>NC_139239.1:32642357-33242357 GCF_977018435.1 Lepisma saccharinum | reverse complement strand
GGAGGCTCAAAATTATTCAGGGGATGATCAAGATTAGATCAGAATTTAGGTTGAACTTGAGGACTGCAGCCCCCGGCCTCCACACACGTATATAAATCCCAGCCTGCGTATGGTTAAAATAATCACCAAATAAACAAATAAAAACATCATCTTAGCACTTCCTCCGGCAACACAATAAATTATTTCGACTTTTTAATTATTATTAGAATAATTTAATCAAGAAGACTTAGATGGGTAGGCCATGTGATACTAATGGCAGAGGAAAGAATAGTTTACAGGATTCTTGTTGGGAAACCTGATGGTACGAGACCAGTAGGAAGGCCAAACCCCAATAGGGGCAGATGGAAGGCTTGTGTTGCGGCAGCCATAAACCTTCAGGTTTAAGTATGCTAGAGAGTATAATATAGTTTTAATTAACTCCGCATTGAAATTCCAGAAGTGTCCCTTTTTTTACTTCATTACAATTTTTATATACCTGTATCTTCAAATATCAATATGATATGCAAAATATCAACTTTATATTCATTCTACAAATAAGAAGGAATCACAATAATCACTACAATACTGAAGTGAATAAATTTTAATAAGCCAGTTATGTATGGAAAAAGCAACAGAATTATTCAATTACTAATGAGTGGCTTATCCTATTTAGAAATCCTCATCCAACACACAAATTTTGCCACATTAATCAACCGAAAACATCAACAAAATCTGTAGTAGCTGAAGTAAAGAAAAAAAGTTATGTCACGAAGTATCCAGAAAACTAATTTCTTAGTTTGTTTTTAAGCCCATTTTTATGCTCAGATAGGCTAATCGGGACTAAACCTGCAGTTTAACGTGTAGTCCGAACCAGTGTGCATTGTGCATCCACCAGAGGAGGGGGGAAGTGGAACACAGGACCTCTTCATTATAATGAGACAGCGTTATGCCATTGGGGGAAAATACACAGAAAAACTCGCACCAAACATGACATTTTATTACTGGCACGTTGATCAACTTCGATGAATTCCTTGTGTCCTAAATAATTTTGTTACCTCAAAAAATATGTTGATGTACCCATGTGTGTATTGCTTCTCCCGCATTAGTAACAGTTCAGAAAACGAATAGCAAGTTAGCTAATAATCTCTTCAATTCTGAACAGATTTTTCAATCTTACTTGTTTATTACTTATGAGTGATATTTTGTCAAAATAGCCTTTCATTAGCCTAGGAATACTTCATGGACAATGAACAATGAATTTGTTTTCCATGTGTGTTTTAAATAATTTCTAATAAGACGTTCATTTTAATCCAAACATTCAGTGGCGGCGATTAGGAGCGGGAAGCGGGGGGGATGCAGTTCCCCCCACCACATTTTGTCCCCACACTATGGCCTCTTTATGGTAAGCCTTTTCTACCAAGAAAAAGTATATTGTATTTGCAACTCAAATGTCGGCACCAAATTGCCGCTACTACAAACATTCAGATAGATTTCTCAGTTGTACAAACCTTGTAAGCTAAGAAAAGTGACCCCAAGGAGTAAGAAAACTCAGTCAAAAACTCATATGATGAAAATACTATGCTCAGGAACATGCATTTAAATTATGAGAAACTTCACGATTGTCTACCATTGCACTTTCTATCATTGTCGCCGAATACATAAGATCAAGTATGTGCCTTGTATTTGCAACACAAGCTTAAACCTAATTCACATTTATTGCACTGTATTAACATGCTTGAAAGAATTTGATTAGAATGTATGCTGTGCATGGGTAAACACTTCCTTGAAATAATTGTCCATCACAGACAAAGCAAAAGGAAATGGAAAAAGATGTGACAATAGATTACAAAAGAATAAAGAGGAAGACAAGAAAAGGAAAAGACGTGAGAGGAAAATCGGGAGTGTAAGAGAGGAGGGGATACATAAGTCTTACATACACATGCATAGTACGAGGGTCACTATTTATATTTTGAGCCTAACAATGAAAAAACAGGAATTTGGCATTGAAAACTGCTTTATTGTTTTTCGAAGTATTCTCCTTTATGGTCAATACACTTTTGCATTCGTTTGAACCATTTGTCAAAGCAGTTTTTCCAATCTTCTTGAGACACCTCCATAATATGGTTTTTGAACGCATCAACGGATCAACGGCGTCTTCCGCCGACGAAAATCCTTGTCCACGCAATTTATTCTTGACATTCGGGAACAAGAAGAAGTCATTGGGTGCTAAATCAGGACTGTACGGCCGATGACCCATCAATTCGATTTTTTGACTGTTCATAAAGTCGGTTGTTAGACGAAATGTGTGACAGCTGGCATTGTCTTGAAGAATGATCTGACCGCGTTTGTTTGTTTTCGTATTTGACCGAAGACCTCTGGCAAACAAATTGCTGTGTACCATTCAGAGTTGACCGTTCTACGTTCCTCTACAGGCACAGTTGCCACATGACCAGTTTTCCAGAAAAAACAGGCGACCATTTGTTTCGATGTGCTTTGAGCGCGAACAACTTTTGTTGGATTGGGTTCATCTTGAAACACCCATACAGTCGACTGCTGTTTACGTTCTGGCTCATATGCATATATCCATGATTCGTCACCTGTTACAATCTTATATACGTCTTTTGAAGCACCGCGATTGTATTTATTGAGCATTTGTTTGTACCAATTGACGCGAGCGTCTTTTTGAGTTTTTGTCAAATTGTGTGGGATCCAACGAGAACATACCTTTCTCACAGCTAAATGATCATGTAATATTTTATATATGCTGGTGGAACTAATGCCTATGGTTGCCTCAATCTCGCAGTATGTCACATGACGATCTTGCAGTATTAGGTTTTGCACAGCATCAATGTTTTCTTGAACAACAACTGATTTTGGACGACCTTCGCGAATCTCGTCGGTGAGCGAATGGCGGCCACAATTAAATTCGTTATA
This sequence comes from Lepisma saccharinum, assembly GCF_977018435.1. NCBI lineage: Eukaryota > Metazoa > Arthropoda > Insecta > Zygentoma > Lepismatidae > Lepisma > Lepisma saccharinum. Next base: position 33,239,444 of record NC_139239.1, on the reverse strand, counting down.
CCAGGGTTTCACAGTGGCAAAGGATGGGGCTTCATCGCCAAATGTGGAAGTAAGTTGATCGATGCACTCTTGTCTTGATAATCCATGCCGAAAATCGTAAAAAATCATCGCACAAAAATGTTCACGAGTTAATTCCATTTTATTGTTGTCGCGCAATCTCCAAGGCAACATAAACAACACAAATGAAGCTATTGGCAAAACATTTGAAGTACGTTATGGTCAATAATGCCAGACAATTCCTTGCAAACGTCAAATCGCGCCTAACTTCAATCAGTGTTGCCAAGGCTCAAAATATAAATAGTGAACCTCATATATATGGTCACTGGCGGTTTCAGGATTCGTGAACAAGGGGTACGATAAGCAAAACATTAAAATGGGCATTTCACTTGCTCGCTTCAACAATAATATAAGAAAATCAGACATTTAAATGCTAAAATCAAAGTCAAGGTCTCACGTCTCGAATTTTCTCACATAACACATATTATCACAGATCATTTGTGTCTGGTTAAACAAAATGCAAGATGCTCATAAAATATCATTTATTAAACCTTAATTTATTGAGACACAATCAAAACACGTAACCTGTTAACCCTGAAAATTAAGATTTTTGGTCCTAAGTATACATACCAACATAAAAAAAATCTAGAAGCCACAAAGAAGAAATCTGGAACTTCAGAGTTCCCAACAGTATAATTACATGTCTAATCCTAGTATTTGATTTTCTTTGGAGGACATAAAAGAGAATTTGTTTCTTGCTTTTAGGATCATTAAGATGACCGGAAGTATGAGAAATGGGTTAAACTATAGAATTAGGTATGACTACTTCACTCAAATACTCGCCCAAATCATACAATTTGGTTAACTTTTTTTTCTCAGGGGGGAAATGTGTTCTCATTGTCTCTCGATAACTACACGGACGAAAGGTTGGTTAACTCACGTTTAGTTTTGTTAGCCGTACCTAATATTATACATAGTTTTACCAAGAAATGTGCAATTCTTGCAGTGTATATGACAATGTCAGTTTCCATGTGGTGATGGATCAGTTCGACCCACTCCTTCCCGATGCCCACAAGTGGTATGCATAAATATTCTGCAAATTGCACATCACTATTCCGATTCACATTTCTCTCATCCTGCTTGTATTTAAGGAATGTTTTCATGCAGTAATTCCGGTTCCGAGTTTGTCAACATTGTAGTGGACAAATTGTCTGTTAGTATTTATCTGTCTCTCTTATGCATCCAACTCTATACATGCTATTCAACAAATAGCCTCCCTAGATGGCACAGTGGTAGCATAGTCTCCTTGCAATCAAGAGATCCTGGGTTCGATACGTGGTGGAGGCACATAGTGGTTCGGATCCCACTTTAAACTGCAGGTCCAGTCCCAATTAGCCTTACTGTGCATATAAACACCAATTCAATCAATCAACAAAGTAGGGATAGTTCAGGGTTTGAATGCAACCAAAATGTTTTATGGTACTGTGTGTAGAAAACTAAGGCCAAGCCCCACGACATGTTAAGTTTGCAGCAGGTTTTATGTATTAATATGCGCGACTACAGGGCTCAGAATCTTCCCTGCCAGTCTTGCCTCAACCGCAGAGCTGTTCATATCACAATCAGAAAATCCACAGTATTGCCAACCGCTCAACAGATCAAAACCCGTACATATGTATGTCAAGCAGAATGTATTTTTGCTTCTTTTTGTTTCCTGAACCATACAATTTTTAAACGACTTTGTGCATAAATTATGTAATAATTGTGTCATTGCTTAATATAAATGGCGAAATATCTTCGAAACATGAGGGCGTGTGTGTGTTTCGAGAACGTAAAAAAACTGAAAAAATGTAAAGTAAACGACAGGCCCCTCTTGAATGTAATGTTGAGTTATTGTTTTTCGTTTAGAAATACATACATTTGTGAAAAACTCGGTTGCTTCGTTAGAAATACACCCGTTACTATAAGACACACGCACTTCAAGTTTACACAAAAAGAGAATGATTTGTTATTGGTGATATTACACAATGTAGGGTATTGTCTGCTACTATTACTCTGTTTGGTTTCAATTCATGAATCACTTCGCTAAAACAGGATTCAAATCTTGGTCTGTCAGTTTCTTGGTAATACTCCACCCTTCCCTTTCTTTGCACATGGAACAGTCAACATGCATCTTCAACAAAGCATTCTTTACTGCCAATGTGTGAAACAATAAGCTCCCCCCCCCCCCTCCACCTTTCTCATCCGTCAAACCAGTGCTCAGCCCTTTCAATTAAAGACTGGCAGTGGTTTGCAAGGTGGTATCCTCCCACGCTTTGTTCAATGTATGCCACATTGGCAAATAAAAAAACATGTTTGTTCTCATGGCAATATCTTTTAATACCACGGAGATTCTTGTGTTGCCAAACAAATAAGAGTTTCCTTATTCTGCACTCAAACCAACCCCAAATTATTCAATTCCAGAGATGCAGTTCGTGCGCACATTGACGGCAAATAACTCACTTGGCTATGACATTTGAAAGTTCATTGAGGTGGATTATAAACCTCTTGCACTTTCTTCCAAATCAGTTGCACGGAGAGATCATTAAACACCACCATTCTTGAACGGCAAGAGGCCTCTTCTTGCCTGGTGCTTTCATCTTACATGTTAAAAAAAAAAACCCCTTTTCATCGCATAAATAGAATGTTCGCTGACACCTGTCAGCACTGGCATTATTTTCATCACCTCAAGCTCAGTTTCATTTTAATATTCTTGCCATAAGGAGGAATATATATTTAAAACAACTTGCTTGACTGAAGAGCTTTTCCAAAAGTAACACACTGGAAAAACCGCACACTGAACAGGAGACCTCGATTCAGCCATTTTTGCCGTTTGATAGCAGGATTAGCAACGAATCACAAACTCAGGGTGAAAATAGTGGGGTGTGCAACACTGGTATCACCGATTCCACGTGCTATGCAACGTGTTCCAGTCCCTCTCGACTTGCTTTTGAGTTTAAGTGTTCCTTTCGTACAATGGACAGTCTAGTTCGCAGATCTGCGATTCCAAGTTCGTCTGCTCAGTGATTGCAACCAATCAAGTCTATACCTGTTAATGTATGTATTTTGGGTCTATATATTACAAATGAAATAACAATTGTGGCAAATATACAGTTATGTCCGAATAGAACCAGTCTCAGCGAAACTATATTCTGTGCGAACGTTTGGGTCTACATATGTGAAAACCTGCTACAAAGATAACTTGGACAGCTTACGAGGGTCACTATTTATATTTTGAGCCTAACAATGAAAAAACAGGAATTTGGCATTGAAAACTGCTTTATTGCTTTTCGAAGTATTCTCCTTTATGGTCAATACACTTTTGCATTAGTTCGAACCATTTGTCAAAGCAGTTTATCCAATCTTCTTGAGACACCTCCATAATATGGTTTTTGAATGCATCAACGGCGTCTTCCGTCGACGAAAATCGTTGTCCACGCAATTTATTCTTGACATTCGGGAACAAGAAGTAGTCATTGGGTGCCAAATCAGGACTGTATGGTGGATAACCCATCAATTCGATTTTTTGACTGTTCATAAAGTCTGTTGTTAGATGAGATGTGTGACAGCTGGCATTGTCTTGATGAAGAATGATCCGACGGAGTTTGTTTGTTTTCCGTATTTGACCGAAGACCTCTGGCAAACAAATTGTTGTGTACCATTCAGAGTTGACCGTTCTACGTTCCTCTAAAGGCACAGTTGCCACATGACCAGTTTTCCCGAAAAAACAGGCGACCATTTGTTTCGATGTGCTTCGAGCGCGAACAACTTTTGTTGGATTGGGTTCATCTTGAAACACCCATGCAGTCGACTGCTGTTTACGTTCCGGCTCATATGCATATATCCATGATTCGTCACCTGTTACAATCTTATGTACGTCTTTTGAAGCACCGCGATTGTATTTATTGAGCATTTGTTTGCACCAATTGACGCGAGCGTCTTTTTGAGTTTTTGTCAAATTGTGTGGGATCCAACGAGAACATACCTTTCTCACAGCTAAATGATCATGTAATATTTTATATATGCTGGTGGAACTAATGCCTATGGTTGCCTCAATCTCGCAGTATGTCACATGACGATCTTGCAGTATTAGGTTTTGCACAGCATCAATGTTTTCTTGAACAACAACTGATTTTGGACGACCTTCGCGAATCTCGTCGGTGAGCGAATGGCGGCCACGATTAAATTTGTTATACCAGCGTTTCATAGTGGCAAAGGATGGGGCTTCATCGCCAAATGTAGAAGTAAGTTGATCGATGCACTCTTGTCTTGATAATCCACGTCGAAAATCGTAAAAAATCATCGCACGAAAAGGTTCACAAGTTAATTCTATTTTATTGTTGTCGCGCAATCTCCAAGGCAACATAAACAACACAAATCAAGCTATTGACAAAACATTTGAAGAACGTTATGGTCAATAATGCCAGACGATTCTGTGCAAACGTCAAATCGCGCCTAATTTCAATCAGTGTTGCCAAGGCTCAAAATATAAATAGTGACCCTCGTATATTAAAATTAATGGTGAAATATTTTTACAACAGACGCAAAATATAAGAAGTTTATATTCAGAAAATGCTTTATTTTTATTTCCAAATACTACAAAAATTACTTTGTAATATAGAACTGACATACATACTTGCTGAAAATGACTTATTTCTAAAGCTAACAAATTTGCTTTATCAATGCATCAGCTACTAATACAATAATATTTGTAGATATTTCTCAATTATATATGAATATATGTGCTAATTGGAATCAATGCACACTGAACTATAGCAAATAAACTTAAAACACATCTATGAAAAAGACTAACATCAAGTAATATAATAAAAGGAATATTATAAAATGCAGAATATTACTTGATGTAACAAAACAAAAAGTTTCATTTGTACATTTCTCTCATGCAATCAACAGGCTATACTGCTGAATAAGTGATGCACAAGAAATTTAAACCAAAGGAGCTTCATTCAATCTTTCATAAGCTGGTGGTTGAGGATAGCCGGTAACAGTGTTTTTCAGACTTTCAAGAACAGACTGTTCTTGGCGTTTGCTCTCCTGTTCACGGATATCTTGGAACAAGCTCAGGATGCAAATCCAAAAGTACAGCTTCAAGCCTGAAAGGAAATTTATATTATTCTTATTTGTTAGTACAGAACTTTATTTATTAACAAGTGGCAGTTTATGATTGGCCACCTGGAGAAAAATGACCAATGTCTTTGAAAATTTTGTTATCAAATATAGTGATCCATCCCTCCCAGATAGCACAGACAGCTTACTGGAAGTATGAAGCAAGCTTGCATTGGCAAGCTAAGTAGCTTGCAGGAAGCTCGCCACTGCAAGCTGTTAGCTGGATGAAAGCTTGCATCCAGCAATCTAGTAACCAGAATTTAAAGTTGCAGCAAGTTTACGAAGGCAAGCATGCATTAAGCCTGCCATAACTAGCTGTGTGCTTTACAGAATGCTCGAAGTAAGTCACATTCTGACTTGCACCTTTAAGCTAAAATGATTTTTCTCTTCATTGATAGCATAAATATGGCAATAATGCACATCGTACAGGGGGGGGGGGGGTCAAGCAACAGTTAGCAACCAATGTTTTTGATTTTGTTTGTTTTTTTAAAGAAATTTTCCTGCTCCCCCTAAAATAGGCAATAGTCATGCTGGATAGTTCAATTCAATGAACTAACAGATCTCTAACTACGCACTGGTAATGATCAGGCTGGAAAGTTCATATGAACTAACAGATTCCTGAGTAAGTGTGTCAGTTTTTCTTTGCCACACATAGCTCCTGTTTATATATTCAGGAATCAAAAAAGTTGGACAAGGGAGCTGCACTTTTATTCACTGCATTTCATTTTCTTCTCACCCTTGTGGCTTAAAGTTCACACATCTTTCGAAAGGTGTTAAAACACAATTTATCGCTATATTTACAATCAAACATATCATTATGTGTGTTACAAAAACTTTTAAGTTTCCTCTACACATTTTTGGTAGTGCCATAGCGGCCACTACAGGAAACATGAACATCCATATTTCACTTTATTACACTATTTTGGATTTATTTCATTTTGACACTATTGTTTATGTTTAATGAGTATATCTATTCTTATATTAATGGGTGTCTCTATTGTTAATATTTCATAAAAAATGTATCCACCCACACTAAGTACAACATACTTCAAGCTTGCGTACAGCTTGCCATATCAAGCTTGCTCTGACAAGCTACAAGGAAGCTTGCCACAAGCTAGTGTGCTATCCGGGCTTTTTCACTGTTCAGGGGAGCAATAACAATCTGAAAGTTGCCACTTTGAGAAAGAAAAAAAACTCTCTCTCAAAATTACAGTTATTTTGCACAGAAGATTTGAAATGAGAAACATTAAAATCATTTCACATTTCCATATTTAAAGTAATACAGGAATTATTTCTTATGACATACGTCATGGTCAATAGTGAATTATATAGTTTTATTTAAGAATTTTTCTGTAACTGAAACTGGTATTCATAATTTCTGATGTGTGAGACTTACTCACTTTTATATGGATTAATTCGTATTCTCAATAAATTAATCAAAAATACAAATCTTTTGTACTTATGTGTAGCGAGTATCTATTATTTCAAATGACGTTTCGGGAACAACTGTTCCCTTCTTCAGGTTCTTTTTCTCGGCTACCACAAATATGTCAGCAATGTCAAATCATCTCAAATGTCACGAAAAAGGGAAACTGTACAGTTTAGGTGAAGGCAGAATTTGGAAATTTTTCTAAAACCTTACTACCCCCATATTCCCTAGTTTGTTTAAAACCAACACTGTAAAACTTCTCAATCTAAAAACCTATATGCAATTAAAACGTTAAAAAGGCTCCCGCCTGTTCACTTCCCCCTGCTGACAGTTGGTTTCTTCCTCACCGTATGCCCAGGGGCATTATTGAGAATACGAATTAATCCTGAAACTGGTAGATACACACACAATTAACGAAAAAAATAAAATTTTAATTTAAAAATCCCTTTACCATACATACACTGATTGCCATATGCCACAGTTAAGTTTTAACATTGGTCCCAAACTCTGCACAAAAGCTGCATCAACATATTTCACATTTTTACTCTTCCGAGCACGATCTTTTAGCTTTTAATTCATGGAACTGATCCTGGCTATATGGCTGATACATACACAGTATACGACTCACTGCCTGTAGATTACAGAGGACAGCTGGTACATGTACAGTGGGATGCATAAGTATTACCAAGCAAATTGTCCATCGCCATATTTATTCTCTTTGTTTTCCATAAAGACAGCTTCAAGAATTGAAACAAAACTCCAAACAAGCAGATGACAACCCCTGCACCAGCACACACAAAAATCCCTTCCTTAAAATACATAGCATGCAAGATAAAAATGTAATTACAATAACATAGACAATTTGTCAAGCAATAGTTATGCATCCCACTGCAAAGTATGTACTACTGGTAACACCTGACAGCAATTAACATTGGTGCACGTTACTAACAACATTCCACAGGAACATTTTTTTAAAGCTTGTCGACAATTTTAAAGTGACTAACTAACTCTCTAGCCTTCTTAAAACCGAAGGTTCATGGCTGCAGCAACACAGGCCTTCCATCTGTCCCTATCTTGAGCAAGATCTATATACTCTTTTCCATCCCTACCGATTTCCCTTAGGTCCATCTCAACGTTGTCCCTCCATCTTCGCCTTGGCCTTCCTACAGGTCTCTTACCATCAGGTTTCCCAACAATAATCCTGTAAACTCCTCTCTCCTCTCCCATTCGTGCCACATGGCCTGCCCATCTAAGTCTTCTTGATTTAATTATTCTAATATTATCTGGACATGAATATAAATTATGTAGTTCTAAATTATGTAACCTTCTCCACTCACCTCTCTCCTCATCCCTTTTAGGTCAAAAGATTTTCTTAAGGATCTTATTTTCAAATACTCTCAATTTATGTTCTTCTTTCAATGTAAGGGACCAAGTTTCACATCCATATAATATTGCAGGCAAAATTACTGTTTTGTATATTTTAACTTTTAGTTTCTTAGATATTAAACGAGAAGACAAAAGTTTATGAAGAGAGAAGTAACATGCATTTCCTGAATTAAGCCTACTTTTTATTTCCTCTTTAATATAATTTTCATTTGTTAATATTACTCCTAAGTATTTGAATTTGGAAACTGGTTCAAACGAGTTGTTATCAATAATTAGATTTTGATTATTACCTAACACTTGGTTTCGGCCTGTAAGCATATATTTAGTTTTCTCTTTGTTAACTTCCAAACATATATCTTTAGCTGCTTTGAAAAATATTTTAGCATTATTCTTAATTGTATTAACATCATCCCCCAGTAAGTCTACATCATCTGCATATGCTAACAACTGAGTCACACCATTTAATTTTAGTCCTTCTTTAGTTTCTTTTATCTTCCTTACAGCATACTCTAATCCAAAATTAAAGAGCAATGGAGATAATGCATCTCCTTGTTTTAACCCATCATGAATTTTAAATTCGTCAGACATATTAATACCCACACGAATTTTACTTTCTGTTTCACTGGTGCATACTTTTATCATACTAACAAGCTTCTTAGGTATTCCAAACTCTACTAATATATTATATAATTTATCTCTTTTGACCGAATCATATGCTTTTTTGATATCATTGAATAGCTGATGGATATTTTGATTATATTCCCACTTTTTTTCAAGTGTTTGTCTGATGTGAAAAATTTGATTTGCAGTTGATCTGTTACGTTTAAATCCACATTGATAATCACCTATAATTTCATTAGCATATGGTGTTAGTCTTGTTAAAAGAATGTGAAGACAATATTTTGTATGTTGTTGAGAGTAGAGAAATTTCACGGTAATTATTGCAGTTCATTTTATCACCTTTTTTAAACACAGGAACAATTATGGATTCTTTCCACTGTTGAGGGATTTCTTCTTTATTCCATATTAAACAAATTAATTTATGAATTTGAAATATTAATGAATTTCCACCATATTTAATTAACTCAGCTGGTATTAAATCAATGCCAGGTGCTTTGTTATTCTTTAGCCTTTTAATAGCATCTTTAACTTCAGTCAAGTTAGGTTCTGGAACTAAAGGTTCTGCTGTGTGGACTTCATTTACTTCTGATTTATCTCCTACATGGACATTTAAAAGGTCATTAAAGTAGTTCTTCCATCTATTTAGAAAATCGCTTGGGTCAGCTAGAAAATCACAGTCTTTATCTTTTATCAAGTTTACTTTAGGTTGCCACCCCTTTCTAAATTCATTTACACCTTTATATAAATCTGATATTTTTGTTTTTGCTGTTTGTTTCAATTTCGTTAATTTTGCTTTTCAAGTAATCTCTTTTTTTTACTTTTAAACATGCGGTTAACTTCTCGCTTTATTCTATTATAATTGTTTAGATTTGTATCATCAGAGTTATTTAACCACCTAAGTCTAGCCTGATCTCGTATTTCTATTAGATTATGACATTCAATATCAAACCATGGCTTACTTTTTCTTGGTTTATGGTATCCTATACTTTCTTTAGCTGCTGATTCTATTGCATTACGTATGTGCTCCCAATTCTTATTTATGTCTGTTTCATTTATATTTTCATCATCATTTAAATCCTGCAAAACATCAAATCTATTTGACAGTTTAATTTGGTAATCTTTCTTAATTCTTTCATCAGTAAACTTTCACTTTTAAAGTGAACAAATTGAAAAATACTTACAAACAAAAACTGTAATTGGAACACCTACTAGTGGCGTCATGAATAACAGTGCAATAGCTCCTATTCCAGAAAGAACTATGTCTATCTTATTCAGTATCAGCCAAGGAAGAAGCATGAATCGATTTCCCTGGAAATATAATAAAAATAATAGCATTACTTTTCACATATATACTTTTATATATATAACATTAAAATATTGGGTCATCACATAAGTAATTTAGTTTTCTGCAAGACCGGGAAAAGAATGCCATGTGATGATTGAATTACAAACTACTCCAAGCCCACGATACTACCAATGGGATAGGACAGTTAATTGTGTATCCATGCACAGAGTAAGATTGGACTGCAGCAAGTTGTGTGCCATTGACACGGCAGTGTTGAAGAACATATAAAGCATGTTATGCTTTACAATGCCGTGTATGGTCATGGGACCCTTGATATCTGCAAATGTCGAAGATGGTTTGCAAAATTCCGGTCTGGAAACCCTAATTGAGGAGAATCCACGTCAAACTGTTGAAAAATTTGCCACAGTACTCTCATCGACCCATTCAACTGTTCAGTCATCTGCAGGATCTTGGTTGTGTCCAAAATGGGAAAATGGATACCTCACACAATGACACTACAGGAGAGACACCAGCTTGTGGACATCATTGCCCTACTGACCAGTTACAGAAGGGAGCAAGTTTTGGACAGAAAACTGTGACAGATGAAAATTGGATCCTTTACAACAACATTAAGCGTGAATGCCAGTGGGTGCCTAAAGAGGGTGTGGTGGGAAAAGTGGCAAAACAAGAGCTCTACCCACACAAAGTGATGATGTGTGTTTCGTGGGATATGCACTCTATCATCCATTTTGCATTGCTTCCACTGATCCAGACAATCACAATTGAGGTCTACTGTCAGCAGTTGGGAACGACTACTTGCTGCATTGCTGGACAAACAACCTGCACTGGTCAATCGTAAGGATGTGCTGATCCATAGAGCCAACGCCTGCCCACACATGACATGGACGACCTGTGAAAAATTACAGGAATTTGGATTGGATAAAATGTGCCACCCATCTTATGAACCAGACCTTATGCCTACAGATTTCAGTCTTTTTAACAGTCTCTAAAACCATCGTGATGGAAAAACACTGCAAAACATGGAGAACATGCGGCGAACACTTGATGCATTTTTCTTGCGATAAATCACAGCTTTCTTCGAATGCTCTGTTCAAAAACTGGTTGACAGGTGGTAGTCACACGTCGTTATATAACTGACAATTATGCTCCAAGTATGTCATTGTTATTTTTTATTTTTGTGCTGAAAAACTACATTACTTATGGGATGACCTAATACTTGCATCTTGAGATTTTCTTGGGGAATTGATCAGTCAGAAGCTCTGAAACATAATCTCCACTCACTTACTCTATACCTCATGAAAATCTCTGCATCATGGATGACAATGGAAAACTTTTATCCTAATTTAGAAGATAATATAGATGGAAAATAATTAAGCCATACTTGACAGTAATTATTCATTATTAGACCTCGGATTTTTAGGTATAAAAAGAGAGCTTTTAGGTTCCTAAAATAGGCTAAAATTTTAAAATAGGTTCTAAAATTCATAAAATAGGTTCCAAAATCTAAAATTAGGCTCGAAAAAACTTAAAATGGTTCAAAATTCCTGAAAAATAGTGATTAGGTGCAATCTTAGAAAACAAAATTTCGAAAGAATCATAATAAATTTTCATAGGTATACAGCCAATAAAAACCAAATATTAATTTTCTAACCAAATTTTTATTTGTATACATCATTTTCAAAATGGTATACAAATTAATGTGATACTATACTTGTGCTGTTAGTGAAAATACTTATGAAAAATGAACTTCGCATCTATAATTTGCTCCTCAATACCAAGGTGGGTACTTGTCAGGAATTCTACATGAATTATTGACTCTGGGAATTCTGCATGATTTTTTCTCCATAGACGTGAAAAATGCAACTTTTATTAATTCAACTCCCATTGAATTTATACATACAGGATTTGTCCAGTTAAGTATCAGGATTGATTTTGTCCGGCCACTGGGAAGGGGTGGAGGGCGGTCTTTTGTGGATGGGATTGGTGTTAGAGGATGTCACGTGAGCTAGGAGACCCAGCTCAGTTGCCTCTGAGCCTTTGGAGTGTGTAGGTCGCGCCTGAAGTGAACGTGTGTTTAGTGCTCGCATCGAGAGTACAGATTCAGCGAACCATCGAGGAGCGTTGTACCATCAAATTTTTTTGCGTTAAACTGAACAAATCTGCTACGGAGACTTTTGATATGATTTGTGAGGCTTACAAGGATGAAGCCATATCCAGAACGCATGTTTTTGAGTGGCATAAAAAATTCAAAGATGGCCGGGAAGATGTCGGAAGACTAGCAACGTGCTGGACGACTGATATCGATCTGAAACGCTGAAAATGTGGCCAAAGTGCGAGAACTTCTGAACAGTGTTAGTTTAATAGCAGAGTTAAATTTACTGAAATCCACTTGCATTCAATTGTGAACGATGATTTGCGTCTGAAGGGAGATCGCCGATTCCTGACTGCTGCATCACAACAATGCACCCAGTCACAAGCTGGAAATTTTGACAGTTTTTCAAATTGCAATTTCTGATTTGTACAGAAACCTTTTTCCTCGTGCGTTGAAATTTTGTGACTTTTCCTAAAATTTGCAGTACATTATTACTGCTATGAGTTATTTATGAAAAAATAATACTAATGGAAATATTTGTTTCTACCTAGAAGCGCTGTTGCCTGTCATTTTGACTGCTAATGTATTTCAATGGAAAACCACTTCTCGATTGGAACGTTGCACTTACAGTTTCCACCCCTATTCTTCCTTCCTCTTTTGGACTTGCCCATATATGTTGGCGTATTGTTGAGGCTGATAAGAAGGAGAAAGTGAAGACTCAGTTTCGTTTGAACACTGCAGTTTGTAAGCATGTTTTCTAGACTATGTGTCCTCAGTCCAGAGGAATATTTGAAAGTATTCCAGGAGATTAGTGAAAATGAATCCGATGTCGAGGACCCAGATCTTAATGATCATGATATGGACTACATGTACATGTCGGTGCAGTGAAGTGACAAAATAGGGGAACCGGAAGTTATTGATGACATGCTGGAGAAGGGATTTTCGGCATTTATGAAAAAAGTGTAAACAATCCGAAATGGAAGGTCTGTTCCTGATTTACATATATTTTACCTCGTTACATTTGGATATTGATATAAGGATGAAAAATGTCCCATTATAAAATTGCAGAAAGAAGTTATTTTCTGAATAACATGATGGCCAGGGAAAGGGGGGGGGGGTCTGGCCCCATAATCTATTTCGGTTGGCCCATGTTGCATACCCTAGTCTAAATGTCACAGCATGCCACTGCTTTATTAGTGTGGTATCACATTGAGTTCAAACAAACCCGTCACGTGTTGCTCCGGCATCCGATCCAGGAACCACCGCCAATAGGAGCAGTCGATGAGGTAACGTGAGGCTGCTGCGTTCCCAGCAGATATTACAACAGGGAACGGCAGTGCTGCTACAACCAAGGAAAGGAATGCGCGTGATAGAATTGGACTACATGGAGACTGGTAACGTGACTGCAGTCTGCAGCGTTTTGAGTTTCGCCCATTTCTACCTTGTACCTTAGATTCTCAAGACAGCCATCACCAGGATTAGTCTTTCATGCTCACAAGTGGATAATTGTTTATCGTCAGGTCCGTATTTGATCCAACTTGCATATTGTTTCATTTCAATACGGAACTTAGACCCTATTTAAACTGATTCTGAAAAAAAGGTTCCTGGACTGTATTTAAATTGATCCTGGAATAAATGTTCCTGGTCCAAACTTAAATTGGTTCGGAATAAAGGTTCCTGGACCATATCTAAATTTATCCTGACCGTATTTAAATTGATCAGGATAAAATGTTCCTGGACCGAATTGAATTACTTTACAGATAAAAAGGTTCTTTATGGTCCAGAACCCATTTACGCTTGATGATTTTCTCTCCTGGACTGGAATTGAATATATTTCAAATTCCTGGACCTTTAACAACCCTGAAAATAATCCAATATCACGCAATCAATCTCAAATAGGCTTAGGAAAAGTAGGTTTAGGATATTTCCATCATCTTTAATATTGTTACTGCAAATGACCAACGTGCTTTTTTTATCATCATGGCAATTCTTACCCCCACACTCCCTATACGCCTTCATGGCGTAGTGCTATGCACAGGGGAACACTTTACCTTTTTTTTACTTTACCATGGCAATTCTTTTAAAGAAATTTTAAAACATCACACACAAATGTATATTTTCGGGTGCTTCAACTTTCAAGCATAACGGGGTATTCCAGATTTGCTTAGTTTTCTTTGAATTGTGTTGAGGACAAGCCTTCAAAAAGTGATCAGTTCTCCCATCTGACAGAACTAGATTACGAAATGTACAAAAAGTATTCCACAAAAGGTGAAGCCATTAGGTCCATATAGGTTAAATGAAATTGTTTCAATGTAATATATTCTACCCACCTGGCCAAATGTTTGCACGTAACTAAATCATTTAGTCATCCAGAACATGAACAATCAGGCAAGAAGAAGATCAGTTGACTACAGCTGTTAACCACGGAGCATGTTCCACGAACTAATTAGAAAAGTTGTCAAAGTCTGCATAAATTACTTCTGTAAAATTCAGTATCTCTACAATGTGAATAAACTAAATCTCAGTACAAAAATATACATGAAGAGGAAACTACAGTAGCATCCAGATGGAATGGTAAAACATTTACTAGAATGCAGAGCTTGAAGTGGAAATTCCTCGATGGGAGGAAATTTGATCGAGAATTGGGACAAGCTGAGTGTTGGTGGGGGGAGGGGGTGCACTTCTTTCATTTAAAAAAAAAAGCAAAGCTTCCCACCCCTGCTTCCTCTTAACTTATAACACTGCTTGAATGTTCACATCAAGATGATTGCATGCTTTTCTGGAATGCTTGTTGTAAATATCATCATCTAGTTCTGTCAGATGGGAAAACTGATCACTTTTTGAAGGCTTGTCCGCACCACAATTCAAAGAAAACTAAGAAAATCTAGAATACCCCAATATGCTTGGAAGTGAAGCACCTGAAAATATAAATTTGTGTCGGATGTTTCAATTTTTTTTAAAAGAATTGTCATAATGATAAAAAAAAAAGCATGTTGGTTATTTGCAGTAACAATATTAAAGATGATGGAAATATCCTAAACCTACTTTTCCTAAGCCTATTTGAGATTAACTGCATATTGAGTTATTTTACGTTGCCTTTCTGTCAATTTTTACTAATCGTGGCAAAGAGGGTAAGTGATATTATGAAATCGATGAAGTAACACTAAAAAAAAATCAATCATCCCCAGACCGGAATTCGAACCTGGGACCCCCGGCATCGTGAATTGCTGTGGTAACCACTCCATCACGAAGGTCCACGCTCTTAGGCCTACCTGATTTGAAATTGGTTTATTCTGGGAATCTCAAATTATGTATAATAAGAAAGTTGTGTTTTATTTGGTACAATAATACAGAATCGTTTACAAACATACTCTTATTGCAATATAGACAGTGGCTTGCTTAAAGGGGGTGGGGGTGGTGCGGATAATAATCCCCCTTTGGCCCAGTAAAAACATTTAAAAAGGCAGAAAAATATTGCAAAGAGATGGCTGCCTACTAAAAAAATGTATAGCCTCTCTCCCCCTCCCCCCCTTTCGAAGTCCTTAAGCCCACTTTATTTTAAGGAAAGCTAATTGGGACTGGGGACTTGCAGTTTAAAGTGGGATCCGAACACTTGTACCTCAACCTTGCATCAAACCAGGGCCCCTTGATTGCAAAGATGAGACGTTGCCACTACGCTATCCATCAAAAGAAGAAAAACTAGAACTGTCCCACAACTTGTCAAGACCTGGGTTGTTACATTTGGAACAAAGAAAAGTAGGAGAAAGGTTTGTTCCACTTTCTGATGGGGAGGAAGTGTGATAATTTACATTGACATTTCCTAATATTTTAAAATTTATTTTCTCAAAAATGGGACGTTTTTCATTTCCTGGTGTTAGTACATGATTTTGCAATTTTTGAGTATTCAAAGGGTTACATCTGCTAACAGCATCAATATTCCAATAATGTGCTATATCAGGTAGCTTGTCCTAATGGTGAACTTCAATGCTCAGTAAACAAATCTTTGGGGTAGTGTTGATTAACCAAGATATTAAGGGCTGAAAACCGGCAAAAACTGCATTTTGGACCCTCTTTGTTGCCGCATACCAATTGAAAGCAACAATGTCCCATCAAAACAATTGAATGTATATAAGCAACCAGTGGCCGCGGTGGCTCAGTCGGTAACGCGTATGACTACCATGCTAAAGGTCCCGGGTTCGATCCCCGGCCGGTTCAAATCCGGGAACTTTTCTAACGATGGAAGCGGCCCCGGCGCCCACCCAGCATCGAATAACATGGGTACCTGGGGGAAACCCTGGGGGGTAAAGGCGGTTAGGGGCGTGATGCTGATCACATCACCCCCACTCACGACCGGATCAAGAAAGTGTGGGGCGTTACCCCCACACCCCCTATACGCCTTCCTGGCATGGTGCTAAGCACAGGGGAACACTTTACCTTTTTTACCTTTATAAGCAACCAGTCTTATATTAACAGTATATCAAAACAAAAGTTTGGGATGTTGTTGATTATAAATATTTAAGGAATAAAGGAGAGCCCATTTTGACAATTTTTTCAGAAAAAGTCTAAAGACTAAAGTCAAGAGTCTAATATGACTGACAAAAGACTAAAACTGTTTCATAATTCTGTGCTCTTCATAACTTTAGTTCAATTTTAAAAATTAATTTGCTTTATAATTCTTCCTTCATATAACAAATTCTTATGAATTATTGGTCATTAAAGAGGCACTGTGTGTAAGAGATAAGGTGTAGTAAGTGTTACAGACTACCTAGTGAAGAGGTACTACTACTGTGTGTTTTGAAAAATACCAGTCAAAATTGTAAGGTTCACTTTTCATGGACTTTGGACAATTAAGGACAAAAATAGCATATCTCTTTGTCCATTCAAGTTACAAGTGCTTCTTAGAGGATAACTGCTATTTCTGTGCCAAAATTTGTCAAATATCTATATACGATCTACGTATATCTCGTATTCTGATTAGATTCACATTTTTTCTTTTCTTTTGAATTTTTATTCCTATTTTATCAGTTTTGAAGCATATATTTACCTGCCTATTTTGAGATATTTTGGTGCCTGTTGGTCGTTAGCTTATTACAGACTCATTCATCACATTAGTTGGTTGTTTTCTAAACTGAAATTTCAGCTTAAAATGAAAGCAGGACCTTCAAGATCATCACTGTATGTGTCACAAAGTATTCTGCAAACATCTACAGTACACTGATTATTATTTCTACATAATATGACAAATTTTTTTTTGGAGCCCAGGCCCAGTGAGCCCATGCCTGACTACGCCAATGATACTTATTTGAGCAGATGATCTTGGGTTACCTGGCAGGTTAAATCTGAGTGAGCTTCCAACGTTAGCTCCCTGAAGATGAGAGCAATGTATGCGCTCGAAACGTTTGAGGCTAACGCCGATTTAACCTGGCTGGTAGCCCGAGAACATCTGTTCGAATCACCAGGAAAGCTACAATTCACATTAATGATACTTATGATTATTTAGCATTCATATCATAGGTACATCCTATGTGCAAAGGATTTTTGATTGATTGATTAAGTTGGTGTTTTAAATCCACTTTAAACACAGTAAGGCTAATTGGGACTGGAACTACAGTTTAAAGTGGGATCCAAACCACTATGTGCCTCACCGGGAATCGAACCCGGGAGCAATGGATTTTGAACAATCACATTCATTTTTATTTGGCAATATTCACAAATCTATAAACCTACTCATAGAAATAAGATGCTAACAATAATTTGAGAAGGGTAAATAGTATTTCTAAACTGTTTAAAAACTGGAAAAGGAACACAAATATGCACCCAACTATACATGAACATGTATTTACCTTAATTGCTCCTGATATCAGAAGAATAGCTGAAACTAAACAAATCACTGAGATCACCAGCCCGCCAACACCTCCATACCTGATCACTGAAAGAAAATAAATTTATATTGAAAATTGCTTTTAAATTACTGGATGAAAATTAATCATTTACTTACAACCCCTCAATTTTGTATAATGAAGAAAGAAATATTTGTTGATAAACTTTGCTATCAGAACATTTCAGAACTTTCTGGATCAAGTATCAAATACTACCATTTTTTTTTTTAGAGCAGGTGATTTTGTTATATAAGTATGATGTTCAGTTATCCAAAAGTAAGAGTAATTTTTTTTTACAGCCAAACTGAAATGTATTCACATAAACTGAAATATACATTTGGAAGTATTTCGCCACCTTTCCATGAGATGGAAGGTGTATGCACCTCATGCACGCCGAGACACAGTTGTTTCAAAATGGTAGCTACGCTTGAGACATTTGCCACAGTTGAGCTGCGGAGTGTGATTCGGTCTCTGTGGTTAAAGGCACAGAAACCACCTGAAATCTATAGTGAGTTGTGTGCAGTGTATGGCGACACGTGCATGACATTCACAAATGTCTAACTGGTGTGCGAAGTTCAACGCAGGGTGTGTAAATGTCTTCGATGAACCCCGTTCTGGATGGCCTTCAACATCCCACACACAGAACAATGTTGATGCTGTGGAGGCATTGATTCAGGAGGACCGATGGTCAATAATCCAAACAACAGTGGATGAAGGGGCATTTCATGGCAGTACACATTCCATCATCCATGAAGAACTTGGGTATCGCAAAGTGTCAGCGAGATGATCTCCAGACAGCTCACACCACAGCATATGGCGGACCATATGGGATCCAGTCTTGAGCGGTACCATAGGGCTGGAAATGCATTCCTTGAACGCATTGTTAACAGAGACGAGTCCTAGCTATTTCATTACACCCCTGAACGAAACCGACAGACTATGGTATGGAAACACAAACTTGACCCCACCCCAAAAATTCAGGACAACCCCGTCTGCAGGAAAGATTTTGTTTACCGTTTTCTGGGACAGCCAGGGTGTCATTCTTGCTGATTTTGGGGTAACTGTAAACTGGATCGTCTATGAGCGGCTCTGCACCGTAAACTTCCAACAAAATCTGGCCCCATCAGACTTTCACCTATTCGGCCCATTGAAGGAACACTTTGCCGGCAAACACTTCAGCTGTGACACTTAAGTTGTCACAGCTGTGCGTCATTGGTTATGTGTCCAGCTAAACTATTTCTACTGCATGGGCATCAAAAAATTGGTGTCACGGTGAGACAAATGTATAAATGTGAATGGATGTTATGTGGAAAAGTAGAGTAAGGTTAAACCTTCAAAATGTATATTTCAGTTTGTGTGAATACATTTCAGTTTGGATAAAGAATTTACTCAATTTACTTTTTGATATCCCCTCGTACATGCACAACAAACACTGTTAAGCCTTGTTTCCATGTTAATAAAACATTAAAGTGCTGACCAAGTAAACATTTTTGAATTTATTGTGAATCTTTGAAGAAGACCCTGTTAGAGGGTGGAAACGTTATGTTTTTAGTGTGTACTTTTTATACAAAAAAATTTTCCTTGGTAAGCATTTTAATGTTTTATTAACGTGCAAAAGTATACTTTCCCCTCAACTATTCATTAATAACTTTTTCAAAGTGGAAGAAATGTAATAAAATATATAAGTGTGCTTACAACATATTGATTTCCATGGGCGAAACAAACCTGCATTAATGTTAAAAACTACCCTTGGTTTACGGTAGACTAGACTGCAAAATACAAACATAATAACCTTTTGAGTTATGAATGTTCTGTGCATGCTTCTACCATTAGTAACAAGTCTGAACCCTTTTCTCTTCAATGTGAAATATAAATAATAATTGAATCTGTTAACTTGTTTGAAAATGTAACATATTAATAGTATGTAAATTTGTAAGAATTGGACCCTTCCCTTAAACGATATTTATTCTTTATGTTGTCTATCATCTATTACTAGTCAGCCATAAACCAATCAAATATAGGAAATGAATACAAAATTCTCTAATAGTTTACTTATTCTTGCGTTATCTCGGCCCTCATCAATTGATACAATGCGTTCATTTGATTGAAATATAATTTTCTGAGTTCCATCCACAACAGTTTCTTCTGGAGTTCTTGGCATGAACAAATATGGGTTACTAATCATGATGCAGAAGATAACTATGCCGATCAGCCGAAAAACCTACAAATTGATGATAAAAATAAATATTACATACATATCCACACACACACACACAAACATACATTGCACTGAAACATATGTATGAGATTAGGTTATTATTTATCAGGAACCATTACAGCATGAAATTGTTTATAGCTTCAGATAAATCTAAAGAATATAGGAAAACAAATAATATATCTTCAGTACAAAAAAAGAAAGAAGAAATTTTTATGACAAAGCTTTGAACCTGACCATGAAGCGCACAAACATGTCCATTAGTTGACTTTTCTTTGTTCTGAATAGAATGTTTTTCTCTTACTTGCGTAAATTGAGCTCTACAGCTTCCATTACCTTGCAGCTGGGTTTTCTGCAGAGGGAGCCAAATCAGGCAAATAGCATGGGTGCAGAACAAGTTCAAAGCTACACTCATTCACTTTGGCCACAACACCAGAAGAGACACGAGTTGGCATTTTCAGCATGGAATAACATGTATTCCTCACCCATCTTTCTTTGATTGCCTCCCTTAGAAATGAGGCACAGCATTTCCCCATTATAGTTCAACCCTTGTGCAAAAATGTAATCAACTGAACATCTTTTCAATTTGAGATGGATGCTGCCATACCAGCTAATGTGACCACCTTCACCCACATTAGTGTGGGAGAACTGGGTTGTTTCCATTGGCTGCTCTATTATTATCACTTAAGCTGAAAGTAGGCACAAATCCATGGGAAGGGCGATACTGGTAATCACCCTTCCCAACTGCCAGGTTTTTGGATTGTATATTATGCTTAATATTTTTGAAGACTTAAATGTTCTGTCTTTTCTTTAACAGAATCAAAAATATTTTTTGAAGTTTGGTTTAAGTCCACTTTATGCTCATTGATAGGTTAATTGGAACTGGATCTAGAAGTTAAATTTGGATCTGATCAATTGTAGAACATGCCTTCAAACAGGACTCAACCTGAGAGCCTTTGATAATAGTTTTTGCTTTCTTTGTTTATTCACTTTATTCCTTATGTCTGAACATTCAGTTTACCCTGGCAATGGGAGGAATTATAATAACATGTAATAATAACCAGGTAGCTATCAGTTCTGAGCTCCTGTTAGCTTGGTTCCTGTTTAGATAAAGCAGAGGTTAGAATGGATTCACGGTGAGGTACCAGACTGAAAATCCCAACAGTACCTTCTGGTCTACCACTGGCTGAAATTGGTGGCCCAATACTTCATCCATAGTTACCCATCATGATACAAAGCCATCTGGATCTGCCTAAAATATATTTTTGTTTGGACAATTTCGCAATTTGTTACTTTTGACCAACCTACAATCTGGAGATTTCGAGTAATTACACACTGGTGTATGCCCAGAACCCCATTCAGGATGTGCTGAACACATTCCTGGGATACCTTCAAAGCCACAGCAGATCTTATCCACCATCTCATCATATGTTAAATTCATCAAACACTGGCTGTTTTTGCCTTTATTACAGCCATTATTTAATTAAGTGCAACAGAAACAAAAGTGGTTTATGGTATATTCATGTCAAGGATTAATGATGATACATATCAACTCCAGCCCTCCTTTGTGGCTAGGTCAAAACTTTCAGACAACCCTCATGAACAAACTTAAAACTTGTACACTTCGCAACATCTTATTTAACACTCCGAAATAATTCTAAGTCCCGAAATCGTGAACTTAGCAACATTGCACTTAGGCTCCAGGTGAAAGTAGCCAACTTTGAGTAGGTCCTTCC
This sequence comes from Lepisma saccharinum, assembly GCF_977018435.1. Lineage (NCBI taxonomy): Eukaryota > Metazoa > Arthropoda > Insecta > Zygentoma > Lepismatidae > Lepisma > Lepisma saccharinum. The sequence continues at coordinate 33,217,620 of NC_139239.1, read as the reverse complement.
ACTAGACGAAAAATGCTGCGGTGAGAGGTTTTCAATTTAACACTTTCCATGAACTTAGAAACTATAAACCGCTATTATAATACACAATCAAACAGAAATCATAAATTGGAAAAAGAACCTTGAGGGATATTTACGATTCTGCTTGCTCGACTTGAAATTTGGGTGGGTTGAAACACTGAATAGAGTTTTTCTCCACCTGGAGGAAATTGCCATCAAGTTTGTGCAGAAAGAAGCAAATTTGTGAGGAGTTTATGCGACATTGTATTTACAATACCTTGCATAATATCGAAGAGTTCTTAAAAACAAATATTTTACACGACTTGTCGAGAAAATGTGCTTGAAGGAAGGTGGGAGTCTTCATAAGCATCAACATGTTTTTAAGGATATAACGTCATTAAGTTAACATAGAGCAGTTGGTTAGGCGCTGCTATCCTTATTTTTCCTCAAGCGTGAAAGGTGGGATCATTTCACTGGAACCCGACAGTAACGAAACTCGAAATAAAATACATACACGAATTGTACTCGTTTTGTACCGAAATGTACCACAAAAATTTCGTTTTGTACTAAGTTCCTTATACCAGATATCGTATACCAAAATACCGGGTTCCACTGAAACGATAAAACCCCGACAATCGAATTTCGACGTTTTTATGATGTCATCGAATTGTACTCGTTTTGTACCGAAATGTACCACAAAAATTTCGTTTTGTACCAAAATCCTTATACCAGATATCGTATACCAAAATACCGGGTTCCAGTGAAATGGTATTTTCCAAATTCCAAAATTGAGGTTTTGATACTGCCATCGAATAGTACTCGTTTTGTACCGAAATGTACCACAAAAATTTCGTTTTGTACCAAAATCCTTATACCAGATATCGTATACCAAAATACCGGGTTCCACTGAATTCGTATTTTCCAAATTCGAAAATTGAGGTACTGATATTGCCATGGAATAGTACTCGTTTTGTACCGAAATGTACCACAAAAATTTCGTTTTGTACCAAAATCCTTATACCAGATATCGTATACCAAAATACCGGGTTCCAGTTAAACGGTATTTTCGAAATTCGAAAATTGAGGTTCTGATACTGCCATCGAATAGTGCTCGTTTTGTACCGAAATGTACCACAAAAATTTCGTTTTGTACTAAGTTCCTTATACCAGATATCGTATACCAAAATACCGGGTTCCACTGAAACGATAAAACCCCGACAATCGAATTTCGACGTTTTTATGATGTCATCGAATTGTACTCGTTTTGTACCGAAACGTAGCACAAAAATTTCGTTTTGTACCAAAATCCTTATAAAAGATATCGTATACCAAAATACTAGGTTCCAGTGAAATGGTATTTTCGAAATTCGAAAATTGAGGTTCTGATACTGCCATCGAATAGTACTAGTTTTGTACCGAAATGTACCACAAAAATTTCGTTTTGTACCAAAATCCTTATACCAGATATCGTATACCAAAATACCGGGTTCCAGTGAAACGATAAAACTCCGACAATCGAATTTCGACGTTTTTATGATGTCATCGAATTGTACTCGTTTTGTATCAAAATGTACCACAAAAATTTCGTTTTGTACCAAAATCCTTATACCAGATATCGTATACCAAAATACCGGGTTCCAGTGAAACGATAAAACCCCGACAATCGAATTTCGACGTTTTTATGATGTCATCGAATTGTACTCGTTTTGTACCGAAATGTACCACAAAAAATTCGTTTTGTACCAAAATCCTTATACCAGATATCGTATACCAAAATACCGGGTTCCAGTGAAATGGTATTTTCCAAATTCGAAAATTGAGGTTCTGATACTGCCATCGAATAGTACTCGTTTTGTACCGAAATGTACCACAAAAATTTCGTTATGTACCAAAATCCTTATACCAGATATCGTATACCAAAATACCGGGTTCCACTGAATTCGTATTTTCCAAATTCGAAAATTGAGGTACTGATATTGCCATCGAATAGTACTCGTTTTGTACCGAAATGTACCACAAAAATTTCGTTTTGTACCAAAATCCTTATACCAGATATCGTATACCAAAATACCGGGTTCCACTGAATTCGTATTTTCCACATTCGAAAATTGAAGTACTGATATTGCCATCGAATAGTACTCGTTTTGTACCGAAATGTACCACAAAAATTTCGTTTTGTACCAAAATCCTTATACTAGATATCGTATACCAAAATACCGGGTTCAAGTGAAATGGTATTTTCGAAATTCGAAAAATGAGGTTCTGATACTGCCATAGAATAGTACTCGTTTTGTACCGAAATGTGCCACAAAGATTTCGTTTTGTACCAAGTTCCTTATACCAGATATCGTATACCAAAATACCGGGTTCCAGTGAAACGATAAAACCCCGACAATCGAATTTCGACGTTTTTATGATGTCATCGAATTGTACTCGTTTTGTACCGAAATGTACCACAAAAATTTCGTTTTGTACCAAAATCCTTATACCAGATATCGTATACCAAAATACCGGGTTCCACTGAATTCGTATTTTCCAAATTCGAAAATTGTGGTTCTGATATTGCCATCGAATAGTACTCGTTTTGTACCGAAATGTACCACAAAAATTTCGTTTTGTACCAAAATCCTGTTTTGTACCAAAATCCTTATAAAAGATATCGTATACCAAAATACTGGGTTCCAGTGAAATGGTATTTTCGAAATTCGAAAATTGAGGTTCTGATACTGCCATCGAATAGTACTCGTTTTGTACCGAAATGTACCACAAAAATTTCGTTTTGTACCAAAATCCTTATACCAGATATCGTATACCAAAATACCGGGTTCCACTGAATTCGTATTTTCCAAATTCGAAAATTGAGGTACTGATATTGCCATCGAATAGTACTCGTTTTGTACCGAAATGTACCACAAAAATTTCGTTTTGTACCAAAATCCTTATACCAGATATCGTATACCAAAATACCGGGTTCAAGTGAAATGGTATTTTCGAAATTCGAAAAATGAGGTTCTGATACTGCCATCGAATAGTACTCGTTTTGTACCGAAATGTGCCACAAAGATTTCGTTTTGTACCAAAATCCTTATACCAGATATCGTATACCAAAATACCGGGTTCCAGTGAAACGATAAAACCCCGACAATCGAATTTCGACGTTTTTATGATGTCATCGAATTGTACTCGTTTTGTATCAAAATGTACAACAAAAATTTCGTTTTGTACCAAAATCCTTATACCAGATATCGTATACCAAAATACCGGGTTCCACTGAAACGATAAAACCCCGACAATCGAATTTCGACGTTTTTATGATGTCATCGAATTGTACTCGTTTTGTACCGAAATGTACCACAAAAAATTCGTTTTGTACCAAAATCCTTATACCAGATATCGTATACCAAAATACCGGGTTCCAGTGAAATGGTATTTTCCAAATTCGAAAATTGAGGTTCTGATACTGCCATCGAATAGTACTCGTTTTGTACCGAAATGTACCACAAAAATTTCGTTTTGTACCAAAATCCTTATACCAGATATCGTATACCAAAATACCGGGTTCCACTGAATTCGTATTTTCCACATTCGAAAATTGAGGTACTGATATTGCCATCGAATAGTACTCGTTTTGTACCGAAATGTACCACAAAAATTTCGTTTTGTACCAAAATCCTTATACCAGATATCGTATACCAAAATACCGGGTTCCACTGAATTCGTATTTTCCACATTCGAAAATTGAGGTACTGATATTGCCATCGAATAGTACTCGTTTTGTACCGAAATGTACCACAAAAATTTCGTTTTGTACCAAAATCCTTATACCAGATATCGTATACCAAAATACCGGGTTCAAGTGAAATGGTATTTTCGAAATTCGAAAAATGAGGTTCTGATACTGCCATCGAATAGTACTCGTTTTGTACCGAAATGTGCCACAAAGATTTCGTTTTGTACCAAGTTCCTTATACCAGATATCGTATACCAAAATACCGGGTTCCAGTGAAACGATAAAACCCCGACAATCGAATTTCGACGTTTTTATGATGTCATCGAATTGTACTCGTTTTGTACCGAAATGTACCACAAAAATTTCGTTTTGTACCAAAATCCTTATACCAGATATCGTATACCAAAATACCGGGTTCCACTGAATTCGTATTTTCCAAATTCGAAAATTGTGGTTCTGATATTGCCATCGAATAGTACTCGTTTTGTACCGAAATGTACCACAAAAATTTCGTTTTGTACCAAAATCCTTATACCAGATATCGTATACCAAAATACCGGGTTCCAGTGAAATGGTATTTTCGAAATTCGAAAATTGAGGTTCTGATACTGCCATCGAATAGTGCTCGTTTTGTACCGAAATGTACCACAAAAATTTCGTTTTGTACCAAGTTCCTTATACCAGATATCGTATACCAAAATACCGGGTTCCAGTGAAACGATAAAACCCCGACAATGGAATTTCGACGTTTTTATGATGTCATCGAATTGTACTCGTTTTCTACCGAAATGTACCACAAAAATTTTGTTTTGTACCAAAATCCTTATACCAGATATCGTATACCAAAATACTGGGTTCCAGTGAAATGGTATTTTCGAAATTCGAAAATTGAGGTTCTGATACTGCCATCGAATAGTACTCGTTTTGTACCCAAATGTACCACAAAAATTTCGTTTTGTACCAAAATCCTTATACCAGATATCGTATACCAAAATACCGGGTTCCAGTGAAACGATAAAACTCCGACAATCGAATTTCGACGTTTTTATGATGTCATCGAATTGTACTCGTTTTGTACCGAAATGTGCCACAAAAATTTCGTTTTGTACCAAAATCCTTATACCAGATATCGTATACCAAAATACCGGGTTCCAGTGAAATGGTATTTTCGAAATTCTAAAATTGAGGTTCTGATATTGCCAGCCATGGAATAGTACTCGTTTGTACCGAAATGTACCACAAAAATTTCGTTTTGTACCAAAATCCTTATACCAGATATCGTATACCAAAATACCGGGTTCCAGTGAAATGGTATTTTCGAAATTCGAAAATTGAGGTTCTGATACTGCCATCGAATAGTACTCGTTTTGTACCGAAATGTACCACAAAAATTTCGTTTTGTACCAAGTTCCTTATACCAGATATCGTATACCAAAATACCGGGTTCCAGTGAAATGGTATTTTCGAAATTCGAAAATTGAGGTTCTGATACTGCCATCGAATAGTACTCGTTTTGTACCGAAATGTACCACAAAAATTTCGTTTTGTACCAAGTTCCTTATACCAGATATCGTATACCAAAATACCGGGTTCCAGTGAAATGGTACTTTCGAAATTCGAAAATTGAGGTTCTGATACTGCCATCGAATAGTACTCGTTTTGTACCGAAATGTACCACAAAAATTTCGTTTTGTACCAAGTTCCTTATACCAGATATCGTATACCAAAATACCGGGTTCCAGTGAAACGATAAAACCCCGACAATCGAATTTAGACGTTTTTATGATGTCATCGAATTGTACTCGTTTTGTACCGAAATGTACCACAAAAATTTCGTTTTGTACCAAAATCCTTATACCAGATATCGTATACCAAAATACCGGGTTCCAGTGAAATGGTATTTTCGAAATTCGAAAATTGAGGTTCTGATACTGCCATCGAATAGTACTCGTTTTGTACAGAAATGTACCACAAAAATTTCGTTTTGTACCAAATTCCTTATACCAGATATCGTATACCAAAATACCGGGTTCCAGTGAAACGATAAAACCCCGACAATCGAATTTCGACGTTTTTATGATGTCATCGAATTGTACTCGTTTTGTACCGAAATGTACCACAAAAATTTCGTTTTGTACCAAAATCCTTATACCAGATATCGTATACCAAAATACCGGGTTCCAGTGAAATGGTATTTTCCAAATTCGAAAATTGAGGTTCTGATACTGCCATCGAATAGTACTCGTTTTGTACAGAAATGTACCACAAAAATTTCGTTTTGTACCAAGTTCCTTATACCAGATATCGTATACCAAAATACCGGGTTCTAGTAAAACGATAAAGCCCCGACAATCGAATTTCGACGTTTTTATGATGTCATGGAATTGTACTCATTTTGTACCGAAATTTACCACAAATGAATTTCGTTTTGTTTCAAAATCGTTATATCAGATATCGTATACCAAAATACTGGTCTCCACTGATATGGTATTTTCGAAATTTGAAAATTAAGGTTGTGATACTGCCATTGGAATTGTACTCGTTTTGTGCCGAAATGTACCACAGAAATTTCGTTTTGTATCAATCTCCTTATACCAGATATCTCGTCTGACAGAACTTGTGACGAAACTTGCAACAAGTGTTTCACAAAAAAAGAAGCCATTAGGTTCATTTTAAGATTAAATTAAAATTTTGCGAATTTCTGATTTCACATCAAGTCACCCAGAAACATTTCCATATGCAACTTGGTAACGTCGTTGCCTCGTAATCAAGGTGTCCCGGGTTCGATGCCCGGTGGAGTCACACAGTGGTTCGGGTTCTGATTCCATTTTTAACAGTTGGTCAAGTCCCGATTAGCCTTACTGTGCATAAAGTGTACTTTTAAATCACCAAATCTATCAATATGCAACCCATCGATTCAGATTTTCAGGACAATTGGTGTATTTGTTAATGGATTGATTTATTGTGTTGGTTTTTTATGTCCACTTTTTGCACTGTAAGGCTAATTGGGATTGGATTTAAAGTTTAAAGTGGAATCCGAACCACTATGTGCTTCCACCAGGTTTCGAACCGGGACCCCGCTTGCCTCCCCTCAGGGAGGCCATTATTTGTTAATACTACCTAGGTATGAACACATCCAATTTTTCTCTTCTCTACACATCATAGTTACCGAGAAACAGGAGGCTAAAATTTCATAATATTGCACAGATCGGTCATTGTCGAGGCCATGGTAGTGCCCTGCAGTGCTTAACAGAAACAGTTATATCTCAGAGTCAAATCGATATATCCCTTTGATTTTTTTCTATATTTCATAGTTATATGTATGTTCCATTGAAACGTTGTCACCAATATTCCTTTGCGCTGAGAGTCAGAAAATATTATTGTATTGTAAATAATGTTTGCATTATCACTAAACGCACTGCACTTATCATGCCAATTTTTATTCAAATTGAAGCTTAACGTGAATTCTAAAAAGATATCAAATAAAATTAGTGGCTTTTTCACTGTTTCTATTAATAAATTTTCATTAATTAAAACAACTTCAACGATACCATTCCAGATTTTCATGAAATTTGGTAGGATGGTAGAAGACATGAAGTTACTTACAAATATAAAATTTTAACGCTCAGTGATAGACGGTGTTCATACAGCAGGTTTGCCAACATTATAAAAAGTTTAAAATATGTGTTTACAAGGTCAATTAAAACATTTGTAATTTTGCTTCCAATTATGGTAAAACTTTTATCTTGGGCTTGTTTTGAAGTTAATGGAGCATATATTTCATAAACAATATATTTATATAAAAATATTAAAATTTCCATTTCAAGGTCACATGATGTGACCTTTGACCTTCCATATAATCATATGTATGCTCAATTTTTAGGACTAATATAGTATGTTATATATTTAAATGCAGACTCTGTTTGGTGTAAGTTTCATTTTAGAATGACTTTCAAAACAAAAATAAAAAAATAATCTGGCTTTAGTATATCTCATTCATGTCATATATTTCATGAATATAAAGGACAAGTGTTATTCGTGATTCGTTTCGACTTTCCCCCTACAAATACAAAATAATAACTAATAGCGCAGATAATGGCGCAAAACATATGTACAAAGACGGTTTCTCGCAGAACCTCTCCCCCCCCCCTCCCCGGTATGTGAAAATTATAAAAATAATTATTCCGCCAGTACTAAATATCGAAACACTCAAAAACCATGTAAATGTCTTTTTAAATGAGACTTCACTTTGACCAATTTGTATTTCTAGCCAAGTCAATAAGGGATTCATGTCGGGAATAATTTCGTAAAAGCTGAATGTTGGTAAGTTGTTAGAACACTACTAGTAGTGCAAAATCCCCACCCCTCCTCGCGGTGCTTCCCCCCAGCGCTTCCCCTAGCGACCCCCGCCCCAAACAGCAATTTTGCAGACTCTCAGTTATTTGCCTACATCTCCGTAACCAACCGTCGCACAGTGTGGTATTTTTGTAATCTAGCTGGACAAAATTATTTAGCCTTCAATATGTAAGTTATATATACTGTAAAGTGTTGTAGGTGAAATACAAAAGCATCTGCCAAGGATTGAGACATATTTTCAAGAAAATATCTCATACTAATAATAAAATATATGACGATGATTGGGGTTAATTACATCCACTGTTTCCTTGGCAAACACAAACTTGATGGGACGACAATATCTAGTAGAAGATGGGGAAGGGTTTTTCCATATGACGTGTTTGAGGTTTTGGCCATTCACTGAATACAATTGAATAGTCACCATTGATAGGCTAAACAAACTTTCGTCAGTGGAATTTTTATCAGAAAATGTTTGGTTATATCTATTTTGTTCGGCTCCATCGCAACCCCACTTCACAATTAGTTCTAAAGTCTTCAAGTCTGTAATACAATTCAAGACATATTCTTGTACTTCGCACAATCGCGTAATAGTGTAATCCAGAAGAGATTGCAGTTTTATTTCTGCGAACGTTTCTGTTACAGAAATGTCACTAGGATAGCACAACTGTTTTGCCGCTTGGACTTTCTTATAACTAGGATAAATATTTTTCTTTAATTGGTTAGTTGTATTGCGTTATATTGACGTGTCGAGAGATTCGCATCGACCATTAATGCCAGGGCTTGGTCTTCCGACAGTCAACTTTGATTTGGGCTTACCAAACACTTCCGCGCTGTTTTTATCTTTGTCCCTCTTCTAGGCGAAAATTGACAAAGCTCTTTTACAATTGCTGCTGAATTTATTTTGCCTTCCTTCCGAAGCTGTAATTCGGCTCCTAATGATATATATCTCTTCCTGATTCGATGATTCGAGGATGTGTTGAATTCGCCTTTATTCTGTTTTATCACTAGCACTCTCTAAGTCTTTTTGCGGTCTTCCGACCCTTCTACTTGGTCCAGGTAGTGAAACACTTTCGACACTTTCAGTAATAATATCAGGAAGTGATATATATTGTTCTAACCACAAAGAATTCGTTTTTAAAAAGCGTTCTCCATGTCTTCCGGACTTCAACCACTTTTGTTCTATTTTTTTGGCTAACACTTCTGATTGTTACTTTTAAACGTTTTATAATGTCTTCCGAAAAGGACGAGGCACCACATTCTTCCATTATATAATCTAACAAAGCATCCGTTCTTGATTCTTTGGCGTTGGTATACCACACGTCGAAAACATTCCGCCGTGAAATTTGCGTAGTCATTCTGTAATTTTAAAAAACGTGTACGAGTGTCGCAAACATTCGCAAGAAAATTAACATCATTTGTGTAGGTAACAAATAACTCTTTCAGAAAACTAGGATAACAGATCTGTATAATGCGATATAATGTACTAAAACTCTAGTCCAAACTGACTTGTATGTTTTCTCGTACAGAAATAAACGTGACATTTTCTGATGGTGCTCATGCTTAAACTAAAACATATAATAATACACCAACAAATGTAACCTGACGTTGAAACACGAAAGAAAATAAAAACACCACACAATCACCACTAGCACACAGAAGCAGACAGTATTCATCGAGCAAACTCAGACGAATGACGCGATCGCTTGCAGCACTTGGCAGGCGGAACTCAGGTGGTCGGCTAGTCAGGCCCTTTTTTCTATTGTTCAGTATGATTTCTTGGAATACAGAGCCTAGTTTCATGTAATATGGTTCAACTCCTTTGCAAATTAACAAGTATTTAACCCATGTAGCCAAATGCGAAAATTGACTTTTGTCCAGCTAGATTACGAAAATACCACACTGTGCGTCGTAGGCAGTGGCGAAGCGTGGTGTCGCTGGTAGGGTAGGCACACGCGTATGAGTTCATATTGTTATGGGTGCGACTTTTTTAAAATATAAAAAATATAACCCTTAAAGTTATTTTTCAAAATGTAACAACATATTCTTGCATCTATCAACGTACCTGAATAGTAACGCTTGATGTGTGACAACTCGTAAATCGTATTTCTTGATTTTATTGTAAATTGATGCTTTAGATGTAATTCGAGTGGCAGTCCTCATTGTTTCGATGCCCCATCTTTCTTCCTATGCCCGGTAATAGGCTTTTATGCTTGTTTTTGTAGCATTCCAGAGTAATACAAGTCATTATTCCCCTTGATCACTTAACGCTCACAACAATGAAAGCCCCGTGGCGGAGTGGTTAGCACATCGCGCTACGACGCCAGGGTCCTGGGTTGGAATCTCCCGACCTGGGCATGGATGTTTGTGTATGTCCGTCCATTCATCAATTTCATTATATCATCACTCATCCCCATCTTCGCAAATTAACCAAAAGTGGCTCAAAAAGAGAAGTGAAATAAACCAAATCAATCAAGCAACAATAATAAAAAAAATGAACGAAAAGAAAAATATAACAATAACACAACAACCACAACGCAACAGGAGTAAATCGAGGAACTAACGAAAACGCAGAACACTGTGATAGAAACATTTTTTTCTCCCTCGCAACAAGTTGTCTTTCCCTTTCTATCATAGGCGTAGCTAGAACTTTATATTTGGGTGTGCACAAAGAAAAAAAAAAAAAGAGATCTTGTACCTTTTTAATAGCATATTTTGCAACACAATCTCTTGGCTCTTTAACTGCACTGATGTTTGTAAAGGAATATAAATTCACTAAATGACAGTGTTGAAAATTTCTGAATATATGTAGTAGAAAATAATCAAATTGCATAGAAATTTACACACACACAAAATGTTCATCAATGTTACAAACAAATACACGTCATCTATAACAAGAGATGTCTGTAAAAAGGTACAATGTTCTTAAACTCATCAATAACTTCATTTACATCAATAGACTAAGATTTTTCCTGTTCCACAAATAGCAAGAGCAGGGCTTCCAATCTATCCTGCTTCTGAGTTGCTCTTGATTTAGTTTTAACTTGGGTAAGCTTGGAGAAAGCTCTCTCACACGTGCAGCTTGTGACAGGTATAGAAGAAAGGCGCTGCAGTACAGAGTAGAATGCAGTAAATACCTTAGTTCTCCAATGACATCAAAAAATCGAAAATCTATAGACACCCGTTTCATCAGCGATAACGCACACGTTTGTACCAAGTAATGACATTTTCAACTTCTTATAAACTGCCGCTTATTTTCTCTCTTATTGAAATATCTGTCTTTAATTCTTGTTGATAAAGCAGCCCATTAGGGTGTGCCTAGGCACACCCGGCACACCCCGTAGCTACGCCTATGCTTTCTACCCTCACCTTCCCTTTCCCCCCTCGTTGGACACCCCGCGCTGGACAAGAAATAGATGTGAAGCCCAGTTTGTACCGAGTGTCCAGTATTGCCAACCTCTCAATCAGCAAAAGTGTGCTGATTAAACTCTTAAATTTTGCTAAATGTAACTAAATTGTGCTCGGACGACTTAGGTCTTAAGTTCATTTTATGCATCTATTTTGGGGGGAGTTGTGATGTGAACATGCGTTGTTGATTAGTTAAACAATATTGGTAATTTCCCCCGATTAAATTAAATACAATGGTTTAACCAATATAATTGGTTCAATATAACGCTTGAAAAAGTTTGAGAAAATTCGACGACTAAGAAATGAGGCGGCTTGTTTTATCTGTGACCCCAATTTTCTACCAATTTCCTTCAATAAAATGTTCCTCCTGAACTAAGTAAGGAAGAATAAAGAAAAGATGAAAAGAAGATGGTGAACAGATGTGGCTGGATCGGCATGCTACGTTTTGTTTGAAACAAATAAGATCTGCAATTTTTTATTTTATTTATTTTTTCTTTTCAAAATATATTCCTCTGAATTCAATTTATCTGTCTCCCAGGAACGCATGTTTGTAGATAATGCTATATTTTACCATTATGCCAAACCCTGGGTGCTAGTTACCAACAAAGTTCAAATTGTACTACGTTTAGCACAATTATGCTTGGGTTGGCATCACTGCGTGAGGCCGGACTCACTGTGTCCATTTCGAACGAACGCGCCCCTAAAATTATGATTTCCCGCATGAATCACATAGAATGTTATGGGACCAGCTGAGGCCCTCTGAGAAGTGGCTCGACATGCGACGGTAGAGCCCCTGGCAGGGATAGAAATTTGTGGAAATTATCGTAAGGCCTAGAATTTTAGTTTTCTTAAGGCGTCGTTTAATGGAATTGTAAGTAATAAAATAATCCGTAATAGCCAAATATATTAGGGTAGGCCCGGCCTTCGGGCCTCTTATGACGCTTCGCCACTGGCGTAGGCAGGTAATATATTTTAATCTTAATCCTCATTAGATGGGATACAAAAGAGAATCTGTTTAATTTTTCGATATCGTCGGTGGTTTTGCCGTAATTTAAAAATAATCTTCAAAAGTGTAAAATTTTCTATTACTTTTCAAAGTTTTTGCCTTATAACTTTTGAACAAAGTAAATAACAATAAAAGGTTTCGAATAAAAGTTGTACCCTATTTTATAAGCTTTAAAACTATATACATTTTAATGAATAGTACACCATAAAATGTATCCTCCAAATGGAGGATAGTACTACAGTCCGGCGGTTAAGTCCGGAATCATTGACTTCTTAATAACAAGAAAAAAAATTAGTAGAATTAATTGATGTACGTACCACTTATGTACATATACTTAATATATGTTCAGTCGAGTAGCCATTCTGACGGCCATCATCTTGAAAAGAGTAAGCCATATTGTATATTTTTGATTTGATAGAGCTATCTTTGGAACGGTGGCACATATCAACTTCCGTTGTTTTGTTCTTTTCAGAAATATTCCAAACATGGCAAACTTTAATAATATATCAGTAGCCCTAAATGTTTTTTCGAAAAATAAAAATTGTAGTTTTGTAGAAAAACTCACTACTATTTATAATACGTACTTTATGTGAATAACGGCAAGTTGAAAGTTTTAATAATTCTCGAACTAAACAATAGTATTTTATATCTTGTAACGTTACGAGATGTTTGTTATGTAGAAGACTTTAGACGAACTGAACACTTAACATACGATTTTTTATCTTTATAAATTTTCCTAAATAATATTTTTAAAGGAAATACAATTTATGAACAATCTAATTTGATTTCTGAAAGTTGGAGTTATTGAAATTTATCTAGCATTAAATTGTTTTATGATTTGAAAGAAAAACACTCTATTGATTGTCATTGATGATACGAAAATACTGAAATTTGTTTTACTAAATATTTTGATATGAATTTCTCATTACATCGGTTCCCTTTTTGATCAGGTCTTCAATTTAAATCCTACTTTTGGATAATGTAGTAGTACAGACAAATTTCCCATTCAACACCAATCCCCTATACTCTATCCTGGGAATCTCTGGAGGAAGGCCACACATAACGGCAGAGAAGGGAAGAAAGCGAAGCGAAAAGACGGAGCAAAGCAGTACACGCTGATGCAAACAGCTGGTAAATGCAGTCCATTTCCCCCCTCCACGCAATTCCGTTTTTCACAAGTTTTCATTGGTCGAACCCTCTCGAGTTACTACTTGCGCAGAGACTTGCCTTCGTTCGTTCGCTTAGATTCCATAGATTCCAGGGACAGAATATAGTACCTCGTGCTTGGTTATAATGGTCTTGAGCGTGAAAAACGAACTGGGGATTGCACAGAGATTTGAGGTATAAAGATTGGTTTATTTCATGAAGGTGAAGAGTTTGAGGTTCTGTCTCATTTAAGTTGTCACACTGAGAGTTTTGGGGTCTTTTAATCCCTTACTTGCACTATCTTGAGTCAGCTTCTGCGTTACAATTGACAAGGTATACATCCTTATGCAGTTTGTAGAGTGCACAGGTTGAAGTCTCATGAGTACTTGCTGTAGTTTCTCACAAGTCAAGCTTTACGAGGTGAATCCCTTGTAGTAGTACCAAGTCAGAAGTATTTTGGTTTGCTCCAGAGTTTATATCTAGCTTCTTCCAGCAAGAAAGAACACCACCATTCATTTTAAGACGGTCACTTCAACGTGGATCTGGGGTGTAAGGGGTGCCCCTTCCACGTAGTGCACCCAATAGTCAACCTCACTTCCACGTAGTACACCCTGGACTGCACTAACGAGGCTCTGGCGACTGGCCCCATGGCCAGTATAATTTTGTTTGTGTTGTCCTGTGTTTTGTCCTTATTTGTGCTGAGTGCTCCTTTACAGCCTCAGCTTTTAACGAAAGTCAGAAGATTTTAATGTTTTATTATTTTAGGTATGCAACGTTAGAGTTGTTATGTGCATCGATAAGGGGCTGGACCCCGTATAATGTGACGGGTACAAAATAGCCTTATCGCTGACGCACCCAAAATTTTAAATTCAAATTAAATTCAAAATCAAATACGTGGAGCCTCCCAATATGATGGCTCTCTTATCGTCTCCATATAGTTGTAGTCAGCCAAATACGTGGAGCCTCCCAATATGATGGCTCTCTTATCGTCTCCATATAGTTGTAGTCAGCCAAGAACTACTGAATCCAGTTCGATATTTTAAATATTTTGTTGATCGCATGCAATAATTGGAACTGTTCTGGTTTCAGATTTACTGCTTTTACATAACATGTCAACACCAGGCGTTTTTTGTGTGCTTTCAAGTTCTTAACTCATCCGATCTTGAAGGCTGAAATGTTCTGAGCTTAAGTCACTCACTCACTCTCTATCATTCTTAAACCCGAAAGTTTATGGCTGCAGCAACACAAGCCTTCAATCTGTCCCTATCCTGGGCAAGATCAATCTTTCCCATCCTTACCGATTTCTTATATGTCTCTTAAACTCAGGTTTCTCAACAGGAAACTTTTCTTTCCTCTCCCACTCGTGCCACATGGTCTGCCCACCTAAATCTTCATTAATTATTCTAATAACATCTGGACATGAATGCATATTATTCACTTCTAAATTATGTAACCTTCTCCACTCACTTGTCTCCTCATTCCTTTTAGGTCCAAATATTGTTCTAAGGGTTTTATTTTCAAAGACTCTTAATTTATGTTCCTCTTTTAATGTAAGGGACCAAGTTTAACATCCATTATACTACAGGCAAACTTACTGTTTTGTATATTTTAACTTTTAGTGTCTTAAATATTATACGAGGGAATAAAAGTTTATGAAGAGAATAGTGTTCTGAGCTTAAGGCTTTCCGAAAATGTATAGTTATTGGGAAACATCCCAATCTAGATAAAAAATCGTATGTTAAGTGTTCAGTTCGTCTAAAGTCTTCTTCATAACAAACATCTCGTAACCTTACAAGATGTAAAATACTATTGTTTAGTTCGAGAATTATTAAGACTTTCAACTTGCCGTTATTCACATAAAGTATTATAAATAGTAGTGAGTTTTTCTACAAAACTACAATTTTTATTTTTCGAAAAAAACATTTAGGGCTACTGATATATTATGAAAATTTGCACTATTTGTAATATTTCTGAAAAGAACAAAACAAAGGAAGTTGATAGGTGCCACCGTTCCAGAGATAGCTATATCAAATCAAAAATATCCAATATAGCGGACTCTTTTCAAGATGGCTGCCGTCAGAACGCAAGTGGCGATAGGCTACTCGACTGAACATATATTGAGCGGTACAACAACTAATTCTACCAATTTTTTTTCGTTATTAGTAAAAAGTCAATGATTCGGGACTTTACCGCCGGGCTGTGATAATCACTTATTTTGGTACTATCCTCCATTCGGAGACACATTTTATGGTGTACTCTTCATTAAAATGTATATCGTTTTAAAGCTTATAAAATAGGGTGCAACTTTTATTCGAAACTATTTATTGTTATTTACTTTCTTCAAAAGTTATAAGGCAAAAACTTTGAAAAGTACTAGAAAATTTTCACTCTTTTAAGATTATTTTTAAATTACGGCAAAACCTCCGAAAAACTAATCACACTTCTTTTTGTAGCTCATCTAGTGAGGATTAAGACTAAAAAACGATGACCTGCCTACGACGATTGGACGATTGGTTACGGAGATATTAACCAATAACTGAGAGTCTGCGAAATTGATGTTTTTTTGGGGGGTGCTGGAAGGAAACATCGCGAACATTGGAATTTTACACTACCAATAGTGTTCTAAGAACTGAACAAAATTCAGCTTTTATGGAATTATTCCCAACATTGGCCTTTTTTGTCCTTTATTGACTGGGCTATACTGCGCTGAAATATTTTGTGGGACAATACCACATGCTTTTTTATTGTTTTCTCACAAACGTTATTTTTGGAAATAAACGATTCAATTGCACTACTGTTTTTCTGATAGATTCCACCGATTTTTTTTCCAGTATAATCACAGTATAATCCTCTGTGGAGCAGGAGCTTGGGTTATTCTGTCCATGGATGTTCGTGTAGGCCCTTTACAACAAACACTACCAATAGTGTTCTAAGAACTGAACAAAATTCAGCTTTTATGGAATTATTCCCAACATTGGCCTTTTTTGTCCTTTATTGACTGGGCTATACTGCGCTGAAATATTTTGTGGGACAATACCACATGCTTTTTTATTGTTTTCTCACAAACGTTATTTTTGGAAATAAACGATTCAATTGCACTACTGTTTTTCTGATAGATTCCACCGATTTTTTTTCCAGTATAATCACAGTATAATCCTCTGTGGAGCAGGAGCTTGGGTTATTCTGTCCATGGATGTTCGTGTAGGCCCTTTACAACAATGTAAAAATGAAGCGCATATATGCTTTAGCCACTACATTAAATACCAATGAACTTTCAGTAGGTTTCTATGAAAATTTGCCAAATTCACCAGAAACGTTTTTCAGCTTTCTTCCCTGCTTGTAAATAGGCTTTCTGTAGTGTACAATAATGGTTGTCTTTCTTCAGTCCTAACATTCTGCGTTTTGTATGACGATATGGTATTTGTAAGTCATAGTGTAACATGACACTGTAAACGACATGAGTATTTTCGGTTGAATTAACAAAACACTTTATGGTAACTAAACGGAAGAAAATAATAGCATTTATTAAATTTGCTAATTTTGAACAAATTCTTTGGTAACGATAAGCAAAAAGCAAATATGCACTATACTAAAGAGCATTTAGTACTGGTGAATAATTATGCCATTTATTTATCACCTGTTTAAACAAATGTTTGGTTTGATTGATTGGTTGATTTGCTTCATTTTACTTCGCTTCTTGTGGCACTTTTGGCTAATTTGCGAAGATGGGATGAGTGATCATGTGATGCAATTAACGAATGGATACTTAAAAACATCCATGCCCAGGCCGGGATTCGATCCCATGGCGTCGAAGCCGATGTGCTAACCACTCCGCTACGTGGGCGGCAACACATGTTTGTTTTCTAGAACCTATTTATAAATTTATTTATTTATTTTGTTATTCCAAACTTTTCTGTGAAGACTTCACAGTATTTTAAGCTAAAAATTGGTTACGAAAAAGGAGTGCTGAAGGGAATGCGGAAGAAAATCAAGGGATTTGCGAGCACCCCTTCGCACCCCCATGGCGTAGCTCATGGCTCTGGGGTTAACATACGTCACCAACGATTCCGAGCGAAAGGGAAGAAATAGGCTAAGACGAATATGTACCAATGGCTGTTATTCACACGTAATTTAACTGTTAAAGAGCAAATAGCTGTGTGGAAAATAAACCATCGATTTCACAAATATGTGATTGTTGAAAAAGAGTTGAACGTGTGTAGTAGAAGCTAGGAAAAATTCGTGGGAAACTGAATAGGCAGACAACGAGAAGTGGTTTTCCGTTCTGGGAATAATATTTGTTCATTTTCTTCCATTGCTGGTATTTCATTTACCTCTTCACACCATGCTAATAACTCGAAGGAAAGAGTTCGTCTTGTAGCAATATACTCGTATTTCTTCCATCTTTCATCTGTTTCCTTCCGGTCATACCTATGGACTTAATGTCATCCTGCGTGGTGCCTCATTTAGAAATACCTATTGTTCGTAATCGGTTGTTTCAGGCAAATGGGACGCAGTAGACGCCATAAACGGCCCTGACTTGCAACAAAGCTTCCATTTCAGTTCCAGCTGTGTGAAAGTCTTCTGTTCACACGTGTCGCCTTCTGCCGTGCAAGTAGTAGCTGAAAAGCATTAACTGACTGCCTACATTCTAAAATAGTAACGTTAAGGTTAATGGAAGAGTTTGATTTGTTGTAGAACTCAGAGTGTATGAGAACATCAATTTTCGAATTTCGAAAATACCATCTCAGGGGAACCCGGTATTTTGATATACGATATCTGGTATAAGGATTTTGGTACAAAACAAAATTTTTGTGGTACATTTCGGTACAAAACGAGTACTATTCTTTGGCAGTATCAGAACCTCAATTTTCGAATTTCGAAAATAACATTTCAGTGGAACCCGGTATTTTGGTATACGATATCTGGTATAAGGATTTTGGTACAAAACGAAATTTTTGTGGTACATTTCGGTACAAAACGAGTACTATTCGATGGCAATATCAGAACCTCAATTTTCGAATTTCGAAAATACCATTTCGCTGGAACCCGGTACTTTGGTATACGATATCTGGTATAAGGATTTTGGTACAAAACGAAATTTTTGTGGTACATTTCGGTACAAAACGAGTACAATTCGATGACATCATAAAAACGTCGAAATTCGATTGTCGGGGTTTTATCGTTTCACTGGAACCCGGTATTTTGGTATACGATATCTGGTATAAGGATTTTGGTACAAAACGAAATTTTTGTGGTACATTTCGGTACAAAACGAGTACTATTCGATGGCAGTATCAGAACCTCAATTTTCGAATTTCGAAAATACCATTTCACCTGAACCCGGTATTTTGGTATACGATATCTGGTATAAGGATTTTGGTACAAAACGAAATTTTTGTGGTACATTTCGGTACAAAACGAGTACAATTCGATGACATCATAAAAACGTCGAAATTCGATTGTCGGGGTTTTATCGTTTCACTGGAACCCGGTATTTTGGTATACGATATCTGGTATAAGGAACTTGGTACAAAACGAAATTTTTGTGGTACATTTCGGTACAAAACGAGTACAATTCGTGTATGTATTTTATTTCGAGTTTCATTACTGTCGGGTTCCAGTGAAATGATCCCGTGAAAGGTCGCGGGTTCAAGTCCCACCCTCTCCTTTTTTTTTGTTTGCTGAACAGAGACCGTTGATATTAGAATATTTAAAAAAATAATCCGATGCACACTTGAGGGACGTCCTTTCTGCGCATATTTCCCCTTAGAAGTTGGAGATTTCCAGGATTTAAAGTTAAAACTTTTTCGTTTTAGTTATTGTTCATATGTTGTGTTAACACACACATAATGATTAATTCAGAAATCACATATGTATTCAGGATGCAAAATGTAATGTTATTTAAGTTATGTATTGTTTGTTCTTCACTGACACCTAAAATATTGATTATTTGATTTCGATAGCTATACTAAAGAAAAAAGTCCCCCTCCGTGGCCGTGCGGTCAAAGGCACCATGCTTTGGACGGCGCCTGCGGGACGGCATGGGCCGGTGGCAACCCACCATGGTGAGGAAATTGGGGAGCTCCGAGTGAGTGAAATCCGGTGGTGAAGTCCCCCCCCCTAGTCTAGCTGCAGATCTCCACGCACCCCCCCCTCCCGGTGGCCCGCGTGGGAGGGAGGCCAGCAGTCTGTAGCAGGGTTCGGAGCGGAGCGGATCAACGCTCCGGCTGTTGCCCACGCTCCGGAGCGAGGAGCGAGATTCTAAGAAATGGTTCGCTCCACTCCGGAGAGGAGCGATGTCTTAGCCCGCTCCGCTCCGGAGCGGAGCAGCGGGAATCGGAAAATTTCTCGCTCCGCTCCGGAGCGAGGAGCGAAGTTTTAGAAAATGGTTCACTCCGCTCCGGAGCGGAGCGCTAACTTGACACGCTCCGCTCCGGATCGGAGCAGAGGAAGTTGGAAAATTTCTCACTCCGCTCCGGAGCGAGGAGCGATATTCTAAGAACTTGCCCACTGCGCTCCGAGGTTGGATAATACGAGTGTATACAGAAAACTAACGATCAAAGGTTCCGAGTACATTAGGAATTTTGTTTGTGGAATTTGTACGGCATTTGAACATCGCCCGTTATTGTTGTTATAAAATTGATTATTACTAAAGCTAACGCCATGGAAACAGTCCAGTCAAAATCACGTCACTCACCTACAGTGTTGCCAATAAGCAAGAAATAATCCTTACACAATACACCAGGGAAGGCACAATCAACCGCATACGTACACTCGAAATCGAATGAAACGCCCCCCATTACGGTTATGCAACCCGGAATTTTATATCATCTAGTTTCGCCAGGAAGAGCAGCTCGCGAGAAGCGTCGTGTTTCCAACTCTTGAATCTAGCCAGAGATTCAAGCGACCGGGTGGAGATCTTGCTTTCCTCTTGATTTGATTTCAACGGACAACAAGTTTATTTTGAGAATGTCTCTGGTAATAATAACAAGTGTTATTAACATTTATGCTTGAGTTTTTTATTATTCTTTTACCACTTCCGAACGAATATGTGAAGATTTTTTTTTCATTTTGCAAAAACGCTTTCGGCATTTTTCCTTCACAGTTATTCTTTTTGTTTTTAAATTTTTGGCGACATCTGATTTGGAAAAAGTTCCACGAAGTTTGTTTTAAGTGTAAATGCATCTGGACAAACAGTGTAGAGTGGGATTCGAACAACAAATATGAGCTTCCGTCGCGAATCGAACCAGCGCTCCATTGATTATGTTTTCTTTCCACGTTTATTAAAATTTGCTTCCTTCAGCCTACTTCAGATTGTCATATATTTCAATTCGTATTCCCGTGTTTTTTTTTTTTCATTTGCATTGTTCGAGCCGTGATAACTTTCTCTCTTAATCTAGTTATTCGAATATTTTCATACTTTTTTTTTCTCGATTTTCCATTCGCACTCATTACAGATTTCGGTATCGCGCTTTTCCATATTTTCAGTAATTTAATTCTCTTATGTATAATTCCTTTGACTATTTTTAATTTGCCCTTAGTCCGAATCAAGAAAATATGTTAGAAAATGTTTCCCGTGTAAATCTTATTGTATGGTGGTGTAAAATTGATGCCAGCTTTTTCTTGCGATAAGGGTTTTGAAAGTGCAAGGGTCTCATTTATTAACCATGGTTGGAAGGGGGGAGGCGGAGGGGTGCCAGAAACTTTCCAGACGGAATATGCCTGAAACGAATCAGCAGGTGGGTGCTGAGAAGGCTAGGCTATCTGCGAGCGAGGGGGAGGGGGAGGGGGTGACGAGCAACACTGCCACAGCGAGTCGCTGTAAATGATTTCATCGTCTGTGCTGCTTGAAACCGGTTCTTGGTGGTCCTATACTTTTCCGATACATTTCTGCCAGCCTTTTTAGCGAAGCGAGGTCATATGTTCCAGATTCGAACTCTGGTCAGGCATGAATGTATCACTGAGTTTGTCCCGTCACAATTTTATACATTGATAATTCATCCGTATTATCGCGATTAACTCAAGAGGCAGAAGAGTGATATAAAATAACCGAAATAGAAATTGACGCATTTGTGCCTGGTGCTAGTGTAACGACGAAGTTAACTCTTTATAAATGATGAAATAGGTAGCCCTTGCGCTCAAATACACTTATACCTTGGCAAAAAAAACAAAAAACCCTACTACTCTTACTACATTTGGAATACAGCCAAGAGCGATGTAAAGTAATGCAATTACATTGTGAATGTTTCACATCCTGTAGTCTTTCATAGTCTTTCTTTTTCTCGTAGCGGGGGAGGGGGTTCATTCATTACAAATATCTAGGAATGGATTTAGCAGCAATCCGTGATATAATTAAATATCATAACATGCTGCGTAGCCAGGGTTCTTGGGTCCTAGCCTCTGATAATTATGAGTTTTTCTTTTTCGTTGTTTCTTCAATCTTCATAAATTTCCGTGAAGCATCATTCATCCTCTGTCGCCATTGGCTATATGTGAAAGTTGACATAAAATGAGCAAATTTCGAAAAGAAAACACAAGGATCTACTTTTCTCATAGCTCGCCAAACATGCACATTTCCGTATTTTATGCTTTCAGCGCTATCATTATTCTTGGCCGGCAATGGAATTGAAACAACTCTCACAACTAACGTAAACTACATGTCACTCAGGCATGACAATTCTCGCGGGAAAAGTGGATTAGCACATGGTAGCGCAATAACTATCTTCTGGCCTGCTAGATTTAAATCCGTACTTTTTATTCCAGTTGAGTGATTGACTCACAATTTCGCCATTGAAGGTTTGGGTTGTATTTGGGTTATACGTATTGTGTTTTTGGTGCACTATGAAAAAGCAATCCCAAAGGTTCGCACTAAACAGAAAATTGTGTGCTTTCCCTCTCTCTCTCTCTTCCAACTCCGTCCCTATCTCTCACCCCACGTCCCCACTATGTTGTTAGAAACATATTTTCTGAAGAATATCCACATTGAAAATAATATTCCCCAATTGTTTTCATAGGGCATTTCTATTGCTCCGAACGAATTATCTCCGTAAGAGGACTAGGGCCTCCCCGATGGCGCAATCGTAGATTCGTCACCTTTTAATCAAGGGGTCCCGGGTTCGATACCCGATGGAGGAACATAGTGGTTCGGAACCCACTATAAACTGTAGGTCCAGTCCCAATTAGCCTTTCTGTGCACAAAGTGGACTTAAAAAACAACAATTCAATTCAATCATCTTATCAATATTTTTAAATATGCATGCACCTGCTTAATTTAATAGATTATACATTTATATTCATTGCAGGCAGAAATGTGCGAGAAAACAATGCATTCTTTTTCAGGGAATGCATGAGTCAATAATAATGTATATTTTATGGTATATACTCTTTTATATTGCATTGATTCAATAGTATCCTTATTTCCTAAAGCAAGCGTGAGTTTCTTTGCACACACCAAGCAGGTCCTGCTTGACGTAAATCTCAGATGCAGTAACTTCACGGTTGCCTTTTGCCAGCACGCTTTGGCTTTAATTCGAGCCCGGGTGGGTGCTTCGTTCGAGATCCTGCAGCAGTTTTACTCGTATCTATGCCTTGAGCATGTCACTTGCAACGGAACCAATAAAATGAAACTTTCTGCACCGGAATGGGCGTGAAACTCTATATGCACCAATGATAAGGTGTTTTGAAGAGGCATGTGCCACGTGCAGCATGTCCCTTCGGTCCGAATGTTCCTTTACGATATCATTTCATCATGCCTTACACTTCGGAATTTACAAGAGAGAAGATAGTCCGCATGTTCTTGTGCGGCGGATCTGCTGCACAACATATTGCTACGACCCTTGGTGTGAACGATTCATGCGTCAGGCGTTGCATTCGGTGTTACGAGGAAGAAGGGGACCAAGGAATGAAGTCACGACACAACAAAGGCCGCCGAGGAAGACAACCAGGGAAGAAGATGCAGGCATCATTGAGATGAGCGAGGGCAACCCCTTCATGGCTTCAACGAAGATTCGCCAAGATTTGAAACTGGAGTGCCATGCTGCAACAGTTCGGCACCGTCGAGCGGCAAAGAAAGAAGCAATGATGTATTTCCATCACGAAGCACGGATCAGTTTTGCTTTACAATATTTACCAGCTCCTCAAGAATTTTGGCAGATCGTAATTTTGAGCGACGAGAATGTATTTTCGTCTGACGAAAATGGTCAGGTTTATGTTTGGAGGCGCGACAACACTCGCTACGACCCCGAGAACATTTCTACCCATGCTAGGAGTGGCAGGATAACCGTGGCGGTGTGGGGATGGATCAGTTCGTCTGGAGTAGATGGATTGGTGGAAGTGTCCTCGAGAATGAATTTGCAGGAATACGTCGCAGTGCTGGAAAACCACATGCTTCCCAGCGTGCGAGAGAGACACCTTGAAGATGAGATTCCGCACGTGACTTTCGATCAAGACAACAGCAGCGTCCATACATCGAAAGCGACCATCATCTGGTTTAATCAGCACTAGTGTTGCCCACGAGACGAGACTTTGGCCTGTCTCGTCTCGTGGAAAGGCTGTGAAATGCTGTCTCGGGACACATGATCAATCTCGTCTCGTCTCGAATTTTTAAAAGCCTGTCCCGCCTCGTCCCGTGGGCAACACTAATCAGCACCCAGGAATATCAAGAGTAGATTGGCCAGCGAAATCTCCCAATATAAAACATTTGGACGTTGATGGTGAGAGAGTGGGAACCTAGACAGCTGAGAACAATGGAAGCTCTACTGGCTCACGTGTTTCATGTTTGGGAGAGTTTAAGTAGACCAAACATCTGCTCGGGCAATCCTTGCTTCGTCGACTAGATGCAGTGCTTGAATCCAACGGCGGGTGGACACAGTATTGACCATGATACCCCGCACGGTTTAACCAATGTTCTTTGCTACATCCCAGAACAAAACTAATTACACACATCTTAATATGCAACTTATCTTTCCAATTCTTTCTTATTGATACCTTGGTGCTCATGGTTACTTTTTCACACACCTGCACCATTATATTATATTCTATAACATTAATATTCACATTATTGACAGATTTGATTCACATGAAATTCAAATGCGCAGCACACATGCACCCATTCCTAACACTTAACTATTAGTTACATTACACCTCTCACGTTGTCACAGTTCTAAATCAGTGGTGCCCAGAGGGAGGGGCATTATGGCGCAGACTGTGATGGAAGTTTGACTGAGTAAACAGGGCACAAGTTCAATTACGTTATCAATTAGCCATTGCTGTTATACAAATAGTAATTTGTAGATTGTCAGGGGAATTGTTACGGGTAATAGTAAGTAATATTGATTGAGGGGGGGGGGGCTATATCCAACTATTACATATTAGGCCTTAGATTGATAGGGAAATTATGGTGGGCGATTAATGAAGTTAGTGGTATTTTCAGGTAGCGGGATTGATAATTTTGGGGGGCAGGGAATCCCAACTCTTGTGTATTACTATTACGTCTTAGATTGCTTTTCTGGAGGGAGCAATATCAACTGGATGTCTAAAATTGGCATGGAAATTTTGTTGGGAAGATTGAGTATGAAATTTGAGGTGGAGGGGAGGGAAATGAAGTTTTGATAAAGTGTTATGTCTTAGATTGCGAAGGGATTTCTGAAGATTAAGAAATTGACAAAGGTCCGGGCGGGACTCGAACCCGGAACATTCGGTGTCTTCTGGATCGTTAGTCCACCACTAACCGCGCTTGTCCTCAGAGCCGGTTCTCTTTGGTGGCCAAGCGCGTTAAATGGTCCACTTCCGATGCCACGAAATTTCCGGGTTCGAGCCACGGCTTCAGTATTGCTATCATGGTATCAATTTAATCTAATCGTCACTCATCCTCATTAGCCGAAAGTGGCAGAAGAGCGACTTAACATAACAAAGATACAAAAACAACTTTAACACTAGTAATTTCTGAACAATAGATGCGTATTAGCTTTCATTGTTGACTAATGATAAGCTTACGATTATTATTGTTAATATGAATTGCCATCCATCAACAGAAGGACGATCAACCGATCATTTAATTCCTGTCGTTTTTCTGGTATTTGTTGTCCCTTCGGATCAGCTTCGAAACCTAAGGAAATTATTAGATGTTTGTCTGAAGTTAGTGACAATGGTTCTTTAAATTCCCGTCGCTCTTTCAGCTGGCGCGGGAACCACCTTTATGGCAGTGATCCTCTGTAGCCGCGTTTACCTACGAAGGAACTCGTGGCCAAACAACGAATTAGGCCTACCGCTTGGGCAAGAAGCGGCAACGTTACAAAGCCCTTCTCCCCGAAGCAGCCAGCAGGGAAACAGGATTTTGTCAAAATAACCCTTCTGCTCTGTGAATGAACACCGGTTCAAACAGCGTTTCGACTTAATTGGACATTATCCATTGTTTTTCTTTTTGATTGATTATATATTCTATCTATATATTTCGAGACATTTGAAGAGATCACCTCTTCTCTCATCTTCATGCGAACATTTTTTTTCTATGTCTGTAGTGTGATTGGAACTATGACAGTCCGTGATTTTTTCCAAATCCGGTCCGCTAAGCAACCAATCTTAGATGCCCATTCCAAATCGACAGCTATAGAGCAAAATATGTTTGAAGAGTCTTATTGAATGAAACATAGCTCGACTCACCCTCACATTTGATTTTTTTTTAGATAACTTGCGTGCACTTCGTATAGAAGGCACCACGAGACTGAAAATTCACACTATTTGGCATGGCAAATAGACCTTATTCCAGCTTCGCTGAAAGTTCGATGTATATAATAGTTGTCAGTCATTAAGTTCAAGCCCGACCCTGTGGCCGAGTGGTTAGCACATCGCGCTGCGACGCCAAGGGTCCCGGGTTCGAATCCCGGTCGGGCTTGGTTGTTTGTGAATGTTCATTCATCAATTTCATCATTTCATCACTCATCCCCATCTTCGCAAATTAGCCAAGAGGCACAAAACGCGAAGTAAAATAAACTAAATCAATCAATCAATCATTAAGTTCAACGGCCTCTGCGCGTGTGTTGTGAAGGGTTGCCGTGTTCCAATTTTGTTTTAATTCCATTTCATGCTCAAAAAGACTACCCGAAGTGGGACCTACCGTTGAAAGTTGGATCCGAACCACTAGGCAGTTGTGTCTCCACCAGGAATCGAACCTGGAATTCCGTGATTATAGGGTGTTAACGAGCTCATGGCTTTACAGTTTCGTGAATTCAAGGAAGCCAAGGTGAGAAAAATGTGAAGAAATATCTTCTACACGGAACTAACTATGTGTGTGTGTGTATGTAAAACTTTCTAGCACATCCATTTTCCTACCTTCATTTTATCGTCATTACGTTGAATTTTGCACCAGTGATTTTTCACTACGTTCTAGGTCACGTCACTTTGAGTCTTAAAATATTGTATGTAATTCAGTTTTAGTATAGTTTGTAGCCTCTCACCCAAGAATTTTTAAGGTGGGAGAAGGGAGGTGGCTTAGACCAAATTCTGGCGTTTATATTTCAATTCACTTACTCAACAAATTATTTCTTGATTGACTAGATTTTAAGCGGAGCGTCATTCAGTTGTTTGTGAGTGTTCTTTTTGCAGAAGCAACAGCAGCTCGCTCGCACCCACAGTGCCCCGCCCACTTGACGAGACGCGTTGTCTGTGCAGTGCAGAACAGTGACAGTGTTGCCTCTCTATTCGATCTTTGTATTCTCTTTTGCCTGCCACTACGCACACATTTCACACAATTCTCCCCATACAACAAATGGGGAAGCAATCAGGCTACTGTTAAATGACTCTTTTCTAGATTTTGTATTAACACTTTCCACTGTCAAGATATGTTAACTTGGTTCTGTTTCGTATTCCCACAATTTGGCTTCGTGCAGTAGGTGTTCATATTGCAAAAAAGGAAGGAAAAAAAAACGTAGGCAGGTATTTTAACATTTTAATTTTCATCCGTTTCATGATTGTATGAAAGAATATGGTGGAAAAATACACTACTTAAGACAATATCACTAATAATAATTGGCCGCCGCTGTGTCCGAGCGTGATAAGCCGTCGGCTTTTGATCTCGCCGCCGAAATTCCCAGGTTGGAGTCCCGGCCTGGGTATGATTGTTTATGAGTGTTTCTTCATGCATTTTATCATCCTCATCGTTGCGATTAGCCAAAAGTAAAGTAAAAAAAGAAAGATAATAATAGTAATAATAATAATATGAATCTAGCCCCCATGGTTTCTTTATGACTGTCCTCTTATCAATTTCTTGGAGTCATCATTCATCCTCATTGTTGCGATTAGCCAATAAATGGTAGAGAAGATGCGAAAAATAAGATGTAAAATAATAACAATTATCTCCGCAGAAGGAAAAATAAATGCTCCAGAACACATGCAATGCAGGAAAAGAGTGTCCTGTAATGTGAGTCTGTAAACCAAATGTAACTCACGAATGAAGAAGTTTACGTGAAGGTTTCGTCTTCTACGAAGCAATACACGCTTGGATGGCGCAGTGGTAACGTCGTCGCCTTGTAATCAAGGGGTCCCGGTGGAGGCACAAAGGGGTTCGGATCCCACTTTAAACTGTAGGTCCAGTCCCGATTAGTCATACTGTGTATTGTGGACTTAAAGCACCAAATCAACAACCAACCAACCAATACAGGGTTGGAAACACTACAGTTATAGGTTTGGAAACACTGCTCTTCTCGGGAACTACTCTACCAGGCGAAACTAGACGATATAAAATTCCGGGTTGCATAACCGTAAGGCAGGGCGTTTCTTTCGAATTTGTGTGTACAACGCGCAATGTGTCAACTGTGAAGCGTACAAGAAGTCTGGCAAACCGGGAGGGCCAGGGGGTGTGGAGGAGGCAAGGGGATGCTTCGATCTTCACTGGACTGTTTTCGTGAAGAGAGCGATATTATTATTATTATTACTATTTTCAGTATCACTTTTACTATTCTACTACTACTTCTGGGGACAATATATTTCAATAGCAGGTATGCCACCTGTGGTTTTGTAAGTTGAGAGAATGGAACGACTCTCATTTCCTGCCACCAGGGATCGCGACTGAAACTCATTTCGGTTCAACTTCTGGTTCGGGATAAGCACTTCGGCATATCGGCCCGACGTTACAGTCCATGCCGCGGGAGAAGTGAGTTATTCCGGAATATTGGTTCGAGTAACACTGGCGAAACTACTTCAGAGAATCCATTCGACCTTCTAAAAGCCAGAAGCGCGCAGAGGAAAGGCGAAGCAAAGTGTACGGAGGAAGATAAAAGGCAGACAGGTGTTCATGCAAAACACTCGCTGGTGCATGATTGCCATATCTAACTTTCTTTAACGTTGGTTATGTATGATACTTTGAATGTAGCGAAAGAAGAAAGTTTAAAGTAATTGGAAATTCACGTTGCTAATTTTAACTTTTCGATTTTTGAATGAATGAAGTTGAATATCGGAATCATGCTTATTAATATTACCGTAAACACGGCCAGTTAGGAAACGTTTTAATTTGAAATACAGAGTTGACATATCTAACTTTTTTAAAATCCCGACACTAGAAAGTTGAAAACCAGCTTAACCAAAAATGTAAGTTGCCACATTTGGTTTAATTTTATGAAGGTATAAAGCCGAAAATCTGAATGCTGTTTGTATACAGCCGAACAGGGGAATTTAAATAGTACGAAATACAGGGTTCTTATATCGATTATTTTCCCCAATTTTAAAGGCAGGAAGTTAAAATAGGTATTTAATGGTTACATACGTATACCACTTGAAAAATTTACAAAATAGGGAACTCATAAAAGACAAATGTCTGGTTGCCATATTTTAACATTTCAAGTTTGTAAGCAGTAACCTGGAAATAGGCATGGTGGTTATAAAAAAATTGCAAAAATTTGGAAAAACGACGAATGGAATGTTGCTATATTTAACTTTCTGAGTCTAGAAAGCCAGAAAACGTATACGTATAAAATTAATATTTTTTTGTATTGAGTACGTTGTACACAGCAAACTGAAAGTAAGTTTTCAGTAATGGACAATGTGTAGTCAGCAGATAAGTCGAAACAAGATGTATAAACCTTCATAACCGTGATAAACACAAAATGTAAATATTACCTGCTTGGATAGGGGCATGTCCTGAATTTTATGGTTTCATTTTGAAAAACAGGACTGCGAGCAATACGTGTCTTTCTCACTGATTGCATTTGATTTGATTTTTGTTTCTTAGTTTTGAATTTTGGCTAATCGCGACGATGATAATGAGAGAATTAATAAATGTGTACTGAAAAAAAGTAGAGCGCTGTGCTCCGATAACATAATGGTAACAACGTCGCCTTGTAATGAAGGGGCACTGGGGTCGATACCCGGTGGAGGGACATAGTGGCTCGAATCCCACTTTAGGTAGGATTTAAACTGTGGGTCTATTCTCGATAGCATATTGTTGAGTCTTAAATCCACCAAAAGTCCATAACAAAAGACATTCTTTCAACATGTGTTGAATGTATAATTGCAATGTATATTGTGATAAATTAATCCTTAAGCAAATATAAATTTGTAATTCTGTTTAACAATAAGACACTTCACTTTCCTTTACATCTATTCACAAGAGCATAAAAATACAACTTGGAAATTCATTTCCAAATGAACAACCTCTTATTTATATATTTTACGTATGTGTGTGTGTTTTCTGAAATCTGGCAAGGTCCTAATAATGTATTCGCTTCATAAGTGTCTATTACATAGCAGAAAGCATCATTGGGTATTCAATATCAGACGAATAACGAATTCCATGGGAATATTTCTGCGAGTTCGTTCTGCTCTCAACGACAAATGGTGTTGGTTTGACCAGCGTTAATGTCATTGGTGTTTTCTTTGTGTTTGTTTCTCTATCACAGTACATTTCTTTTCCATAGTTTCGGTGTCCTATTTTATTTACCGACTTATCTAGGATTTGTTTAAAATTACGGATCATGAGAAATATACGATTAAAGGCAAGGCAAAGGTAATAGTCCGGAAAAGACAAATTGAAACTTATACAGGGTGATTTTTTTAAAACTCATGGTTTTCTTTGTTGTGTAAAATTTGTAAATGAAGTATTATTTCCATGCGGTTTGTGGCAAATGAATAAGTAAGGATGGGAGATTTATTGGAGTATGTTTACCGGTTTATTTGCATCCCGGGTAATATCGCCCACGCCTCAACAAAAACAGCAAATATTCACCAGTGTACCTTTCGCGTCTATATGGTCTGGGGGTTTGGATGCAGTGCGGAGGTTTCAGTTTCCTCCTGTAGATAGCACCGTTGTAATTGTCAACAATAACCAGGAAACTGAGCTGTTATATTGCTGTGCTGGAAAGTTGTGTGCTTTTGCGTAATTGTTGTGCTGAAAAGTTGCGTTCTTGTGATCAGGACACACAGTAAGAATGGTGTACTCCTTGCAGGAACGTGTGTTTATCGTGAAAAGTTTTTGGAAAACTGATTCTGTTGTTGCTACGCAAAGGGCATTTAGAAACAAATTTGCCTCACGTTCTGCCCGAGACAGGAACACAATATTGTTGCTAGTGAAGAAATTGGAAGAAACAGGATCGCTTCTGAGTGAGACAGGGAAGCATCGGACCCCGCGGGCAGGTGTTGTGGAAGATGTCAGTGCTCGACTCTTGAGGTCGCCCGAGAAATCTCTCCGTCGCTTGTCACAAGAAACCGGCTATAGCTATTCAACATGTCAAAAGGCAGCGAAAACTGCGAAACTAAGGGCGTACAAAATTACAGCTGTTCAAGAATTGAAGGATCCAGATAAAGTTAAACGTGTAGATTACTGTAATTGGTTTTTAATGTTTATTGTGCGTAATCCTGATATTCTGAAAATAACGTGGTTTACTGATGAAGCCTGGTTTCATCACTCTGGGTTTGAAAATTCTCAAAATACACGGATATGGGCAGCTGAAAATCCACATAGTGTAATCGAAATTCCATTGCACTCACAGAAAGCTGTCTCAGCATCACGTATAGTGGGTTCAATCTTCTTCAATGAAACAGTGAACACATAGCGGTACAGGGCAGTATTCATGGAATTTGTTGAAAGTTTGGACGACATTGAACTGACACAGGGTTATTTTCAACAGAATGGTGCTACATGCCATACATCGCATGACAGTATGGCACTGATTGAAAGTTTCTTTGCGAATAGGGTTATTTCAAAAGGATTGTGGCCTCCGAGGTCTCCAGACTTAACTTCACTTGACTTCTTTCTGTGGGGCTTCCTAAAGGGACGTGTGTACACAAACAACCCTACATCCCTGGAAATGTTGAAGCAGAACATTATCACTGAAATTGCGAACATTAGCGCAGAAACACTATGTCAGACAGCCCATAACATCGAACGGCGTGTTCAACTTTGTTTACAGGAAGGAGGCCTACACTTTCAGCACCTTCTTTAAAGGTGAGATGTTATGTCATATGTCTGTGCCATAATTTTTATGTTTTATTTATGTTTGAGTCAATACAAAAAAAGAACTAATTTTCATTAATTCAGTTTAGCAAAAATCAAATACTTCAATGTTATTGTAGGGTACACTGGTGAATATTTGCTGTTTTTGTTGAGGCGTGGGCGATATTACCCGCGATGCATATAAACCGGTAAACATACTCCAATAAATCTCCCATCCTTACTTATTCATTTGCCACAAACCGCATGGAAATAATACTTCATTTACAAATTTTACACAACAAAGAAAACCATGAGTTTTAAAAAAATCACCCTGTACTTAGTTGAAAGGACAATTGGTCATTGTTGATTACAATTATAGAAATAGCTTGATCGAAATACTTGGTTTTCTTTTACATACATTTTTTTGTAATTCTTTTTGTGCACCTTTCCATTCCTACTTGAACAAGTAGACTATAAATAAAAACTCGGCATGGTTTCCTTCAATTCATTATTAGATCTTCCATTGTTCTCGTGGTTTATGATGCATAGAATTAACAATTACGGATTTTTCTTTGTTGTTCCTGTATATTGATTTAACAAATCTAGTCACCTTATAATTCCATTAACCGACTGGTTGGAATGATTTCTCCATACACATGAACGTCCGGAAGGGAGGGGCCCAAGCCACCCGGAAATGAAAGTCAATCAAAAAGTACATATTTCACGCATATGATTTCATTTCAGTCACAGTGATATGTGTTAATTATTGCAAGGGCGTTGCAGGAACATGATAACTTCAAACTGAAGATTTTTTAAAAAGGGAGTAATACTATTTTGGGGAAATTCTGCCTCATTGTCATCGTCCCCCTCCCTTGGAAAAATACCTTGCTTGTCCCTTCCTGGAAAAAATCATGAAGACTTCCATGTATCAGCGGCGTTAAAAATTTCATTAAATGTCCATATATCACCGTTGACAAGCACACATAATATGCATGTAATGAACACAGAGAACACAGCTTTTAAAGGCTTCTTTATATGACAGTGAAGAGAAGAACAACACGCACAAGTAAGGGAGAATTCACACCGAAGAAACACGCAACACACAACACGAAACACGTGTCGCTTGGAAGCCAACACTCAGTAATCAATGCAACCTTTCGAACCGAAGAAACACGGCAAGATGCACGTGTCGCATGTCGCTTACGTGCCTCTCGGACTGTGCAGTTTTCTCAATACCGTGCATTGTGTTGCTTCAGTTTCTTGTCCGCGCATGCGCAGCGAATGTTTCATTCCAACGATCTGTATTTAGACTCTAGAAGAGAGCACAACCGCCATTATGTTTGATCCTCTAATTTGTTGATATAATAAAGTATCGATACGTACAATGTTTTAACAATGTTTTAAGATTTAAACACAACGTTCATTTCGCTTTATCAAGTTTTTTTTGATGCAGTTATCTATCGGCTGTAGTTTGCCTTCAACATCGTGAAAAGAGGCCGTGTTTTGGCCATTTACGTGACTGATTTTATTTTAAAAAGTCAGCTTATGGAGGCACTTTAGTCCAAACTATATTAGTTAACATGGTAAAGTACTCTAGTGCATTGTTTTTCAACCACGGGCCGCGACCCGATACCGTGCCCTCGTATCAACTATACTGAGCTGTGAAATGTTCTGCTGAAACTGGTTGACAACTATCATAATCCCAATATCATATTTGAGTTGTGAGTTTTCGTTTCTTAAGTCAATTTTATGCACAAAAAGACTAATCAGAACTGGATCTGCCCGGTGCCTCCCCGGTTATCGAACCCGGGATCACTTAATTACAAGGAGACGACGTTACCACTTTGTCTTCCATATTTTTATATTTGTCAACAATCCTACACACGTAATCAAACTATTATTACTCTTATGATTATGGTAGAATTTATTTATCAATATTTAATTTCATAGGTACATGTTAATTCATGCATAAAATCTTCAATACTGTAAAGATTACGAGGAAAATTCTTCGGCTAAGGGCATTGACTTAAAAAAAATACCGTGACATGGTTTCAAGAAGGTTGAGAACCATTTCTCTAGTGTTTAGGTATTCGCTTTATTCAGGCTGAAAAGTCTAGCGTATACAGTTTGATTTCAGTGCATATTATTTCTCAGTTTTCTCGTGCACAACATGCCTCTCCCAAGTTTCAATAACTTGCACAAATTTTACAACGCAGTTTACATGTAACAATGTCTCTTGTTACGTTATTTTCGGGTGACTAATAAACTGATTAATGCAATTATATCGGTACCATCATGCAAACTGAGCAAAGAAACCAAGTGTCGCTTGCCGCGTGCATCTTGTCTCTTCGGTGTGAACACTCGTGTCGCGTGTTGCATGTCGCATGTTGCGTGTTTCTTCGGTGTGAATTCTCCCTAATACTTTTAAAAGAGAACAATGTAGCCAGAATTGGTGTAGCATAATTCTAATACAACTGGCAACACTGGATAAGTGGAACGCAACTACAGCGCCTTGAATAACGTAGTGTGGAAAACGGCACAGTTCTGGGCGCTCTGGCTGGTTCCACTCGAAAATGATCCGCTGGAGGCGCTGGTGTTGAACCCGGTGCTTGGTATTCGTCTACTTACGTATAATGGAAGTAAATGGAGTTTTCGCTGCAACGTCTGATTCTTTTACATGAAGCATTTCTATGAATGTGATAATTACTATGATATTTGGTACAGTGGTCGCGAAGATATTAACGAACATTCTAGACAGTCGACCACGTCATGTTATCGTCATATAGGGTAAAGACCCCGAATATGAGACCCTTTTGGTAGAATTCGATTTACTTGTTAATTAAAGCATAAACGATTTATGTTTTTTTAAAAATATATTTTGTAGGGAGTCTAGTTTATGATACAAGGTATTGTAATATATAAAAAGGTAACAATCATAAATTATAAACAAAAAAATGAACACAAGTGCAACTGAGCTATTTTTATAGGGGGTACCGAATAAGAGACCCCGACCTTATTTGGGTTATGTAAATCATTTGAATCTTTCAACTAAATTATTTTTTAACTAAATGAACTAAATTATTTTCTTACCCAACTATAAGTGAAACGAAATTATTTTTACACCATGTTTAAAAAGATTAGGCTATTCTAAAAAAAGAAACTGATAATTTTTACCATGCTAAAAATAGTAGCTGTTCTTTTGTCACCAAAATTGGTTCACTTCAAATGAAACTGTGAAAAGACGTACATTGTGTTACACATGAAGTAGCTACCTGGTAGAAACGAAGTTCATAATGCGTTTACTTTTGATTTTTACACATCGGACACAAAAGTGTCATCTGCACCACAATGAGCATGAGCCCACTTGCAACAACGTGTGCACTTTACCCACTCTTCACCACACTGATCTTTGGAATACGATGAACCACAAAATACACATTCTGTATCATATTCATCTTCATCTAATTCTAAACTGTCCAGACTCATCTGTGGATTCTTCACATTTCTTTGATACAACCTTCCTCTTCTTACGTGAAATAGAACGCGAGTAATCTGATTGCTGCTTTTTCTGGGCCTCAGTAGGCTTCATACTGTGAGTGCCTGTAACACCCCTACCAAACAGGTTCTTCTTCACTTCCTTCTTACATTTCTTCCAATTGTCTGCAAGTCTTTTTTTGTATGGTTGTGTTGTTATAACTACTGGTTGATTCACTAGGCGAGATTTTCCGGAGTTGGTAAGAGATGGGCTGTCTAGTGTGGGCAGTGGCTCAATATCTTCTGGCATTACAATGGCATCGTCATCAGGGGGTGGTACTGTTTGAAGACTGCGTAGCCTGAATAGGACTGCTTTCAGGCTCCTGTTCCTGTTCAAGTTGGCCTAACCTGCTGCAGCTTGGTTATATAGTTCGTTATTTCGTGTAAAAACTACAAGAATATTCTGATCATTACATATAACAAAAGGTAAAGATTAATAACCATTTCATTTGTAACATAATTGCAACGTAACTCCCAAATTAGGAAAAGCAATGATGAAAATCAACGTAAAATATTAGATATATTTTGTGACTCCTAATATGAGGCCCTTCATTATTATGGTAGTCCTATTATGAGACCGGTCTCATATATTGAACCTCTTCCAGGTCTCATAATAGGACCTTCGCAGGGTAAACAAATGAACAACGCTATCTCTCTTACAAGTGGACGAAAACTAGCAACTAATTAC
This sequence comes from Lepisma saccharinum, assembly GCF_977018435.1. NCBI lineage: Eukaryota > Metazoa > Arthropoda > Insecta > Zygentoma > Lepismatidae > Lepisma > Lepisma saccharinum. The sequence continues at coordinate 33,181,337 of NC_139239.1, read as the reverse complement.
ATGGTACACACACACACTCACCACTACGAAACACAGTAAAAAGGGGATCAGTAACAACTTACCTTATCCATTTTCAGCAGCTAATTTCCAAACGGCAGAAAAATTTCCAGGAGCACGCTTTCTTTTTCGCATTCGCTGCGTCACCAACTCTACACACAAAGAGCTCACGTGACTTCCAGTGCTATGGCGCGATTCCTCCTTGTGTTTCAGCTCCTTTCCGCTAGGGTACAGCTCTTTGTTTACGAGATACATGGGGATCTCATTTTAGGTGCCTATCCTCATATTCGGGGTCTTTACCCTACTATTCGTTAATAATACGGGAGAAAAAATACGCGTGGAATGCTCTTGGCAACTAAATTTTTGTGTATAAATTAGGTTCATTATTATTATCATCATCATTTCTTTTAAAGATATACACACTGAAGCATTTGTATTTTGGATATTTACTGTCTCTTTTCTTCCGCTTTAAACTAATCGCGGCGATGATGATAATGATGATTCCATGAAACGACAAGGGGAACCCCACAAAACTTTCTTAGTGCCATCAACATGAGTGTAAGGAAACTTTCAAACCAATGGGACAAGCGACACGGGGATGTTCATACTGTCACACTAGTGACACACACTTCCAGACTGTAAAATAGCATTCATTGCACATGAGGGTCCAAACAGCAAACGACACGTTCATATGGCGTATTCGCGTGCTACTTGTTACTTCTGTCGGAAAGCTCCTTAAAGGAAGGGGTGATCAGACCGAAGTGACGCGCTACAGGGGGAGTTCCCAACTAAGTGACAAGCGACATGGTGGCTTCGTCTATTGGCAAGCGTTCGCTGCTAATTGTGCGAACAACAGATAGGCGACACGACAAACCGCACATTACAACAACAGATCTAGGCGACACGATAAGTCACACGTGTCGCTTTGTCGCTCGTGCGTCGCTCAAACTGGGCCATTCCCTCATTAGCTTGCAACATGTTGCCGTGGTTTGTTGTTCGCGCATGCGCGATGCAATGAGTGTCTTGCTTTAGGGAGATTGCGCACCAAAGCGACAAGGGGCACGCGGCACTTGTCGCTTGAGGATTTCACCAACCGAACGCTGGCCTGTGCTTCCCGTCATGCCGCTACGATGTGAAATGTTGCTCTTGATTGGCTCGTTTCCAAGCAACATGTGTCGCTTCGGTGTGAAAGTTGCCTTGGACCGAAGGACCCGTGTCGCTTTGGTGTGAAATCCTCGTATCGTTTGTCGCGTGTCGCTTTGGTGTAAAATCTCCTTGAGGAAACGGTGCAGTCAGAGCTTTTGTACCTACGGTTCGAAAGGATGCATTGATTACGGACTGCTCGCTTCCAAGCGACACTTGTGGTTTGTCGCCTCGGTATGAAATATCTCTCAGGATACTATTTATATTCTAATAACATAGAAAAATAAAACTCTAGTACACAATCCAATACCTGACGTCCGGAATCACTTAGCGATGTTTCTTCTTGTATTGCGCATGCTATTTATTTATTTATTAATTTTATTTTACTTTTCTTTCCAAATTAATGTCATTTCGTGACTGCAAATCACTCCACAAATATAACTGTTTCCATCAATTCACGTACCGCCTTTCAAGACACAAATCTACATAATATATTCCAAAAACTAACAAAGCCGCATTATTTTCATAAGAAAATTAGCACCGACATTGATCGCGCTGCCATCTATGTTTCTCATCCGTCTGGGGAACCAGTTTATTGGGTCGTTTTCCATACTACGTACAGCGCAGCGAACAAAGTTCTCAACCCCGAAAGCACGCACAAACAAGATCTGCTCAGCAAAGAAGAGAAAACCCCCGGAAAAATTGCGAACTAAAATCCACCCCCACTTGTTTCTGACCCGGTGAACGGCAGAGGACGAGAATCTGGGGGAAATCCTTTTCCTCTCTCTCAAATGGCACGCTGTTGCCATGATACCTCACAGCTGTTCTCTGACAGATGGAATTCTGGCGGACCTGCCGCAAAACGGGACGGTCAGTGTGGCGTGGTCAGTGGTTCAAAAGAACGGATAGCGTTCGTGACGATTCCCGATTTAAATAATTAATAACAATAAAATCTATTGTCATGGTTGTGATTCTTACTATGCGATAGTAAATATTACCATCTAAGAAACAAAATTTATCTTTAATTTAATTATTAATTATAATTATATCCTTACAGACAGTGGCGGCGATTGGGTAGGACCAGGCCTGAGGCGCTAACTTAAGATAACTTTGGGAGGGCAAGGTTGGTGTAAACAATATTTATGTAAATCAATAACCCGTCAAATATACACACAGCTTACATTTTAAAAAGAAAGAATGATTTGAAGAGGTTTTCTCGGGCAATCAGCAATGATGTGCCGTAGACTATAAGTTTACGTCTACATGCGTTGTCTACAGGTAATCTACGCGTAGATTACATTGGGTTGTAGTTTACATAGACTACGCAAACAATCTAAAGTGCATTAAAATTACTCCCTCTGTCCCATAATTATAGTCCGATATGCCAAAATGGTAGTACAGAAATGACAGACGAAGAGGCAGATGGAAATCACAATTTGTACTGATCCTTGAGTAGTAAAGTTGTACGACTCATTCCCTTGTTTCATGTTCTTCTTCTGTATACACCAATGTCACAGTTTGAATATCGGGCAATTATTATGAGACAACAAACTTGTACCGGCCAATAATTATGGGACAGAGGGAGTAATTTTCAAGGGTTTCATGAAAGGAAAGTGACATTTTCAACTGTATTGGTTCCTAACGAAATGAAAAGAATTCTGTTTACAACAAAATTTCTCTTCTCTTCTATCATCAACTATGGAAGAAGATAAATAGTATGCAGAAAAACAACAACAGATGGCAGTCGTGAGGCAAAAGTGGTCTTTTACCCATAAAACACTAAAATATTTCCTATATTAGGTTTCTTCCTAGGTGAGAAATTGTTCGAATTTGGAAGAAAGAGTATGAAAAGTTCTCCTCACACATCAGCAACTGATACGCAGTATAATTTTATTTTAATTCCACGGCGCCCTTTGCTAAGTTATCACCTTTCGCCACGTTGTTTATAAAGATTACGTCATCTACGTGTATTAAATAGTCTACGTGTACAATGTAGACTATCGTTGTTTAAGCGTAGACGCATATCACTGCACCCAGGTGATTTCCGGATAGGCTTTCGAGAGTTAACGTCACTCTCATCTTCAGGGATTGAAGGGAATCCCTGAAGATGAGAGTGACGTTAGCTCTCGCTAGCTCGCTTTGTAGCTTGATTGACAGGAAACATGTAAGAACCCTTTCTCGCTTCGTTGTCAAAAAATTTAACAACATTCGAAATCACCTCTCGCTCTCACTATGTACGGTTTTGCCCTTCATTTCGGTATAAACAACAAACACAACAGACGCACTCCAACTCAATGACCTTTCGTCCATGTAAGTTTGGCAACATTAAAAGGGTGTTAGAAATCGAGCAGTCCTTGCTATCCTCAACCTCCCACCCTCCAACAAACAAGTTGCCCACAGGACAGCAGCGCCAGACACACTTTTTCGTCTTTGCTGAGCAGTACCAGTTTCACCATCCTCCCCTCTTGAAACGGGCACAAGACCAATGCGCTAGCGGATTGCACTGGGTCACCTGCAAGGAACACGGAATACGTACGGCACAAAACGAAGCTGTCTGTTGTATGGGGAAGGTGGGTCGGACAAATCCGCAAAGCAGAAAAACTGATTGCTTGAAATTATTCGTAACACATTCAACACATAACATTCAAACTCTTATATCTAAGAGTTACAATACAAAATAGTACATCCGAATACAGAAATACTATTTACGTAATTCATATTTCAACTTACATCAAATGAACAATTTACGTACTACAGCTCTCTCTCTCTCTCTCTCTCTCTCTCTCTCTCTCTCTGAGCCAAAAAAGCATTCTTGTATTGTTTTACCAATGTTTAATGTGCATGATTGATTTAGTTTATTTTACTTCTCCTCTTTGTCGCTTTTGGCTAATCGCAAAGATGGGGATGATCGATGTTATGATTAAATTGATGAACGATACACACAAAGATTGTACACTCGCATCACTTAGTACTCCGGCAGTTTGTTTCTTTATACAGCATATTTGCAGAAGATACAATTCAACGTACAAGTGTATCAATGTAAGCTCTATAAAACAAGCTTATTACTAACTTCGTTGACCCTGTACAAGCCCATGCCGGGATTTGAACCACCCCACGGATCCCTGACGTCGTAGGGTGTTGTGCTGTAGAGCGACCACAAACAAAAAAGCTTCTGCCAAAAGTCCCCGCGCACCTCCCCCTTCACCCGTTCGACTAGGGCCATAAGGAAGCATGATCCAGTCTGTCCCTTCCCTCCAAGCGGGGGCGATCATACAGACAAACAACTAGAGTACGTGGAAACTATAACCACTCCGTCACACAAGTCGGCTTTAATGTACTGCACATTCCCATTATTCGTAGTTGCATTACAGCATTCGTGTAAAGAAACTCCTAACCGGATCGGAGCGTGCTGTCAAAAGCAGCACGCTCCGGAGCGGAGTGCTCTTGTCTCACGCTCCGCTCCGGATCGGAGCGTGCGTCTAAAAAATCCGAACCACTCCGCTCCGGAGCGGAGTACTGCTGTATCACGCTCCGCTCCGGATCGGAGCGTGTGTCTCAGAAAGCCGAACCACTCCGCTCCGGAGCGGAGCGTACATCTAAAAAAACTGAACCACTCCGCTCCGGAGCGGAGAGTGTCTCTCCAAAAGTCGAACCACTCCGCTCCGGATCGGAGTGCTGTCGTACCACGCTCCGCTCCGGAGCGAGGAGCGGAGTAGAACTGACGCTTCGAAGTCGCTCCGGAGCGCTCCTTTAGTACGCTCCGCACTCCGCTCCGAAACCCTGGTCTGTAGGTAAGCCAGGGCCCAATATTGGGCTGTAGCGCTATAGGGTTACTATACTAAAAAAAGATATACAGTTATGTTCAGTAGTGATGTAGTGCAGTACTGTAACGAAGGAGCGCGTTTAATCAGTTCAAATTGGTAATTTTATGTCCGTTCCTTCGTAATGACTGTTGTCAATTCCCTCATCGCCATCTTACCATGCGTCTAAAAATAATAAATCGCCAATTAACATAAGTAAATGGTTATTGCGACGAAGGCCGATTCGATAAGAAACTACTAATAAGTATTTATATAGTGAGTGACAAACAAAAAATTCAAAACCTCATAATGATCGTTAATTCCTCACTGCTTTGTATCTAAAATGTTTGTCTTCTTTGAACAGAAAGTACGATAGTACTTTCCGCACTGACTTTGCAATATTCGAAACCACCATTACAGACTTGGCTCTATGTAACTTGATTCTGCGCATTCCACGTGGCATGTGACTTCCTCCTATCACTGAAATAACTTCCAATTACTATTTCCTTTCCTCTCGTGAAATACAGAGATCAATGTTAACTTCTTAGCACGGTGGATAACTATACATCCAAGGATAAGCTCCTGAAAAAATTCTGCCTAGGTGGAGAATCGAACCTACAAACTCCCTCGTGAAAATCAAGCACGCTACCTCTTCTCCAGCTCATGTTAAAATTTGCTACCAGTTTGAAGAAACCAATTCACACATAATGTGGTATCTATAATTTCCTCATGCCAATTTTCATGAGGAAACTAATTCAGAAAAATCAAGAAACTCTGAAAGCGAAAAATGATGAACGTTTCTATTGGTGTTTTGTCATATTTTGTAAATTGTGTAAAAATCCCGTGTTTTGAACAAGCAATCGTTTAGTTACGAAGTATTTTGTTGTTTGTTTAACGTAGGAACAGGGGAAAGGAGTCATTTGAATCAGACCCCGTTTGACAAGAAACTTCAGCTTTTTTCCAAAGACTATGAAAAGAGAGAGGAAAGGGATATTCAACGTATGAAATATAAAATATGTGGGAAATTAAACCAATGGAAACCTTGAAAGATAATACTAACGAACTTCAAACTATGAAAAACATATTTTCGTGGTGGAAAACTTCCAAGTCGTTTTCGAAATATGAACCTGATATTTTCTGTATTATAAAGTGGAGATATGGGACGATACGATCCCTCGGCAAGAAAATTTTAAGTAAGCTACCTCCAACTTTTTCAATGGTCATAATTACTAATTAGGATCCGGAAGTTGATGAAAAATCAACTTTTTTTCTGACCCTTAAAAACAATGCTAAACCTGATATCATGTCAGTTTCCCTTCAGTTAGAGCCGGAAAGCACTTTCTATTTTACATTTTGTTTTTGCATTTTAAGACCTTTTTTGGCTCTTAGTTATTTGTCAGTATTTTTAACAGTTTTTGTTGCATTTTTACTTATTTTTGAGGTTTATTTTTCTCCTCCCCTGTTTCGTGCATTTTAAATGCATTTACTAGTAAAACTTACATATTTAGATTTCTTGACATGGTCCTTTTAGCAAATTCACCATGAATCGAAAATACGGTCAATGGAAAAGCATAATATTATTCTTAACTGAAATGTTTGGCAATCACTTTGTGTGAAGATCTACTTTGAGGTTCTTTTTCTGGACACTATTATCGCTTTAATCTGTAGTTTTAAAGTAAAATTAGTCACAATATTAAATGCAATTACACTCTGGTGTACGCGAAGCAGAACTGTATTTTCGGATGCTGGCCGACTACAGTATCATAGAAGGCCCACTCTGAAATGAGATGAATTGGTTGATTTGGTGTTTTAAGTCAACTTTATCCATAGTAAGGCTAATCGGGACTGGACCTACAGTTTAAAGTGGGATCCGAACAGAGTGCATAAAATAACGTGAACCGTGTGGTGTAGGGTGATCGTTTGCTTATGGAATGGAAGGTCTTGGGTTCAAACCTACTTCTTTGCAAAATCTTTTTCGGGAAGTAAACGGCTTTGGACGAGAATGCTTATCTACGTTTCTTGGATATTTCCGTTGATATTTATGTCCAGCATTTCCGGATGCAGAAAGTTGACATGTAAGTTCTTAATATGTGTTAACTTATAACAGCTGAATGAAAGGAAAAGTATTTCCTAAAATCCTGCCAATCACTGAAAGATTAAAAACGTTAGTAGAAGCATTACTTGAGGCATGCAGAGTGGCGACGATTATGGAGTGTGCAGGGGCAGATGACCCCGCACTATGCTAAACATTATCTACCAAAGGAAAGAAACTGTACTTGCCCCCCCGCCCCCCCATCGGTTTTGAAATCCATTCGCCGCCACTGAGCATGTATCGTATAAATATTTACAGTAATATCATATAATACTAGGGACGTTCAATATATAAGTTTCCCTGTTCTATAAAATATTGTATAAAGCAATGCCATTAAAAAGAAGCACATGGTTGACAACCGGCATCCTTCGTCTACAAGCAACAACAATCGATTCGTTATCAGACGTGAAGGCGCATGTGCTCAAGGGGGAAAAGTAAATGCTTGTTCGGAAAACGTGGGCTCGCGTCATAAGGAGTTCAGAAGCATGGATGCTAAGGGCGTTGTTCTTATGGACTTTTTGGAACGAGGAAGAACAATTAATGCTGACCGTTATTGTCAAACATTGGATAAACTGAAAAACGCAATTCGACATAAGCGACCAGGTCTCCTGTCAGCTGGTGTCATTATTCTTGACGATAACGCTCGCCCCCACTCAGCAGTGCAAACACAACACAAAATTGAAGAATTGGGGTGGGAACGGCTGCCCCACCCTCCATACAGTCCCGATTTAGCGCCGAGTGATTTCCATCTTTTTCCGGTGTTAAAGTCTGAATTGAAAGGTTACCGTTTCGAAAGAGATGAAGTGGAGCGGAATGTGAGAATAGTGCTCAATAGCCAGAGCCCAGATTTTCTTGCAAAGGGTATGGACAAATTGGTGCAACGGTGGGACAAATGCCTGAATCTCTATGGGGATTATGTGGAGAAGTGAAGAAGGATCCTCCTACACATGTATGTATAGTTTTCTAATGTATCTTAAAAATAAAATGTTTTACAGTATACGGAAACTTATATATTGAACGACCCACGTATTATATTACGTTATTAGAACACTTCGTACTCGGTAAATAAAAAGGAAAAAATTATAAGGAAAGGGTGGGATTTGTATTCTTCTACTGTTGTCGTCAAGATCGAAACATCGAAGTGCTGTCTTCTAACCAACTACTCCAGGAGATTGCTAACAGATAGCTCAGTAAAGCACGTTAATCTCAGTTGAAGCAACATTGTGCCGGAGTTTCGAACCATTTTTCGCCAAGAACCAAGGAAAAGACACACTTTGCAGAATCGTTTGGTGTTGTGCAAGGTATCTTTACTATACAAACATTTCGCATAAAATCATCATACATTTGCCTTCTGGCATTCAAATGTGACCGCAATTCTTTCCAGGTGGATGAGAACCTGTTCAGTGTTTCACAATGCACATACATTTCCCTATTTTCAAATTCAGAACGCAGAATCTTGAAATATTTTCAACATTCGTATTTCTACTTAACATTTTTTTGTCTACTCATATATTTTATTACTGCTTTACTTTAGGGTATCTTTACTTTATGGAATGTGAAAGAATGAAAAAAAATCACGAGCGTTTTCATTCAGGAAGAAGAAATGTTGTACAGTTGGGTACTCTTAGTTGGCTCTGAAGCGCTATGCTGCCAAATTTACGAATTCCGGACTTTGAAATTTTTCAGGGCGGTCAAATAAGATGTTGCGAAGTGTACATTGATGCATTTAGATATTAGTTGTGAATTTGTAGCTGGAACTGGCAAGCAGCAGTTCACAATAGTTTGCTGAATTTCCAGTCACAAGTCAAATAATTTCCTTCTTTTGTGTGCTAAGATCAAGAATAAAACTAAATGGTGGTTTTTTAAAATGGTTGGAACTGCATTGAATAAGAGTCCTTTCTCTTTATTATGCAAAGTAGAAAGTACTACCACATAGTACTTATCACATCCATTATATTTACGGCTCTCACCTTTGCCAGAAAGTGTTCATTATTGTTCAGAACATGTTTTTCTTTATTAATACCAATGAAGATTTCACTTCTTCAAATGAAAAATCAGCACAATGACACAATTTCACAACAAATATAGCTATGAAGCATGAACTAAGAATGTATGCTACCCTCAATGACCTCCAGCTACAAATAGCAAGACAATGAATTTATGAATTCGCAATTAAAGCACTACACCAACTCTGAGACCTTCTGTAAACAAAATCACGTGCATGAAGCATTGCAAATTCGTAGAAGTAAACTAATTCACAGAGGGGGCCACTCCGCGACTTGCACGTTATTGGCTAGAGCTTGTGACGTCACCAAGCGGACACGAGCGGAAGAAAGCTATGCGTAGAATGTAGCAGATGGCCCATGAAACGCTGTGTTTTCACGCATCTTTTGATATTATACACCAAAGCTGTTAATTTAATTTGACAACAAGAGATCAAATACGCGATAGAAGAATACACTTATTCCGAAACAATGCTTAGTTTATTTTTCATACATTATATGCGTGATATCTTATCCCTGTAGGCTGTACTCCACTGCCAGCTTTTCTTTCCAGCTAACCTTTTGCATTTATTTTAAATGACTAATTCTAAGGAAAGTTCTTGTCCGGGCATATTCTGATATGAATTTTTACTGAATGTCCTGGAATTTCCCTTTAATATTTTTACACTACTTTCCAGATTCTCCAGTTGATCGCCACGATGAGGATAAATTTATTTTTGTTATTTAGCGTCTTCATCCACTTTTGGCTAAACGCGACGAACAGGATGAGTGATTATTAGTTTAAATTGATGAAGGGACACTCGCAGCAGGCACGTATCCAAGGGGGAGCTTAGGGGGCTCGAGCCCCCCCTGAAAGTTTGCGGTTTACAATAGTTAAAATGAGGTTTTTGGTTTCTTGTGGTGTGAAATAAAATAACGTGACGATAATTTAAGGAGAGAAATAATTATCGGGTCAAGCACGTATCCAAGGTGGGAGTCAGGGAGCTCCAGCACCTCGTTCAGGAAATTACGCTACATAAAATTAGGTTCATGGCTTCTTAAATAATGTGATGATAATTTGAGATAAATAATTATCGAGGCAAGACACAGAACGTTCTATAACCCTGTTATTGTTAATAGCACGTATCCAAGGTGGGATCAGGGGGCTGGAGCCCCACCTTAAAATTTTTCAGTTTAAATGGACATTCACACACAACCATGGCCGAGCAGGATTCGAACCTGGGACCCTTGGCGTCGCAGCGCGATGTACTAACCACTCAGCCACAGGGTCCGGCAAAATTAGGTTTTTGTTTTCTTGAATAGTGTGCCGATAATATATAAGGAAAGAAATACTTACCAAGGCAACACGGAGAATGTTCTATAACCCTGTAAGGTAAAAAAAAAAAAAGGTAAAGTGTTCCCCTGTGCATAGCACTACGCCATGAAGGCGTATAGGGGGTGTGGGGGTAAGGCCCCGCACTTTCTTGATCCGGTCGTGAGTGGGGGTGATGTGATCAGCATCACGCCCCTGACCGCCTTTACCCCCCAGGGTTTCCCCCAGGTACCCATGTTATTCGACGCTGGGTGGGCGCCGGGGCCGCTTCCACCGTTAGAAAAGTTCCCGGATTTGAACCGGCCGGGTATCGAACCGGGACCTTGAGCATGGTAGTCAGACGCGTTACCGACTGAACCACCCTGTATAACCCTGTTGTTGAGAATATTGCATTAAAACTTTTCTTGCGCTTTCGGTGTTGTCGCAAGACTATGCAAAGACTTGTCAGCATTTGGAAGCTGCAAACGTAGCGCCACACGTAGAGACGATTCATTGTAATTTTTTAATCTCTGGAAAGCGCGAGAGGGAACGTTCTTGAATAAGAGAAGGAGTCGAACTACTGGCAACATTAACGAATCGTTTTATCTGTGGAACGTTCTAGAATATAATGAGGTTGAAATACACGGCTTCAATTTCCAGGTTGATCTGTACAACAGAATCAGTTAATGAGTATTCAAAGGTAAGTGTGATAGTTCATACAGTCGATTAGTGATCAGTCAGTGTCTATTGGTGGCTTTATAAGATCTAGTGATTCGAAAATGAAAAGGACTAAATACCATAAAGTAACGAAGTCTACTACTAGTTCCAGTTCGGGTCCAAAGCAGAAGACATTAACGACAGCGGAATTTCCGGAGCCTCAGTGTAGTTCTAGCAAGGTATTACAATTTTTTCCACAATTCATCAAAGTGCAGATCCTAACCATTATTATGTAATTCATCCCATTTTGCTTGTACAACACAACACAATGGTGTTGTTGGATTCTCGATAGATTCCTTTGTGCGTAAAAAATCTTGCATACTGGAAACTAGAGGGAATCTTTATGAAGCATGAATTATAAAGGGCTCCCTTAATCAGTTCTGCAGAGAGGTCCAAAGCTGTTGTTAGTCATCAATTAACATTATCGACCTGTAAATATCAAGTAGGGTGAAGGCACATAATGGTTCGGATCCCACTTTAAACTGTAGGTCCAGTCCCAATTAGCCTTAGTGTGCATAAAGTGGACTTAAAACACCAAATCAATCAATTGCAATATCAAGTAGGTACAGTCCCTATTAGCCTATTGTAACGTGTAGCAGTGCTCACGTTACAAGGATGTATATAAACTTAATATTTTCCTTTGTTTGGTATTTATAATTTTTGGGTGTTAATGGTTAATTACCAAGAAAAGTGGAACCACCTCGTATATAGACTATACAACCAGATGTTAAATAAAAGTTCAAAGATTTTGTTTCTTTCTGCCAGCAAGCTGAGCTGGGATTTTTTTTTATCGGTGACAACAATGCGAGGAAACAATCGCTATTGTGTAGAAGCCAGGCAGACTCAACTTTAAGTAAACGTTGAAACCGGGGAAAAGACGAAAGATTAGGCTGTCTTCCCCACGCTATATCTGTCGTGTCCCTTGGCGGACAATAAGTTAACTAATATCATATTAATCCCTGATTCTTTTACTGCAAGACGGTGTAATCAGAATTTAGTTATGTTAAGGTAAACGAAAGTTATGCCCGCGCAAGACAAAACCTGTATATAAAGAAATTTTGCTTAACACTTTAACGTTGTAAACTTTCTTTCTTTCCTTTGTTGTCTTTTCGCGTGGCCGTTGCAGGGAGAGAGGGGAGTTGGAAGAAGCAATACTCCCTAGTCAAGTTAAATGCTGAGTGTAACAATTAAAATTATCTTGCATATTTAATATTCACAAAAGGTTAAAAATAGTAATTTCTGTATGTAGCTAATTATGTTCCTCTTTGATATTTTATTAATATGTATTTTATTGTAATGTAAAATTGAGGTAAAGATAAAAGTTGGTAAATCCTTCACGGCACCGAGAAATCCTATATAAGCAGCGAAGCTCGGTGGCCCGAGGCCTTTTGTATTCGAACTCCAGATAAATACGGAACTCGTATTATCGCCTTTTCTTTTCACACCCGTATTTCTGCGCTTACTTCCACGTCGCTACTAGGAATTAGGTTATTCTGGATTATCGTTAGGACAATTACTTAGCTCTTCTGGTCAGAAGGCTTATGTTCTCTCGGTTCTATGCTCCTGGTCAGGAGATATAATTGAGAGGATTGTGATTGTCGTAGGATATACCAGAATTCGGGATCGGTCGATAGACTGTTAGTAGTCAACGTTTGTGTCCCTGGTCAGGGAACACCTTTTCTTATTCTGTGGTCACGGATTAATTTTCAGTTCTCTGGTCAGAGGCTGAAAAGAGAAAAGGAAGTTGGATACTTAACTGAATATCGACAGAACCTAGTGGGAAAAAGGATTGTTGATTGCTTATAGAATCTTGGTCAAGATCTATAAGTACATTGAGAACCTTTGACCTAGAATTACGAGCGACCTTACATCGAGGATTGAAGAAGCCGGAATAACCCGAACCTTGAGCCGAGGAGACTCAAGCCCCGAAGAGATACTGAGCGTGAAGCCGAGGCTCTATAGACCCATCGAACCAAGTACGATCCAGGGCGGACCGTTACAAGTGGCGCCCAACGTGGGGCTCGAAGTATATATCCGGTGGTTGTTCAGAAATTACGAAACATCGAGATGGCAACAAGAAAGTCTAAACGCAATTCATTGCCGACGATTGTAGAGGAACACGGAATTTTGCACTTTGATTGTTGCTCCGATCAAGATGAAGATAAGGGGGCATTTAGGTGCATTTCCTGCAGCCAGTGGAAGCATTTCGTTTGCGAATTTGAGGCTGAAACCGTGGAAGGGCAAAATTTAGATGTCGTCCGGTGTAAAGGTTGCCAGGGCAATGAAGATGAGAATAAGGAACCTGCTATTGAACTTCCTCCGTGGTTGACAGTTTGGTCCGAAATGGAAAAAAAGGAAAGAAAGAAAGAGAAAGCAGAAGAAGAAAGAAAACGACAAGAAGAAAAAGCAGAAGAAGAAAGAAAACGACAAGAAGAAAAAGCAGAAGAAGAAAGAAAACGACAAGAAGAAAAAGCAGAAGAAGAAAGAAAACGACAAGAAGAGAAAGCAGAAGAAGAAAGAAAACGTCAAATCGAGAAGACTGCAGAGGTGAAAGCTCGAAAGGCGGAAGAGAAAGCTAAAAAAATTGCTGAAGAGAACAGGTGGCAACAGTTCTGGAGTATATTAAGAGAAGAGAAAGCAGAAGAAGAAAGAAAACGTCAAGAAGAGAAAGCAGAAGAAGAAAGAAAGCGACAAGAAGAGAAAGCAGAAGAAGAAAGAAAACGACAAGAAGAGAAAGCAGAAGAAGAAGAAAGAAAACGACAAGAAGAGAAAGCAGAAGAAGAAAGAAAACGTCAAGAAGAGAAAGCAGAAGAAGAAAGAAAACGACAAGAAGATAAAGCAGAAGAAGAAAGAAAACGACAAGAAGAGAAAGCAGAAGAAGAAAGAAAGCGGCAAGAAGAGAAAGCAGAAGAAGAAAGAAAGCGGCAAGAAGAGAAAGCGACAAGAAGAGAAAGCGGAAGAAGAAAGAAAGCGACATACTGATAGATCGGAAAATGAAGAACGGTGGAAACAGTTGCATGAAACTCTAAGCAAGGAACTGTCCCAAAATAATGAGAAGTGGGAGGTACTCCACACAACGCTTACAGTTGAGCGAGAGCGTGAAATGGAAGGAATTACCCGTTCCATGGACACTCTGGGAGTGAGTGTAACCGAGATTAAGGAACAGATGACTTCTTATCTAGGGAAAAATGAGGAAGTAAGTTCTAAGGTTGCTGAGTGCTTCGAGAGGTTAGAGAATTTTGGTGAAGAACTACGTCAAGGAGAGAGTAAGGTTTCCTCTTTTTGTGAAGAGATAAATACTAGTATTTCCAGCTTCCGTGAAGAAGTAACCCACAATATAACCAGCGTTCGTGAAGAAGTGGATAACATTGCAAAGAATAACACTTGTGTGGCCACCGAGTTCCGTCAGCTGAAATTAAACGTGGAACAAAACATAAGCTCCCTGAGAGACAGGCTTCAAGGACTTCACATAGATCCATCTCAGCAGGAAACCGCTGTTAAGTCACCTTATGGCTTTGATAACCATCAGTCAGCTGGAGAGACGTCAGATTACGTTGAGTGTGAGGGTGCACGTGGACCTCCGAGTAAGAGAAAGATCTCAAGGAAGAATAATGATAGGCCCACAGTGGAAGATCTAATTGTTCGAGGTATGGAAGAAAGAATTAATCACAGTAAAGTTGTGACCTCCATTGGAAACTCTGATGCTGGAAGGTTTGGAAAAACCTCGAAGACAGAAAAAAATCGGAAGAGACCTTCTTGTGATTCATCTTCGGAGGACGAAAGACCACCGGGAAGGATTCGTCGGAAGAGGCGGAAACCTGGAAGGAACTCAACTCCATCTTCAGATTCGGAATTAGATAAAAAAATCGGAGGACGATATGTCAAATTACCTCTAATATCTGACTTAAATCAACTCCCTAAGTTCAGTGGTAACATTGAAGCTCAAAGTGCACAGAAGTACTTGAAGGAACTAAATGTTAACTTTGAGCTTATGCAAGTTCCAGAGAAATATCGTCTCCAGTTACTATCCAGATTGTTTACCGGACAAGCCGAGCATTGGTTCCAGGCCCATTACGAAGAGTTTAGGGACTACAATGGATTTTGTAAAAAGTTTACTGCTACATTTGCTTCAGAGGAAGCAAAACAAAGACAATTGGACGTCTTGAGAAATAGAAAGTACACTAAAGGCTCCAATCAAACCATGGAAGAGTATGCGTGGGGAATTTATGCTGGGTTTAAGAATCTTTCGCCAGTACTCATAGAAAGTGAGGTCTTGAATTTGATAATTAAACAGATGTCTTATAAAGTCAGACAACTTTGCCTCGTTAACCCACCGAAGACAATGGAAGAGTTAGCGGCATTCCTGAAGAGATATGAAGTGAATGAGGAGGCCGAAAGCTGGAGAGCAGATTGGTTCAAGAGAAATGAAGCTGGGAACAGTAATAATGGAAGGTTTAGAAATCAGCAACCAATACAGAGAAATACAGCAGTGAGACAAGTCATCCGAGAAAACCACGGACCTGCGGGAAGAAATATTAACAACAACGTCCGTAGCCATGAAGAACCAAGGACAGGTAATAATGGTTACCGTCAAACTAGGGAGTTTAGAGGAAGGACGTGGTATAGAAGTCGACCTAATAGACAAGAACCCAGATCTGATCCCGAGACGAGAGCACCAGAAGGAGGTTACGTCGAGAGAAGAAGAAACTCTGCATCTCCTCCTCGAAGAAGAGTCTACAATTCTCCTAACCGGCAATTCGTGACTTCAGGATCTCAGACATATGAATCCGAGTTACCGAGGACCTTTGAGCAACAACAAGCTGTTGATCAGACTCGTCAGTTCTATTGGAGCGCTCCAGTGGTTCCCACTAACCAAGGTTTAAATGGGAATCTTGCTTAAGTTCCGTTCCGCTTGGGCAAGGAAGTAGTAAGGAACGATTAGTATCCAATGGCGAAACTTTTAACAGGGCTTACGAAATCCATTACAGCTACTCCTTAACCAAAATAGAAGAGAAAGCTGTGGAAGAAGGGATTAAGAGGTCTGTTGAATTAACTACTTTCCATAGTACGCCCAAAGTTAAAGCTCAAGTTGCAGACATTCCTGTCGTTTGCTTACTCGACACTGGGAGCGAGGCTTCGTTGTTAAATTTCGACATTTGGATGGAACTACTTGAGAAGTACAGGGGAATGAAACTACAGAAGGATCCAGAAATTCGAATAGTTGGAGTAACCGGTTCGAATCGGATAAGGATTTGTGGGAGAAGGAATATTAGCATTAAAATTAAAGACCAAGAATTGAACACTGAAGTATTTGTGATAAAGAAGTTAGGTGTTGATGTTTTACTGGGCATGCCGTTTCTTAAGCCCTATGGAGCCAATATCTGTTTGTTGGAGAACGAGTTGACACTGCAAAGTAGCTGCACCCTGCTCACTGTTAATATAGATTACGACGGAGGCAAGGAAGCCAGAGTAAACGTCGCTGTGTTGGATAAGTGGAGTGCCAGTGTAGATAAAATTAGGGAAAAGGTTGAAGAAAGTCAGTTCTTGTCCAAGAGTGAACAGGATAGTTTGTTCCATTTGCTTATGAAATATCACCATGTATTTTCAGAAAGACCTGGCTGTGCTAGAGACGTTCAGTGTGAGATATGGTTGAAGGATTTAGAGCCAGTGTTTAGGAAGCCTTATCCGATCCCTGTTGCCAAGCGTGAAGCTTTAGAAAAGGAACTAAATCTATGGAAGGAATGGGGAGTCATTCAACCTTCGAATTCTGCCTATTTGAATCCTTTAATTGTAGTGGATAAACCTCAAGGACAAATACGCCCGTGCATTGATTTTCGCCAGCTCAACAACAAAATGATAGTTCCAAGAAGTTCCGTCGAACCCATCCATGAGTCTTTGCAACGTTTCCGAGGATCCAGGTACTTTTCCAGCTTGGATCTCGCGTCTGGCTACCTTCAGGTAAAAATACACCCTAGCCACAGAAAATACACCGCTTTTTCTTATCGAGGTCGCTTATATGAATTTACTCGGATGCCTTTTGGACTTTCGAATGCGGTCAGCACTTTTGTCTCGGTCATGCACAAATATTTTGGTCCAGAGAGTGAGGAGTATCTGACCGTGTATCTGGATGATTTACTTGTTCACTCCAAGACGCTTCTAGAGCATTTACAGCATTTACAATTGGTCATAGAACGATTGAGAGAATGTGGAATGACCATTAAATTAAGGAAATGTGAATTTGTCAAAAAGGAGATTCGCTTTTTAGGGCATATAGTATCAGGAGAGGAAGTAAAACCTGACCCCGCTGGAAATGAGGCCATTTTGAGATTTCCTCGACCGACTTGTAGGAAGGACCTCCGGAAGTTCTTAGGTCTTGCTAATTGGAGAAGAAAATTTTACCCTGGATTAGCACAGGATGTAGAGCCCTTAAGTCACCTCCTAAGGAAGGATGTTAAGTGGAGCTGGGGTGAAGAGGAAGAAGAGGCTTTCCAGAAAATTAAGATTACGTTAGTTACTACTGGTGCCTTGTCTCAGCCAGACTTTAATTTAAGCTTTTGTCTACAGTGCGACGCCTCTGCTAAAGGGTTAGGCTGCATATTGTTCCAAGAACCAGAAGGTGGCGAGAAAATTATAAATGTTATCCAATATGCAAGTCGAAAGTTGAGAAACAATGAGAGACACTATTCCATCCATGAACTGGAGTGTCTGAGCATCATTTTTGGTGTGGAGAAATTTTCGGTTTATTTAAAAGGCCAATCATTTAAAATATACTCAGACCACAAGGGACTCGTCTGGTTAAAAAACTCTCAGGATCTTAATAGCAGGTTAACTAGATGGGCTTTGAAACTACAGGCTTACCAATTCCAGATTATTTACGTCAGAGGAAAGGATAATGAGATAGCTGACACACTTTCCCGGTATCCTGTGTCCGATTCACCAGAAGGAGATATTCCGAAGACACTTTTTAAGGTGAACTATATTTGGCAAGAACGGGAAGAAACTGAGGAACTGGAGAAGTGGATTGAAGCTCAGAGGGAGGACTTGTTTTGTCAAAGCATCTTGAACATCTTGGAAGCTCCAGAAGAGACTGATACCATTACTCAAGGTAGAACTAGGAAGAATTATTGTCTACATGGAGGTTTATTGTTCAGAAGAGTTCAGGGTGAATCCATTATTTGGAAGCTTTGTGTGCCGACAATATTTGTTTCCCAGATACTTAGAGAAAATCACGATAACCTAGGACACTTTGGCATTACAAAAACCAAAGCTAAAATAAAATATAGATATTTTTGGCCCAAACTATCCGGAGATGTTATTCGGTATGTGAAGGACTGTGAGATGTGTGCCAAAACAAAAATGGATAAGATAGGAATCCTGAGAGAGAAGCTTCACATTTCACCCAAAGATCCTCATGAGATGCTGTCTATTGATATTATAGGTCAGCTACCAACTTCCCATGGGTTCTCCTACATTTTTACTGCCGTTGACATTGGCACAAAATTCGTTTCGGCCTATCCTCTTAGGAGAGCTACATCTCAGGAGATCGTGAACTTATTGGAGAAGACGTATTTTGCACACTACCCTCGAGTAAAAGTCATCCTCTCAGACCGAGATACCCAGTTCACTTCGACAACCTGGAGCGAGTATATGAGAAGGAAGGGCATTACTCATGTCTGCACTACAGCCTATCATCCCAGCAGTAATGTGGTAGAGAGAATTAACCAAGAAGTCGTCCGTCTTTTGCGGCTGTTTTGCTACAGAGAGCATACTCGTTGGGCCACCTTCATCAATGATGTGGTTTGGTTATTGAACAATTCCGTCTCCTCTGTTACGGGATATGCTCCTTCTGAACTTTTCTTCAATAGAGCCATCCCGGAGGAACCTCATGAAAGGTTTTATTGGCCTGTACCACAGGATGAGAAGACGACTTGGGCCTTTAAATTATATCAAGCTCAAGGGAGAGAAAAATCCCAACAGAAGAAGAGAAGAGTGAAGAATCAAGGACAAGCATTGATCTTGAAGGAAGGAGATCTGGTCCTAGTGAAGAACCGTAAGCTGAGCTCCAGTCGTCTCCAAACCATCTCCAAACTCTTCGAGGTGTACGTCGGTCCATACATCGCTACCCAGATGAGGGACAACTCCGCACTTCTCCTGCAGCCGTCTACAAAGGAGCCTGTAGATCGGGTTAACTACCAGAACCTAAAGAAGTTCACCTGCTCCCAGGAACGTCGGAGAGAAATACTCGGAGAAAGCCAGATTTCTTGTGACTAGTGTGGAACGTCAAGAGTTGTCAGTGAATTGTTTATGAACATTAAGTGAAGTTTTGAAAATTTTCACAATTTTTCTGTGAAAGAGAAAATTGTTCAAATTTTCTCGTAAGAGGCGGGGCAATTGTAACGTGTAGCAGTGCTCACGTTACAAGGATGTATATAAACTTAATATTTTCCTTTGTTTGGTATTTATAATTTTTGGGTGTTAATGGTTAATTACCAAGAAAAGTGGAACCACCTCGTATATAGACTATACAACCAGATGTTAAATAAAAGTTCAAAGATTTTGTTTCTTTCTGCCAGCAAGCTGAGCTGGGATTTTTTTTTATCGGTGACAACAATGCGAGGAAACAATCGCTATTGTGTAGAAGCCAGGCAGACTCAACTTTAAGTAAACGTTGAAACCGGGGAAAAGACGAAAGATTAGGCTGTCTTCCCCACGCTATATCTGTCGTGTCCCTTGGCGGACAATAAGTTAACTAATATCATATTAATCCCTGATTCTTTTACTGCAAGACGGTGTAATCAGAATTTAGTTATGTTAAGGTAAACGAAAGTTATGCCCGCGCAAGACAAAACCTGTATATAAAGAAATTTTGCTTAACACTTTAACGTTGTAAACTTTCTTTTTTTTTTTGTTGTCTTTTCGCGTGGCCGTTGCAGGGAGAGAGGGGAGTTGGAAGAAGCAATACTCCCTAGTCAAGTTAAATGCTGAGTAACAATTAAAATTATCTTGCATATTTAATATTCACAAAAGGTTAAAAATAGTAATTTCTGTATGTAGCTAATTATGTTCCTCTTTGATATTTTATTAATATGTATTTTATTGTAATGTAAAATTGAGGTAAAGATAAAAGTTGGTAAATCCTTCACGGCACCGAGAAATCCTATATAAGCAGCGAAGCTCGGTGGCCCGAGGCCTTTTGTATTCGAACTCCAGATAAATACGGAACTCGTATTATCGCCTTTTCTTTTCACACCCGTATTTCTGCGCTTACTTCCACGTCGCTACTAGGAATTAGGTTATTCTGGATTATCGTTAGGACAATTACTTAGCTCTTCTGGTCAGAAGGCTTATGTTCTCTCGGTTCTATGCTCCTGGTCAGGAGATATAATTGAGAGGATTGTGATTGTCGTAGGATATACCAGAATTCGGGATCGGTCGATAGACTGTTAGTAGTCAACGTTTGTGTCCCTGGTCAGGGAACACCTTTTCTTATTCTGTGGTCACGGATTAATTTTCAGTTCTCTGGTCAGAGGCTGAAAAGAGAAAAGGAAGTTGGATACTTAACTGAATATCGACAGAACCTAGTGGGAAAAAGGATTGTTGATTGCTTATAGAATCTTGGTCAAGATCTATAAGTACATTGAGAACCTTTGACCTAGAATTACGAGGGACCTTACATCGAGGATTGAAGAAGCCGGAATAACCCGAACCTTGAGCCGAGGAGACTCAAGCCCCGAAGAGATACTGAGCGTGAAGCCGAGGCTCTATAGACCCATCGAACCAAGTACGATCCAGGGCGGACCGTTACACTATTTATGTTAAACTTCATATTCTTTGGCAACCTGGAAAGGTCATTATCGAAATATTGCTATTTGATGTTGCTCGAAGTTTTTTTTTTTTCGTTGCAGTTTCAAGATACCATCCGTTTTCTGTTACTTATAGCTTTTGGGTGAGGGGGGCAAGTGCCTCTGTGTACCCTACCATAATATGTGCCAATGCGACACAATATATTAAAAATTTGTCCCCTCTAGGCTTGACTTCGCCCCCCCCCCCACACACACAAAGAATTCCTGGCTACGGGCCTCATTGAATAGCTTCTTTGGTCATTATTTACATGACAGCTCTTCTCATTGATTGAAGAGAAGAATGAAAGGATGTGCAGGGGAGAAACGCCTGTCCTGTAAATCGTACATTATATTTTAAGCACAATTTCTCAACAAACGCACATAAAGTAAAGTAACACAGTGCAATTGTTAATTAGTGTTCGCTACCTACGAGATGTTCAAAGTATTATTTTCGCGGACGATGTTTCAACTTCAAAGCTAATAAATCTTATCTTGCACTCAATATTCAATGAAGCAATACTTAGAAACTGAGTTCCGATTGTATAAAGGTTTTTGAAAGTTGCATACGTGATGATACGGAAGGCGAGTGTGGAAGATAAGGCCAGAGGCGCAACCACGAATTTTTATCTGGAGGGAGAAAGTACCAGGATAAACGTACCAATAATAATAATAGTAATAATAATAACATTAATAATGGCATTATTATTACTAGTGGTGGTAGTAGTAGTATTACGCAGAAGGGAGGTAGATGTCTGTGCTAAAGCATTTATTTGGAACAAACGATTTGAAATATTTTTTCAACACCAGAAATTTTACATTAGCTAATAATTGAAAACAAGCACACAAACTGTATTTTTGAATGGCAGAAAATGAATGATAAATGCATGCCGAAGATATTATTTTTGAACATATAACATGTATAACTTTCATATGTTTTACACATATGTAACATGGAGCGACATAAAATAAGAAAATACATATGCAAGATGCTAACATTAAATTATGTACGTATTCAAAGTTTTTTTCATTACATATATATACAAAACATATTATTTAAATACATCACATTACAAAAAACAATTATATTGCGAACGAAGCGAGAAAGAAAATTTTTTGATCCAATTCTTGCAATTTAAAACAATATTGATTTAATAAGGAACAAATAATATCACATGGCGCTAAGGCATTTTCTCTTTCACATTTTTTTTAAAAAATTAGATTATTTGGCGCCGATGGCCGACTCCCGACGCCCCCTAGCTACGTCTCTGAACTTGACGAGACTGAGAAAAGCTGGCACTGCAAGCGAAGCGAGCAAGAAAATTTTACGAAATGTATTTTTATTTGTATAAAATTTGAAATAGAAGGGGGCAATTTCTCCTCTGTGCCCCCTGCAGGTGGCTTTGGCCATCAATGTTTGCCCCCCCCCTAGAATTGACTTCCGTCGAAGGTTGGGGGACAATGCCCCTGCCCTCCCCTGTGGTTGCACCACTAAGTAAGTCCGAAATTTGGAGGAACAAATTGAATCAATCCTGCTACAGCAACTTTTTGGGAAGCGATGATCACTTTATTCCAGGCGATTTTCTTCTATTATTATTGCACGTGGCAAGAGCACAAACAGGTTGATTTGTTCTCATTCTACCGGCATTCAAGAAAAAGTGTGTATAAGTAAATAATCGACCCATTTATCTCAAGCTTCCGTATACGATAACGAAGTAAGTTCCATTCTGTCCTCTTAATGACGTCATAGCGCGCAGAGAATCATGGGAGAAAATCTCGGAACCTCGGGAATGGCATACCTTATAAAGGTACCTTGACTAATTCACACGAAAATACAGCCACAGATTAATAAGATCGCTTACTTCCTATCTCTCCTTTGTAATCTGTGCGTATACCAAACCGGGCATGTGGAGCCACCCTACGGCTGTTTCGAAACGTAAAGCGTTGTCATAGCAACCTCTCCGCCAATCATATCTTACTCTTGGCAGTGACAGTTGAATGCGTCTCAGCGCAATGATCCGCTCACCCCACCCTTCCATTCCTGCTTTTATTTTCTGCTAATAATTCGGGACATCTCGTAAGGTCGAATTAATTATTTTATATAAGTGCATAAAAATGTTCTACAAGGACAAATACCATTGTTCAGTTAATGCACGTTACGTTTGAATGATTTCTACATCTAAGTTACGAGATATACAGAATAAGTAGCCCAGAAGCACAACATACGAAAATAATTTCATGTTCCTGAAATTCCAGCACGTAAATCATTCCGTTGTGCATGAAAAATGGTCCTTGTATTATCTGTGGTAATAAGTATTTTTATGTCGTATTCTCCCTATTATGCGTTGCTTTTCTGACATTTTGGGCAAATCGCGATTTTATCTTGTGTAAACTCTACAGCGATTACTTTGTTCCTAGATCAATGCGTTTTACCCCTCCCTCGTCGTTGTTTATTTAGCGTCGCATTTTTTCAATTTTAGGCTAATCGCGACGATGCTATGAAATATTGATGACACAAAGAAAGCTCTAACAGGGATTCGAACCCAGGACCCCTGCATTAACCGAACAATGGTATTTATCCTTGTAGAACATTTTTATGCACTTATATAAAATAAATACTACGACCTTACGAGATATGTCCCGAATTATTAGCATAAAATAAAAGCAGGAATGGAAGGGTGGGGTGAGCGGATCATTGCGCTACCCAAAGTGTTCTAAAGGGCGCTCGAGCCATGATGCAACATTTCCCGAATTGTCTCTTTCTCTTTATAACAATTGCTGCACAGTTTAACGTGGGTGGCAATCTGCAGGATACAGCACACTTAATACCAGCAACTGTTTCTGGTGCCGTCACTGTAATTTTCTCCCTTGTGTAGGCCTACCATATTCAATCGCAAGATGTAGACACTTCTGATTTACCAACGTAGAAAATTCCATTCATCTGTCTATGGCCTCATAAAACGAAAGACAAATGCATCCACTTTCTCTGCAATTGATATCAGTGGAGTACCCTGAGAGGGGGGGGGGGTGAATTTGATGCTGAAAATGCCAGGGAAACAAAAGACAGGATTCGAAGGTTTTGTCTCAGGAAATAAGAATAAATCATAAAACGTATTATTAAAAACTACTGATGGAACATTAACGCTACTCATCTAACGAAACCATTACAAATCGGCTGGCGGCTTGTAGGTATGAAATATACTGGAATAAAAGATATATACATATAGTCAGTCAGTACTTGTTTTCCAAACTTAACCACCATCCTAAGAAAATTGGGGACCTACAAGTGAGTAGCGTAACCCAGTCTGGGAAATCTCCTATAACAGCTGAGGGTTCGATGTGCTGACCCTAGGTCACCCCATTACTGGTTGAAGATCTCCACACCTCTAGGTAGGGTTGTGGGAGGCAGACTGGCAGTCAGTTGATAGGCCAAGGACCTTCCAGGGCTGTAGAGCAGTTGTTTAAGATTGTAAATAGTATTGCTTTCCGCTCCTCATTTGTTTTTATTTTACTCCCGCTGGGAGCTTCGTGCAAGAACTCGGAATTCTGGGAGCGTGGTATTCGAACGCTGCGGAATGGTGCATGTCGGCTTGCGGCAGCGAGAGAACATTTCAGCTAGCCTATCGGATATGGGCCTTTTTTGTATTTCTTCATTGTGCAAACGTATTTAATTATTATATAATACCAAGTGAATTAAAGGACTTGTATCATATGCGAATTTGTTACTATATCCGTTGTTCCAGCCCTATGGTAAGATATTCAATATGGCGTCATGCCCAGAGATGCTAGTTTTCTTTCATGTTGATACGTGGAAGGTATCTGCAGACATTTATGGTCCTCCGGGCCGGATGTAGTGACAGTTTGTTTCGTGCAGGTCAGTGATCATCAGTTGTGACAGTGCTAATTGTGACAGTGTTACAGAACGAACAGTGTTTTTGGTTTGCACAGATACATGTTTTCCGCGCTTTCGTAACGAACATCGTTACAACGAATTTTGCAGTGACCTTGAACTCGGTTGCGATTTCACGGTACGGTGAAATCAGCTTTTTCAGGAACTCTTGTTTCGTCGTAGGATGATGCATTCTCTGTTTCTTCACCATCGTCGTGGGAGGAGGGATTGACTTTCTACGCGAGCGTCAAAGAAGCAAAGCGGTGAGTAAGTCTGGTTCATTTTACATTTCCTTCCTTGTATTTTCCTTACCTTGCAACCATGGCCGACATTCAACGTCTTATCAAAGAGAGAAATGCATGCAAGCGCAAACTCAAACGTATAGCTTCGTATGTTGATACTTACGATGAAGCATCAAGCAACATTCTAACAATCAAGACTCGCTTGGAGCATTTAAACGAGGTTTGGCTAAAATTAGAGGAAGTTCAAGACAGCATTGAACTACAATCAGTCGAAGGTGAACATGACGCGGCAAGAGAAGAAATTGAACGTATGTACTTTGATTTGAAAACAAGAATGCAAATTTTGATTGACAAGCATGTCACAAAGCCAGTTTCCCCTGAAACTAAACAATCTGCATCACGAGGAAGTACGCAGGTGAAACTTCCGGCAATTGCATTACCACATTTTAGTGGTAATTACACGCAGTGGGTGTCTTTCAAGGACACGTTCGTATCGCTGATACACAACAATGTAGATATTTCAAATGTTCAGAAGTTTCAGTATTTGCGCGTATCGTTGAAAGGCGAGGCCTTACATCTAATTCAAAATTTGCCAATGACAGAAGCAAATTACGCTATTGCTTGGGAGCAACTCAATGAGCGATACGACAATAAAAGGTTGATAGCAGTGTCACATGTAAATGATATTTTACATATCAATCCAGTTGTAAAGGAGAATTGTCAGGAACTTCGTTCATTTACAAACACTGCAGTTAGCTCTATTTCAGCGCTCAAAATGATAGCTGAAGACACGTCGTTAACTGATATAATTTTAGTTCAGCATCTTGTCTCAAATCTCGACCCTGCAACGAGAAGAGCATTTGAACTAGAAAGTAATGATACTGAATTTAGCACATTAGATCAGCTCTTTAGTTTTCTAGAGCACAGATGCCAGGCTCTTGAAAAGATTAATCCAGTTACGAGTGAAGGTAACAAGGTAGCAACAAAATCATCTACAAATATGCACAAACAGTACAGTGCTAAATGTCAACGATCTTCGAAGTCATATGTTACAACAGATTCTTCATTGTGCATGTTTTGTAAAGCAAACAAACATCGCTTATTTTCGTGTGAAGCCTTTAAGAAAGCTTCTATTTCACAAAAGTATAAATTTTTACGTGAGAATCGCGTATGCTTTAACTGTCTTAGCAGCAACAACCACGTTTCGGCGCAGTGTAAATATGGAGTGTGCAAGCGATGTAAACAGAAGCATAGTACTTTACTTCATGTAGATCAAGGTACATCCAATGTAAACCGGCAACGAGAAATGTCATCTGGGGGTCACGTGAACGCATCGATGGTAAACAATACAAGCGATTCTTCACAGCATTCAGATCAAGCACCTCAGGTTTCTTATTGTTCAATTAAGCAGAAAAGCGCGTCACAGGTGTTACTTGCTACGGCGATTGTTCAAGTACAAGATTTAGCGGGCAATTGGGTCAATTGTCGTGCTCTCTTGGACGCGGCGAGTCAGAATAATTTCATTGTTGAAGACGTTGTTCAAAGTAATCGTCTTCGAAAGGTAAAGCATCGAGTTCCCATTCAGGGAATCAACAATTCATCTGCTGAATCGAGTCATTCAGTAGAGATCCGTCTGAGCAATTTTACGACAAGTATTTCGTGCTCAGTGTTGCCAACCATTACAGGACTAATGCCTTCAGAAAAGGTTGATGCATCTGAATGGAACATTCCAACAGATATTCGTTTAGCAGACCCAAGCTTTTGTTCGCCTGGCAAAATACAGATTCTGCTTGGTGCAGAGGTTTTCTTTACCGTTATGAAGCCTGAAAAGAGAACAAAACCAGGAAATTTCCCCATTCTTCAAGACACAGAGTTTGGATGGATTATTGCAGGGAAGATTCCAGCAACAGTATTACTAGGTCATTTTTCACGAGGAAAGAAGATTCTCTCAGCTCGCAACTCCAACAGTTCTGGATCATAGAGGAGATCCATACGAAACTGCAATCACCAGAAGAAATTGCTTGCGAGCAACATTTTCAGCGAAATGTGACACGAGATGAAAGTGGCCGTTATACGGTCAGGCTGCCATTACGTAAGGATCGTTCAGTGTTAGGTGACTCCTCGCACTCTGCATTAACTCGATTTCACCAATTAGAAACGAGGCTTCAACGTCAACCACAATTAAAGGCTGATTATACAGAATTTATGCAAGAATATTACCAGTTGGGACACATGGAACCCATAGGGAATTTAAATGATGTACAAACAAATGACTGCACAAAATTTTTCATTCCGCATCATTGTGTTTTCAAGGATTCCAGTACAACGAAAATACGTGTTGTTTTTGATGGGAGTTCGCCATCAACAAGCGGTGAATCAATAAATAGCATACAAATGGTTGGACCTACCATACAGGAAGATTTATTTTCAATTGTTCTAAGATTTCGAACTCACAAGGTGGCATTGGTTTCTGATGTAACAAAGATGTATAGAATGATACACATACATCCAGATGACAGGCCACTGCAATGCATTCTGTGGAGAAACTCTCCTCAGGAACTCATAACAGTATTTCAATTGAATACGGTCTCGTATGGGCTTACATCAAGTGCCTTTTTAGCAACCAGATGCCTGAAGCAGTTAGCCGAAGATGAAGCAGTTAACTTCCCACACGCATGTCAAGTGTTGCAGCGTGATTTCTATGTTGATGATTACGTTGGAGGAAGCAGTAGCGTGCAAGGTGCGTTACAACTTTATCAAGATCTTTCAGAACTTCTGAAAAGAGGAGGATTCATCTTACGAAAGTGGTGCTCCAACAGCACTGAAGTGCTCAACGCTATTCCAGAATCACTGAGAGAGACTCAAAATCTAATTCATTTTCATACCGAAGGTGTTAAAACTCTAGGAATTTCATGGAATCCCTCGGCAGACACTTTCATGATTAACATTGGAGCCAAGTCTGTCAACATGATGTCACACCAATCAACCAAACGTCAAGTAGCCAGTGTTATTGCCCAGATTTTTGATCCAATTGGACTACTTTCACCAGTAACTGTAATGTATAAGTATTTTTTACAACAGTTGTGGCTTCACAACATAAACTGGGATGATCCACTTCCAGAAAGCCTGCAAGTTGAATGGGTTCATCTTCATTCTCAGCTACCAGTCATCAGTGAAATGCAAATACCACGTTTCATCCTAACACCTGGTTGTGTCAAGAATATACAAATCCATGGCTTTTCCGATGCATCGGAGAAAAATTATGGCAGTTGCTTGTATGTTCGTTCAGCAAACGAAGAAGGTTACACCGAAGTTCACTTACTGTGCTCAAAATCACGGGTCGCCCCGATCAAGAAAACCACTCTTCCTAGATTGGAACTGTGCGCTTCAGTCTTATTGGCCAAATTACTCAACAAAACTCTCCCAATTTTGAGACTTAACATTGACAATGTTTATTTGTGGACAGATTCACAAATAGTTCTGGCATGGCTCAGATCGCCAGCAAGCAGATGGAAGCCTTTTGTATCCAACAGAGTATCGCAAATTCAAGAATTTACTCAAACTTATCAATGGAGACATGTTTCGTCCAAGGATAATCCAGCGGATTTAATCTCCCGTGGAGTTAAACCTCAAGATATTCATCATCATTCGCTATGGTTTCATGGTCCAGCTTGGTTGCAAGAAGATGAAACATGCTGGCCATCATCATCATCTGACACAAGTCTTAAGAACAAAGATGTTCCTGAACAACGAAAGCTTCCTGTAACTACACTGGTGTCTCATCTGCAATCAGAGGCAATAATAAACGACTTTTCTACATTTTTCAAATTGTTAAGGATTGTAGCGCTCTGTAAAAGATTCATTCGCAATTGTAAAAATGCAAGTAACAAACAATCCGATCCACTTACTTCAATTGACATTGAAGATGCCACTCACACGTGCGTCGTTATGACACAAATTTCGTTCTTTCATCGAGAGATAAATGATCTCACTGCCAAAGAGCAAGTATCCAACAAAAGTATCCTCAAGGACTTACACCCCTTTCTGGATAATCAGGGAATTCTTCGTGTCGGAGGTAGGCTAGAAAATAGCAACTTGGAATTCAGCAGCAAGCATCAAATCATTTTGCATCCAAAAAGTCACTTCGCCCGTCTACTAATAGCATCAGAGCATGAACGATTGATGCACGCAGCACCTCAATTGTTAATCTCATCCATTCGAGAAAGGTACTGGATACCTAGAATACGACAAGTTATTAAGCAAATCATTCATCAGTGTTTAACTTGTTATCGTTTGAAGGCATCCGCAGCACAACAGCTAATGGGACAGCTCCCATCCATCAGAGTTACACCTAGCAAGGCATTTAATCATGTAGGCATAGACTATGCCGGACCATACGTCATCAAAGTAGGGTCAATCAGGAGTAAAATCACAAAGAAATGCTACATAGCTCTTTTTACGTGCCTAGCCACGAGAGCAATACATCTTGAGCTAGTAACAGACCTTACTTCTGAAGCTTTCATAGCAGCATTGCGACGCTTTACAGCAAGGCGAGGCAAGTGTTCCACCATTATCAGCGATAATGCCACAACATTTCAAGGAGCGAAGAACGAACTTCAGAAACTTCAATTGCTATTTCAATCGCAAGGATTCAGTGAAGACATTCAAAGGTATGCAGCACAAGAAAACTTTCAGTGGAAAAATTCACCTCCACGTAGCCCAACATTCGGTGGTGTCTGGGAAAGCGCCATAAAATCCATGAAGTACCATCTTCGTAGAGTCGCCAAGAATGCTGTACTGACGTACGAAGAGCTGTCAACTCTTTTGTGCCAAATCGAAGCTTGCTTAAACTCTCGACCTCTTACATCCTTACCTGACTCTCATGAAGAATTTAATTACCTCACTCCAGGCCACTTTCTTATTGGTGGTCCACTAACTTCCTTTCCTCAACCAGACTTAAGTGATCTCAAGGAAAATAGACTTTCCAGGTGGCAACGAGTTCAACAGTTTCAACAAAGGATTTGGAGAAACTGGTCCCGAGATTATCTTCATGGTATGCAACAGCGTCAGAAGTGGACAACCACGCAGCCCAACCTGCAACCAGGACTACTTGTGCTTCTGAAAGAAGACAACCTACCCCCATTATCTTGGAAAATGGGCATTATAGAAGAAGTGTTTCCAGGGAAAGACAATTTAGTTCGTGTAGCCGTGGTTCGCACCAAGGATGGAGTGTACCGAAGGGCTCTCAGTAAGATTGTACCTCTTCCAGATGGGAAGATCAATTGAACTTTCATGATTTAGTTTGGATGCTGTGCATTCCAACGGGGGGGAGAATGTTTAAGATTGTAAATAGTATTGCTTTCCGCTCCTCATTTGTTTTTATTTTACTCCCGCTGGGAGCTTCGTGCAAGAACTCGGAATTCTGGGAGCGTGGTATTCGAACGCTGCGGAATGGTGCATGTCGGCTTGCGGCAGCGAGAGAACATTTCAGCTAGCCTATCGGATATGGGCCTTTTTTGTATTTCTTCATTGTGCAAACGTATTTAATTATTATATAATACCAAGTGAATTAAAGGACTTGTATCATATGCGAATTTGTTACTATATCCGTTGTTCCAGCCCTATGGTAAGATATTCAATATGGCGTCATGCCCAGAGATGCTAGTTTTCTTTCATGTTGATACGTGGAAGGTATCTGCAGACAGCAGTGGATCTCAACCTTTTTCAGTCGGGGACCCACCTTGAAGGATATTACACTTCATGGGACCCATAAGATGGGAACAAGCGGAATTACTTTGTAGGGGTGTGCACCTAGTCTATAATCATATATTTGCTCTTTTACAACAACACGGCCTGAATTTAAATTGTTAAAACAATATATCTAAGTAATTTAAGGTAATAGGTTTTTAAGACCCAGTTAACAAAGTTTCGAACCCAACCCACCAAATGTCCCTTCAGGACCCAGGAGTTGGTCGCACCCTATAGATTGAGAAACTATTCTGTAGAACCATGGGTTATGTTGTAGATGAAAGTAAATATTTTACACTACAGTTAATTTCTATCACAACTTACATTCAGTGTTCTGTAGATGAAATAATATTTTGGACAATACGACTTAGAAACTAGTTCAGTGCCATCTGCCATGAGAGAATAGAATAAAATAATAGTTATGAGTGACACAGCTCATTGGGGAAGTTATCAAACAGAATAATTTCTGGAATAAAATTGTAATTGTTTTAATTCTATGAGTCTATTTCTCTGTAAAAACTACTATGATGGTAATAATGCATAGTTATAGGAAAATAGAGTAAGAAAAGGTCACACCTTACACAAGTTAACCTAGAATGCCTATAGAGCAACCACCCCATCTCGAAGTTGTACCTATATGGAGACGCATAGTGGTTCGGATCCCACTTTAAACTGTAGTTCCAGTCCCAATTGGCCTTACTGTGAATAAAGTTGACTTAAAATAATCAATCAATCAATCAATCGAAGTTGTATGAAATTTCACTTTTCTGGTTTGCATGAGAGTAATTTCAACCCATTTCTAAAAACGTGTGAATGTTTGTAAGATATATTATTAACTAATCACTGCATGCTTATTCATTTTAGTATTTGTCAAAAATCCCTAATTTTTAATCTAGAATGGGAGTAGGAGTATGTCATACAAGCGAGTTTTGTTCGAAGTTACTTACTGGAACCACTCTACATATTGACTACAATTTCATCATATGGCATTACATATTTCATAGTTACACAAAAATCTGGACTCGAAATATGAATGTCTTAGAATAAAAAACAAAGCAGTCATTGAGTATGTAGGATCAAGCTAGATAAGCACACTCCCAGCCACCCACTCCTAAACACACACACAATGGAATTAAAAATACACCACTGAAAGATCTTATCCTGCACAGATATGTATTTTATATATTCATATACTTAATACA
This sequence comes from Lepisma saccharinum, assembly GCF_977018435.1. Lineage (NCBI taxonomy): Eukaryota > Metazoa > Arthropoda > Insecta > Zygentoma > Lepismatidae > Lepisma > Lepisma saccharinum. The sequence goes on along the minus strand of NC_139239.1, from coordinate 33,149,374 downwards.
GTACTGAAGATGATACAATCCATGCATTCAGAATAAATATTGCACATGATTTTTTTAAAGCTAATTAAAAAACAAAAGAAATGTGCAAATTTCCAGCTGATGACAAAGAAACCAACAGTATTTTTTGCAATTTAGAGATATTTCACAACAAAGTGACATGTGACATATGCCACTTGGAAATGAACCAATGAACAGCAACATTTCACTCAAAAAAAAAAAAAAAAAAATGGCCGCCGGTCATAGTAGTGCGTGAAGAAGAGCTCCTGGAAAAAATCGTTAACTAAAAGGTAAAAGGCTGTAAAGAAGCTGTTCGTAATTGCCCAGACATTGCGAAAGCTACAAGACAACTGTATTTGATCGGAAAATAGGTAAAGTAAGTGAAAAGTCACAAAATGCCGGTTTGTTGTGAGTGCGACAGAATTAAACGAGAGATAGAAAGATTGTATCTCGAGCTCTCATCCAAGAATGAAATCATTAAGGTTCTTGAAGCGGACAAACTAGAACTATTGAACGAGAAAAGAGGACTAAATGTTGTGAAAAACTCAAACATGTGGTCGGAGGTTGTAAATCGCAACGTAAATAAGAAATCTGTGATAAATTCAAGTTCCAACACAAATGGACAAAATCAAAATGCACGATACAAATTTATACACCATAATCGATTCGAGGTGCTAAACAGTGAAGAAGTTAGCCCCATGGCAACAAGGCTTGACTGCTCAACTGGGAGAAATGCGGGAAATTGTGCGAATAGTGACAGTAAAAAGAGGGTTATTAATAAGACAAAAAATCGCCCATACATGAAGAACCAAGACGATAACGCTGTAAAAAACAAAGGGCGCAAAGGGAAGATTTTGATCTTGGGGGATAGCCATAGTCGTGGCATTGCGACGAGAGTAACAGAGAGACATGCGGACTATGACGTAACTGGATTTACCAAACCCGGGGCACCATTAAGTGAGGTAGTTAATTCAGTGGCTTTCAAGTGCAAGGACTATGGAAGCGACGACTTCGTCATCGTAATGGGTGGATCTAATGATGTAGCAAGGAACGATACAAAATCAGCAATTATAGCCCTCAAAACTTGCCTTGAAACAGTAAAAAACACAAACGTTATTGTTAGTACCATCCCACTACGATACGACCTAATGCAATCATCATGTGTAAATGTGGAAGTAAACAAGGCAAACTCCAAATTCTCCAAAGTTTGCAAAGTTTTCCCAAAAGTGCAAATGTTAAGTGCAAATGGAATCGGAAGAGATGGTCATACCACCCACGGCCAACACTTAAACAGAAGAGGGAAAGATTTGCTGTGTGACGAACTCTCCCTATTGGTAAACAGTACACCTCCCCCCCAAAACGGAAAAAATGCCATAGTTCTTCCGGCTCCAAATCCTACTGAGAAGACTGAGAATTTACCCTTGGCACAACCCTTACTTCAAGATATCACAGAAGTAAATCAGGAAATAGTAAATAGTGGTAACCACATCAAGCAAAATGCTAAAAACAATCAAGATGATAGTGAATCAAAGGAAAGTTTGACTAGTGAAAGTGCAAGTAGAAGTATTGAAGATACCCGTCGGAAATCTACAAGGGAAAGGAAAGTCCCGTTAATGCATGACAGTAATTTTTTATGGGGAATGTAATTGGATCAGTGGGCTATATGGATACTATGGTAAGTTATAGGAAGTCAGAAACCTTAAATAATTCTCACCAAAACCTTCAAGTTGTAAATTCAAATGTAGATAAGAAAATAATGTGTACGAGGAATCTTAAGAGAAACTGTAATTCGGCAAGAAATGGTAGAGGATCAATATCTCTGAATATATTCCATCAAAACATCCAAGGACTAAACACCGAAAAGAAACTAATGGTAGAAACACTCCTAGCTGATAAGTTAGCAGATAAAAACATCATCTGTTTCACTGAGCATTGGCTGAAACATGATGAAATATGTTGTGTAAATTTTCCAAACTTCATTTTAACTTCAAACTTTTCAAGAAGTAAATTCAGGAGAGGTGGTGCATGCATATATAGTAAAATTGATATCGCAGTAGAGGAATGCAAAAAGTTTGCTCACCTCAACATTGAAAAACATTTTGAATCATGCATTATAGAATTACCAGAACTAAAATATATAATCATATGTGTATACAGAACGCCAGATAGTGATTTGAATATATTTGTCAGTAACATGGAAGTTATTCTAAATCACTTTCAGCAGTCCAACAAAAAGGTAGCAGTGATAGGTGATCTAAATGTTGATTTTCTAAAAAAGAATGTAAATCATGAATTAAACATGCTTCTTAACATTTTCAACCTAGAAGCAATGGTTAAAGTACCTACCAGAGTAACAAAAAATACAAAAAGTGCTCTGGACCAAATTCTATTGAACACACTAGTCGACCAATGCACAGTAGAGGTTTTTGACACTGGATTTTCAGATCACTTTGCACAGTCTTTCTCACTTTCAACACCATTTTCACAAAGCAATAACAATGTTAAACAAATAAACGATTATACCACCAAAAGAGTTTTTAATGATGAAAATACAACTTACTTCAATCACTTACTCAGCAATGAAGATTGGAAACACATATATGAGTGTAGCACAGTAAATGATGCTTTCGACAAATTTCATTGCATATTTTCTTACTATTTTGATGTAGCCTTCCCAAAGAAGGAAGTTAAAGGGGTAACACAGAAAGAGAAACCTTGGATCACAAAAGGAATAAAGATAGCTAGTGATAGAATGAGATTCCTAAACAAGGCTAGGAAAAGCACAGCTGTAACAATTGATTTTGAAGAATACTTCAAGAAATACAAGTCAACATATAAACGTGTGTTACAAGCTGCAAAGAAAGGGCATAATGGGAAACTAATTTCAGACTCTTCAAATAAATCCAAAGCAATGTGGAGCATAATAAAAAAAGAACTGCAGGGAAATTGCAAAAAACTAGAAAACATCACACTTTATCAAAATGACACAAATGTAAGTGATCCTTTGGTAGTGGCAAACTTTTTTAATAAATACCTAATCAATATAAAGAAGGATAAAGTCAAAACCAATCAAAACTCTGGTAAGGTTAAAATGAATACACATAGTGCATCAATGTTTCTACGCCCAGTCTCTGTTGAGGAACTGACAGACATCATCTTAAAAATGAAGAGCAAATGGTCAACTGGCTTGGATGAAATTCCATCCTCAATTATAAAGAAATGTCACACCCATATCCTACACCCACTATGTTATCTAGTGAACCTATCCTTTGTTACTGGTGTGTTCCCAGATAAACTAAAACAAGCAAAAATCAAACCTGTGTATAAAAAAGGGGATAAGCGTAGTGTAGATAATTACAGACCCATAGCTCTGCTTTCACCCTTCTCAAAAATCATGGAAATTGCAATGAATATACAAATTACAACTTTCTTAAATAAAAACAACATAATATCTAAATCACAACATGGTTTCCGTAAAGGTAAATCAACAACTACAGCAATATTTGAATACGTCGAACATGTCAGACAACTCCTGGACAATAGGGAACAGTGTGTAGGTCTCTTTCTTGATTTATCAAAAGCTTTCGACACAGTATCGCATGACCAACTTCTGAAAAAATTAAATCACTATGGAATAAGGGGTATAGTAAACACCTGGTTTAGATCTTACCTGCAAAATCGCAGTCAAGCTGTAGAGATCTTACATGTAGAAGGGACAAATACCAATGCATCTTCCCATATCTCTAGGCTAGAAGAAGTGACATGTGGTGTTCCGCAAGGCTCTATTCTAGGGCCAGTACTATTTACCATATACATAAATGACCTGCCTTCAAACTTACCCTCAGTTAAAACTACCTTATATGCAGATGACACGAGCATTGTGATAACTGGCAAAAATGAACAAATTCTAAATTCAAATATAAAAAACACCTCAAACGAACTCTGCAAATGGTTTCCCACAAATAAGTTGACGATAAATAAAAACAAAACTTTAGCAATAAAATTCCATCATTCAAGAAATAAGAACAATGAAGAACCAGTAATAAAAATAGAAAATGAACACGTCAAATATACAAATTCCATAAAATTCCTGGGTATTTGGATACAGGAAAATCTCAACTGGGACATACATATAGAGCACCTAGCAGGGAAATTAAGCAAAACCATATATGGTATACGAACCTTAAGAACCATAATAAATAGGGAGACAATAAGAATAACATATTTCAGTCTTTTCCAGTCACAACTAACATATGGAATTGTATTTTGGGGGAATGCTAGAAACAGTGCAAAAATTTTTATTTTGCAGAAGAGAGTAGTACGAATTATGGCAGGAAAGAGAATAAATGAACCATGTAGGAAAATTTTCAGGGATCTTGGCATTCTACCATTACCTTGCCTATATATATTACATTTACTGTGCTATGTAAAACAAGATATGTCTAGTTTCTCCAAACGTATCAAGGAAGTACACCAATACAACACAAGAAAAAATCACAATCTGGTTATACAAACTCATAATACCACTCTCCTTGAAAAAGGTCCTAAATTCGTAGGTATCCACCTGTATAATAAATTACCTGATCACATGAAAACAATGGAATCAACTACCCAATTTAAGAGGGAATTAACAAAATTCTTATTACGACATTGTTTTTATTCAATAAATGAATTTCTAAATTTGTAAATATTAAATTACATAAATTGTCAACAAAGAGGGTTCGGTTGTACAGAAAATGAAATTATACTATTTATATTATCATGTATGAAGTATTCACTATATGCTATTATTGTGCCTAAATGATCATTAATCGGTTCTGTATATATATATTGCATTCTTCCATGTTGTATAAGTCACATAGTTACTTTTACATCTTATTTATACACTAAAAAAAAAAATCTTTGCTTATTATTGTGCTGGCCTTAAATATTGTATGTAATTTCACTCCAATAGTGTATTCTTCCTCTATTTAGATTTCCTTCATGCAGAAGTTTTTCAAATCATTGCTATAACTCTTGTCTATAATTGTATTAATATTTTATTAGTGTATTTGGTTTTCCTTCATGTAGTAGTTCTTAAAATCATTACTGTAATCCTTGTCTAAAATTGTATTAATATTTTATTACTGTATGAATTGTTATATGACGATTTCCATACCTATGGACATAGGTCAACGGAAATAAAGAATATGAATATGAATATGAACATATTGACAAAATCCCTGCTACTTCTAAATAATGTCACACATGTTTCTACTTTCTAGTCAGTCTAAAAGAAAGTGAACATAAAGAGTTAATAAATATTCATTCTTTCAAGCTTCACACTATCAGGTCGATCATTGCTGCATGTTTCTCATATCATCCCTTCCATCAAGAAGTAAATTTAACTTGGCCTCGTATTGAACATAGGTGTCTCACTCATGATGATTTGCTGCAAGGGCTAGACCATCCAATGTGTCATGTCTAAATGTTAAGTGATTGGCTTATTCCTACCTAATGTGTAGATTATACTTTCCTCAAATGTTTGATCTTACCAATTATTGACCAGGTTGGGAGATAATGAAAGCACTTTAAGAAATGTCATTACCTTTTTGAGAAGAGCTGGCTCTTATACTGTCTCTGAGGAAGTTCGTAGTTTTGTGTATATCCTTTGCAAGTCTTTATAACATTTCACTTTCAACCTTTCTCAAGGGGCTCTTCACACCCATTTTTGAACTCAGGTATGGGTTCGATACCCGGTGGAGACCCAAAGTGTTTCGGATCCCACTTTAAACGGTAGTTTCAACCAAATTAGCCTTTCTGTGCATAAGGTAGACCTAAAAGAACAGTTCAAACTCAAGTAAGGATATTAGATAAGAGGATTCTTCCTCACATACATTGAATGGCCCAATATGGTCATTATGCCTACAAGTCCCAAAATTTATTTCAAGCATCTTACTTCCAATTACACATATGAATTATATTGTTAGCATTAAACATATGGAATATAACGTAAAAGACTATAAGAAATCCTTAAAACCCTACATCAAATAATTTCCACTGTATTGAATATTATCATAATATTGTTAATGAAATTCCATTAGACAAACCATTGTGTCATACTGATAGGTTTCTTGGTCGGACACTCACTATGGTGACATGTTATACTTCACCAAGAATGAATTTACATGTTGAAATACTCCAGAAGAAGAGAACAGTTTCAGAGTAAGTACATTACTCTTAATGATTTAATACTCATACTGTGGAAATGTAAAACATTATATTCTATTGCTAATAACAAATGTAAGGGAAAATAAACAAACACGTTGTTATTCAGGTATATATATATTTATTGAATCACTAGTAATTAATATATTTTGCATAAGGTATGATAATCTCTTTGAGGTCCTACAGACTTTCACTGGAATAAAAGTTACTGAAATTATTAAAGCATCATTAACACACTCAACAAACATTTCCATAGTAGGTTCACATATGTACAGTCTCAAACAGAAAAATATGTGCATTTTATTTCCTTTAATCAAACTTTTCAAATATTTTACAGGACTGTTTAGCTGAAAATCATATCTTTTTCATCCATCCTGCTTGGAATATTTAGTGAAACATTAAATACATTTGTTTCTAACATCCTCAAGCAATGTATCGTGTTGTTAGGTGTTATGTACTTTAAGCAAAATTTATCTCTAAAGCATATATTTTTTTAATGCAGAAAAGGGAAAATACAATTTCTTATGCATGAGCCACATAACTGATGACAATGTTATTCCATAAGAAATGCAATATACTTACTTGGTTCTACATCTGGGTATGCATCATGCACTAACTTATTTCTATTAGAATTCATAAACATTTTCTCTGAAAAATTGTCTCCACAAACTCTGTAACTTTTGTATGTTTTGTGCCTCAAGTCCTTTCGCCATATTTTCTCCAACTATATCTCAGCTCTACGAGAAAAATAAAAGACGAAAAATTATTTTAGAAACATATAACTATGCAAGACAAAGCATTCTGCATTTTATGTCACTCAAAAAAGATAAATTCCAAGATGCAAGAGTTGTTAGTGAGCTAAGGTCAAAGTGTGTCAACACAAAGAAAAGTTACTGAAAATGAATATGCATTAGATCACTGTCTGTATCTGTTGAATAAAGTAGTGTCAAATGTATAAGGGTCCATTCTATGATAGCTCCTTCAACAATTTCGCAAAATCTTATGAGCTTGTCACCATTCAATTGATTTATTTTTACTCAATTTTCACATTATTTCTCATCGTAACTACTTCTTATGGCACCATACAGTGTGTGGTAATGCTAATAAAAAAATATTATAGATATTGCACTAAACTTCCTAACATATGAAGCAAAGTTTTACCACATTATCTTTTAGAAAGAGTCCCTGAAGCTTACTGCCTAACCTACAACTGGCTAACAATGCAATTGTTGTCATTAAATGGATCATGGAATCTATTCCCGGGAGTGATTTCAAGAAAAATGTTATGACACAACATATTTCTGAAGAAGATACCAGGACAGGAAATATGTCAACAAATCAAAATCACCCATACCATCTAGTAGATCAAAGCCCATGACCAACAACAAGAGCTATTACAGCAATAATATTAACTACAGGTATAATTAGATGATTCAATCAACAAAATATATTATTATTAATAATAGGAGTAACATCCATAATTCTGTAGGGTTGGATTAAAGCACATAGATTAAAATGCGATTTGAAACACAAAATCTTCCTCCCGTGGCACCAGTGAGAAAGGATTTTTCTTTACAGTAACACATGTGTAAATGTTCGTAAAATATTTTGCATATATTGCACATGTAGGTTAGTTACACTCATTTCGTTTCCAAAACTAGTGATTACTTATGATTTGGTTCAATGTATGCTTTCGTAGTTAGGTTAGGCAGGCCAGGTTTGGTTCTCTTAGCATTATAAATAAATTACCTAAATTCATTTTACTAAGGTACCGATTTACTTCTACATTAATTCCCACTAGTCTACGATACTTACAGTCCCTTGTCAATGGAAAATACATTGTCCTTGGGAAGCGTGCAAGCTTGCGTAAGGTAATTTTTAAGTTGTTTTTTCAACATAAATATTTTTTTTAAAAAAATCCAAAGAGTGCTAATTACTTTAAGAAAGGTTCAAATTTCGTGTGACAATGATTGCTAAAATTCTACGATAATTAGTCTTCCTGCTAAGAGAATTTTTAAAAAAAGCATAGAACGATAGGAACCGTTACCTTAGGTTTCATTGCTTTAATATTTACACGCTTTTTTTCATCTCCTGTACTTGTTGACAAAGTTTTAAATGCTAGAAGAAATAAACTTCATGCAGAAGCGAATAGGAGCGCGATAACTTGCAACTTTCTGCATTATAACATGCACAAATGAGCTTTTCCGAACTTCAAACAAACTTCAAGTCATTCCTACTATTCTCGTTGGCTTCCTATCCCCCTGTGTAACTTATAAATAACATTAAGTTACAAAATCGAACCTTTAATCTTTCAGACGTTTTTTTTTTAACACATGTCCTTTTACTTAAATGAAGCAAAATACAGAATACGAAGACATGCTAGGAATTATTCTCCGTGGAAACTAACTTTATGGAAATTATTTTTACATAAGAGCGAACAGAATTCATAAATAACTAACCTTTCAGGATATGACAGAACACGAACACAGCTCTGGATTCCTCTTCTGACAGTTTTTACAATAAAAATCTGCACAATAAGCCATTGTTTTTATTTTTTGTTCTTCTACATCCTTATTAAAATAGTTCGTGTACGTCCATGACAGATCATATGGAACGATGTTACGTCTGTTACGTCATGTAGAACTAGTGACTTTAAAAATACGATTTTTCTTATACATGTTTAAGAAGGGAAAGGCATTTAATAAAATACAAAATCACGTACAAGTGATCATCATTGATTAATAGATATATAAAATAAATTTTTAATGAGAAAATTAGGATTTAGCATCGATGGTGGTGCCGACTGGTAGCTGGTTAATTCATGCACGAACAAATGAATTCCGAAATTAACCTTATTCGGATTTTTGCACCAGTGCGGGAGGCCTGATACAGCCTTGTTACAGAATTCATTACATAAGGTAAAACAACTGCCAATTTGTAGTATGGGATATGCTGCTGTAAATAACGTCTCACTTTAAACCGAATGCTCTTTCTTTTGTACTTATTGCTTCACCTTTATGGTTAACTCTTTGCACCAGTAATAATTTCCCATAAATTTGGCTTCTTTCTTGCACGCGAATTGAATATATTTTACTTGCATTTTTTTTAGACAAAATGATATAACATGGTAATGCATATTTCAAATGTTTGATATAGATAGGAGTGTATTTGAAATTTGTTTGTAGATTTTATGTAAATTGTATCTTATGTAAATAAAATATATAATGGGCATAAATAGCCATATGGAATGCTGTAAGTCCATTAAATATATTGATGATTATGATCAAAACAAGACAAAGAAAGTCCGTAAATTTATTATGGTTGGAAACTTTGACAATCATCCTAATAAGGATTTTTGTTCCGCCAAATATAGTGCACTTCGTAAAATAACTTTGTGACATGGCAAGGCAAGATAAATGTGAACATTTTGTAGGAATATGCATTGTAACTTTCAATGAGCTTAGAGATTTGTGTACATAATGATATTTTATAACATTGGTTATTTTCTAAAAATAATCATGTGAACAGCAAGGAAGTAGTGCCACTTTCAACATGGCGAGTTCTATGCATGCGGGAAGGTCTCTGTGTTCAGTGATACATCGAATCTGTGACATTGTTTGTTTACAGAAGGGCTCAGGGTTGGTGATTTACACTTAGATTTATTCTACAATCACTACATTTGTACTAATATGAATACAAAATTCATGTTTTTTAAAACACCACAAAGCACAGGAAATCACATTATGAAATACTTACAGCTTCAATCCATCCCAAAACTACTCCCCCTGTCTTCAAATTGCAGCAGCAACAGCACTGGTTCAAGCAAGTCATTTTCAGTGTCTGAAATAAAACAGAAAATCATGGATAAGTGATGAGTTTGCTTAAGATAAAACTACATAAGTTTAATGTTACTAGCAACATATCTATAAGGAAACAATATTTATCTGATAAATTGACCATAATACATCACATTGAGAATTGCCCCACTTCATCCTACTCCTCCACCAACATATATTCATACAGTAATATGCAGGACTTTGATGACCATTTTCACCAATTGTCTTTCTTTTTCTTTTTTCAATAATACATGAAAAATAATAATAATGACTTATTGTTTTTCTCCTAATTGTGCGTGTACAAAAAAAAGTAATGTATTATATAAAACTCATTTCCTTATGTGTGCATATTGAACTTTTTGTTATGAAATTCAATTAAACTGAAGTTTACCAGAGAACATATTTTGAATATGATAATGAAAATTTTCATACACGCTTGTTTTTCTGTGTTTGTGGTTCCTATCAGGATTCTTGAACCCAAAATTCACTATCTATATTGGGACCTGTGCATCGTACGGCTGCATGGAGGGGGGGGGGGGGTTAGAGTGGAACAGGCTTCCTTATGGCCCAATGAAGGGGAAGATGCACAGAGGCTTTTAGCCAAAGGTTCTTTTGTTTGTGGTCACTCTATACATCTTGAATTTGGGATTCACTACCCAGATCTGGGATCTCAACAACAATGTAAATTAACAAAAAATAATTAGATGTATAATTGGCCAAATGCAAAAGATACATTATAATGTAATTAACACATTCATAGGTTACAAGTAAATTTTTGATATGCCAATAGCGAAATAAAATATATCGCATTAAACCTTCACAGTTTCAATGGGAACAACCAACAGGATATTTAAGAAGTCACGTGTATTTTTTGCTATTGACTTAATTTCTACAGAGGACAGAGAATAACGACTATAAATACTTTCAGGGACTGATTTGATTGATTGATTTGGAGTTTTAAGTCCACTTTATGCACAGTAAGGTTAATCGGGATTGGACCTACAGTTTAAAGTGGGATCCGAACCACTATGTGCCTCAACCAGGTATCGAACCCGGGGGAATCCTTGATTACAAGGCGACGACGCTACCACTGCACCATCGGGGAGGCCCCTTTTAGGGACTGATGATTTTGCATTTGAGTGAAGTAGGTTAACGTGTTTCCATATACCGTGCTGTACAGTTTTCAAATCTCTCTCCCGACTATATTTTCTGGTGTAACGGAACTAAACTCTAATCCCCCCCCCCCCGTTTTACAGTATGTTTGGCAACATTCTGCTATCTGACCAACGAACACCAGACCTTAGCCACCAACTTTCCTGGACTGTAAGGTGTCAAAGGAGCCACTGTGATGGCGGAGGACTTCATATTTGCAGTCGTAGCAAAACGTAAGCACATTCAGCTGAAAGACGAGCTCTGCACCCTGTGAGAAATAAAGAGTGTATACTTCCGCAGATAAGACACGATTAAGTGAATCAGCGATATCCGAGAGGCTCTGCTAGACCATTGGTTGACGCAGGGGCAGCTTTTTTGGAATTTTCCCTCCTTTCGAAAAACCGCTATGATATTCCAAAATCCGAAAAATTACATCTCCTTAGAATACCTTCTAGAGCATTCACATAAATCTTCATGTGGTTTTCTTTGCTACGGTCTAAATATTATCAATAGTTTACGTAATCACAAAACTATTGACAATATCTACGTGACAGCGAAAGCAAACCACATGAAGATTTATGTGAATGCTCTACATCTAAAGTCGTTTTCACGTTCAGAAGACACAATGGGCTCTTATGGACAATGCTTTTCTTATGGGAAAATACGAGCGCGCTGTTAAATTTCTAGATTTACAAATTTAGCTTACGTAAAATCGGTACCTGCACTTTTGCAGGAAATTTTGTAGAGAATTCGATGGTGAACACAAAAAACTGGTAACTTGCTTACATATTTTTAGATAAATTAAAAACTCAAATTTTCTGTGAAAAATTTTTTGCATTGTTTCCATTCCTAACGTTGAAACATGCTGTAAAATTGAAGCATTCATTATGAAAAAAAATTGACAGTTTTTTAATTGTCATAGCTGATGGTGGTGCTCATAATTTATCAATACTTTAAAGCATATTCGCTTAAAAAAATATTCAAATAAAGTATGTGGAGATTTTTTATATTCGTGCAGTAGAAAATGTCGTCGCTGGCCATTTTTTGTTCTGTAAATCCAAGTAAAAACTTCCAGCGACAAAGTTGTGGAGAAAATAATGAAATTATTTTTTATAACCACTCAAAGGTTCCCAGAAATATTACTTCAATGCATTTGGAGTTTCTTTTTAACCCGAACAGCGCGCGAAGTAAGGAGACTTGTCTAGACATCTTGAGTTGACTCACCGCAGCATTCCGGCTAATCACCACCAAGTTTTGAAGTTATTTTATTTCCATTCAGTAAAATATTAACTTCATGCAGTTTGTTATAATAGAATTGCAATTACTTAAATTTAATAATTGACAATTATTTTCAATGCTGCTGTTCTGAGCAACATTAGTGCTGTCACAAATACACGTTGTTTTTGTTTACATTACTGTCGACATTAATACTGAAATGAATATCACCTTTCAGTTTCCAACGTACACAAATTCATAGACACCATATTAACCCTTGAAAGGCTTTCCAACACGTGACAAAATATGGGGCTTCAAGATATAAATATGACATGCCTTGCTTGGGTCATTGACGTCTTATCAGTTCAAGTGGGCCATAACTCATTAGTTTGTTTGGGTTGCAACTTGAATCTAACCCATGTGCCAGGTTCCCCTTTCTTGAGTGAGAGATCTGCTTTGGTCTGTTTCGACTTTTTCCTCTCTCGAAAAAGTGTTTTCAGTTGTGTGAGCGCTCGGTGATTTTTACTTTTTTAAGTGATTTCTGAAGTGTCATTGTTATAGACAACGTGTCTTTATTTCGTGCATTACACTCGCGCGTGTAGTGATCGCAATGGATCGTAGGAAAAAGTGGGGGTAAGATACGTAATTAAAAGTGGCGAGAGAACAGCAGCAGTCTTACGTGTGTTCGCCTACTTGAAGGAAAAGAACCCCGGACGTAGCCAATCGTTTATTGTTAGTGAACTTTGCAAAGCGACTGGTGTCAGTAAAAGCACCTTCTTTACATTAAGAAAGGAAAGTGGCAAAGGACCAGTCAGTGCACCGCGAAAAAGACAAGGTGGGCTTCAATATAAAACCAGCAGGGAAGTGAAGTATATAATGACTTCGTACGTAGTGCTATACGGCGGAAATTTCACACATTTCTGTTTCAAAATGCTCCCTCTACAATTAGGGCCGTAATGAAGGAAGTTAACGATGACAATGATTTGCCCAATTTCACTTATTCAACGTTTTACAGTTTGGTAAAAGAAATTGGGTTCGAATTCGAAAAGCGAGGAAATAAAGCACTAATGATTGAAAGAAACTATATTATATTGTGGCGACATTCATATTTACGGAAAATGAGAATTTAGGAACCTAATGGAGAAAATGACATGCTAATGAACTGTAACGTTCACAGTATAATATTAATAATTACATATAATTATCATTATATATACAAAATATGTAACACCTTCATTGTGAAGGAAGCTCATTATTTCCCGGCGACATGAGCTAGCGCTGTATTGGCAACCCACTGCGGTTTCTCCATAAGCGCCGTTGTGTCTTCTGAACGTGAAAACTACTTTTATAAGGTATTTTAAGCAGATGTAATTTTTCGGATTTTGGAATATCATAGCAGTTTTTCGAAAAGAAAAAGAAAAAAAAAAGCTTCCCTCGCTTCAGGCAAAGGTCCAACCGAGCCTTGAGAGCCCTGTCTCATCTTGAAAAAAGCCAGTAGTTTTCGTCCTGATTTCTAAACTTTCTCGTGCAAAGCTCTCCCGCGTCTATAGTTGGCAACTCTGGAAGCTCGATTCGATTGTAATAAGCTGGATGAAATATTCTACACACTGTCTCTGGAATCTGTGGAGCAAGGCCGCGGATAGAGAAGGATAGGAGAAGGGGAGAAAGCGAGTAGGTGGAGCAAAGCAGTGTGCGCTGCTGCAAACTTAGATAAGCATAAATGGTGATAAGATGAAATAGATGAAGGGACAATCACAAACACATATGGACAGCACACATCTGAACTCCCATCATAGAGGTTTATACTGGCCATGGGTCCAGACGCCAGAGCCTCGTTTGTCTGCAAAATGCAGTCCAGGGTGTGGTGTACTACGTGGAAATGACATCTGGGTGTCTTGAGAATGGGAGGAAGATTGAACATGAATAATTACAGACCGCCGCTGTACATAATACAATGCATTTAGAATATAATACAATGCAAGTGAACAAAAATATGAAAATTATATTACTGGAATAATTGTAAGACGGGAAGAAATGAAGTCACGGGAGGAACAGAACAATCTATGGTACACACAACGGCAAAAGTAATAGTAGGCGAATTATCTGTCTCTCTTTTACATAAGGTGATGAGCAAGAATTAAAATAAAAGCGCCAATAAGCAGAGTACTACTTTGCATCAACAGAATTCCATTACTTAGCAATGGACAATTTGACTACTATTTGCCGTCGGTTGTACCATATTCCTATTGCTCATTTGTTCTCAAGAACACACTACGTATTTCAAACAAATTGTAGAGTACAGTCATTGGCACTTAAGTTGTATCGATTGCATTGGAAGTTGTTAATGGGATTATTACAACCCAGAAGGGTCATTTATCTACGTGGTGCTCCAACACCTACGTTTCATTCAAGTTCTTAAGTTTTGAAAATGTCAAATACGCAGAAGTTGGAAAAATACGTACATCATTGCTTAGAACATTTTGAACGTCATGTATATTTGTCTTCTATGCGTCAGGTCTGTGCATAAAATATGAGTCATGGCTAAGACTCAACATGAAGCTCTGCACAATAGTATTAATGTGTATGAAAAATACACAAATATCAGCAGTTGTGGCGTTATTGAGGTAAGTATTCTGACAAAATCACCAGATGGATGGGTCAAAGAGGTGTTATCCTCTTTATCGCTATAGTATCCAAGAGACAGGCTATGAATGATAAGAACATTTATTTAACGAAGAGATAAGGTGCTTTCCAAAAATCACTTTCCTTTGGTAGTATTTGCACAAGTTTTTGTTACTTTCCTCTATCGTAACAGACGTACTGTCTGTCATGCATTGATGACCGAGGAGGAAAAAAAACAACAACATGCATACACTGGCGCAGGAACGTTTTTCATTTGGGGGTAGAAAATTCAGCCTCCCACCCACCCACACACACATATATATTATATAATATATATACTACGCAGGTACGTATACCTAGGTATAATGTGAAGGCATGAGAAGTATTAAATTTTAGAACGGCACAGACGCGAATTTCCTGTTTTTAATACAAAATTTGCATAAATAATTTTTATTTCTTTGCTTTTCTTATAATTTAGGGTTACTTAAAAACATATTTTAAGAGCAGATAACAATTCCGAAACATACAAAGCTCTGGACCTTTTCTGCGCTAATTTTGAATTTGACGGAACGGAAAATCAGAAGTTCGAAATGTGAAAATTGGAACAAAGATACATCTATTCATTTTAATGCAGTGTGAGATTAAAGAGTGTGAGTGAGATCCCCCCTTCCTATCTTGAGTTATCCCAACCAGGAATAATCATCTCCCACCCACTGGACATAGAAACCAAACTATTGCACATATCATACTTATATAGTTCCACTCCAGTTCAGTTCATTATAATTTTAAAGTCCCATAGCTACATATAAATATATCTTTAAACAATTTATGGCAGACGTGTACCACATCAAGTGCCTTTTAGAAGCCATACATTCGGTATTTTCTCAAGACATCTGTAGGGCGGTGTATTAAAATAATAATAATAATAATAATACTGGGTTGAGATGGATCAACTCGAAAGAAGTATGCCTTTGGAACATTTGTAAAATATTTTTGTAACATAATTAGCAGTACCTAATGACACTTCAAGCACTGAAAGTACTACCATTACAAATACAAAACCAAGTCCTTCAGATCTCAGAGCAAGCAAAGAGAACCATACGCTCGAACGGGGACAAATATGAAGAGCCGGTCAAGGTTTCTTTTCGTATGTAGTGGTATTAAATGCAGATACATGCGTGCACTGGCGTACGCAGAGAGAGCTGAAGGAGCTACAGTTAACTCCGAAATTTTGAGAAAATGAACATTTTCAAACAAAAGCAGTGACGAACTCTGAAAAACCAGCGTAAATGCAAACTTGCCTTAAACTGACTCCCAACTGCAATTTTTGAGAGTGGAAAGTTTTTAATTTAGAAAATATCTTATTGTGTATGCCGCCTTCCGAGAAAGCAGCTATGCACTATCCACCTTTACAATTCCAGAGCCTCCCGAAAAAAATCCTGCGTACGCCAGTGCATGCGCGTGTTTTAGGGTGACATACTCGTATTAATTTCTCGTTCATGTGAAAAAGTGAACTTTAAATTAAGCAAAAGCATATGCGTATCACAGTTAATGACTTTCGCAACTACAAAGAAAATCCAAAACACATTCCCATTTTGGTGGCCTCCGTGGCGTAGTAGTTAGCATGGCGCGCTACGACGCCAGAGGTCCGGGTTGGAATCCCAGCCTGGGCATAGATGTTATTGTGAGTGTCCCTTCATCAATTTTATCATATCACTCATCATCATCTTCGCGATTAGCCAAAAGTGGCAGAAATGCGACGTAAAATAAACCAAAACAATCAATCAAACATTCCCATTTCACTCAAACACCTTCTGAATCCAATCCAAAATTTACCAGTATCTACAGCTAAATATGAAAGCGGGTTCAATGTCATAAACGTCACCTTCACTGATTAGAGATAACTTTTCCTTTCCTTAGACCCCAGTGCAGTGCTTTCATGCAGAAAAATTTGCAGGGCCTCCCCGATGGCGCAGTGGTATCGTTGTCGCCTTGCAATCAAGGGGTCCCGGGTTCGATTCCCGGTGGAGGCACACAGTGGTTTCGATCCCACTTTAAGCTGTAGGTCCAGTCCCAATTAGCTTTACTGTGCATAAAGTGGACTTAAAACAACAAATCAATGAATCAGAAAAATTTGCAAGAAATTGGCTAAAGTCTTAGTATCACCAGAGCGTATAGAAGAGAAAGTGTGTGCACTTCGGTTTCTTCCCGTAAGCCAAGTGAATAGAGCGGTGCCCCACCGAAACACTGGCAGCACCTTCGCTTGCGGCGAGCGTCTTCTGCTTGCAGTGCGGCCGCGCTTTATGGAGAGAGTTGTGTTTTGTTGTATCAGAATAACATTGTGTACTTTTATTAAAGACAACGTTATTACGTTATTCACTTTAGTGTCGTTAGATTTGTGATTGATCCGTTGTGACTACTTTGTGTTGTGTTCAACGCATTATTATTGTGTTTGAGACAGCAGCGAGCGAAAACTACAAGATGCCTACGTGTTTCGTACCCGGCTGTAGATCTACATTTGACCGCTGTTCTTCAGGTAGTAGACATTATTTTTAGGCCACTAAAGACAAAATGGGAGTGTGCCATCCCTAGAACAGATAAAAAAAACTAAGTCATAATTGCTATGTGTGTGATATTCATTTTTCCTCTGACCGTTTAGTGAAAGTGCATTCGTTCATAGTGGATGGCGATACAGCAGAAATTCCACGACAAAGGTGGAAATTAAAACCAGAAGCTGTTCCTCATATATTTCCTAATCTGCCCAAATACCTCTCTAAGACAGTTAAGAAGCGAAAATCTCCCATGAAAAGGCAATCCTTGCGGACAGATGATAATAAAGTAAGTACTCGTCGCAATGTATCATTAAGCTTATCAGTAGAGGATGATTTGCTTCACACTGCGGATGCTAGCAATACAATAGCATTGCTAAAGAAAAACTTAAGAATCAGAAACGCAATTAATTAGAACGCAGAATAAACTAAAGGTCGCACAGGCTAAAATAAATTCGCTTGAAAAAGGCGTTAAAGACAACGGTCACACAGTCGAAACAGTTCGCGTCTCTTAGCAAAAATCAAAAAATTGTAATTGATACAATCTTAAAGAAATGCCAACTGAAAAGTAAGACAGGAATGAGACACAGTTCTGAGTTTATACTGGAGTCTCTTCTTTTAAAAATTAAGTCCCCAAGGGGTATAGACACTGTTTGCATCACGATTTGCTACCTTTGCCTTCTGAAGATCACTTAGAAAAATTGGTGAAGGGTCTTATATGTCCTTATGCAATCAATTTACGTACCAGCAAAACTTGCTTTACTTTCGGGCGGAAACTGTGAATACAGGACTGAATCTCCTCTGACGTCTTTTGTTAATCAAATGCGAACTCTGGCAAGAGCAACCGAAAATAAAAATCTTTCGGTGAAGAAGCAAGCTGAAAATGAAATAAGGGAAAAATTTCCATTGTTGAAGATGAAATTCAAATACCGAACTGAGAAAACAACATACCGAACTTAAATGAACAAAGTGTTGGTAAATAATACTTGGCGTATCATTTGGCAGGATACATAGTGCGGTATATTTCCAAAGTGACGGATTGTAAACTGTGTACAACTTTTCTGCACGGGGAACCAACTAATGTACCTGCCCCACTTACGCTAATCCAAGCCTATGGTTCGGACGACGGCTGTAATACCTTACCTATGTATCGAAAAGTGTTTATGATGTTCTGCTACGAGTGGAAGAAGTTGTTGCAAAAAGAATTATCATGTGCTAATAGTTTATGGGGTGATATATTTTTTGAGTGTTTGGACAATTTAAATATAATTGCTGTAAAAACTACGCAATTAGGATGCTGAGAAGATCATGTGCTGCGTACGCTATCTAAACTCGTATTTCACTATCTGAAATGTCTATTTTTCTTCCGCACCAAAGAGATAAGAAAGGAATTAAGTGCCTCGAAGACAGCAAAATCATCTCGGAAATTCTCCAAACGTAAGTAACATGCATTTTTGTTTCTTATGTAGTTAGTTATGTAAGCAACGCGCCGTCTCAAACGTCACCACTGCCATCTAGGCGGTGGACCACGGCAACTCGGGGAGTGCGCACACTATTTCTTCTATACGCTCTGGTATCACAGTGACCTTGACAAGCCAACTCACAAACCATAGAACTTGCAGTAAGTCTAATGTATCTCGTGCATTCATCTCACTAATGTAATTTTCTTAGTTTGACTTGAGTTAACCTAAAATGGTGTTTGTGTTACGTTCGATATCAAATTTAGATTTTAAGCAAATACTAAGTATACCTAATACAAGGTAAAAATAAGTCCTCCCTATCTGATAAAATCACAAATTGCACCCTGTTTTAATGTCTAGGAAACATTTAATTTCACCTGGGAATAATATCGCCATGAGAGTAATAGAGAATTGTCACAGTCTCATCTCGTCTCCTGTGTGGTGAGGTCCTTCTCGTTTTTGTTTGTGCTAATTCTTATCTCGGTTTTGACTTAAATTATTACAACTTATTCTAGATTCACTTCATGCTCAGATGGTCTAATCGGAACTGGATCTACAGTTTAAAGTGGAATCCAAAGCACTGTGCATGTGGGAGCCCTTGATTACAAGGCGAGATATCTCGCCAACTGAATATTTAGGATAAACAACACGTACATTGATTGTGTCGCCACTCAAGTTTCAGAAAGTACAATAGCCTATGTCATGAAAACAAAAACTTTTCTTAATGACGTTTTTCTGCTTTACATCTTGTTTCGGCGCTGCGAACCGTCGAAATACGGAATTTTGGTTCGAAATACGGAATTTTATCCTGAATAGATGACACCTGGCTTCACAGGCTCGCAACTGTCACTAATGGATTAACTTTGCAATTACAGTAAACAAAACATACGACTTATTTGAAAAAATCAATAAGATATACGCTTGGTATGTCTCGCTTTGATCTTGCAGAGATTTATTCTAGTCTCATCACAACATTTGAGGAAAACTTTTCTTGTCTCTGTACCATCTCTATTTTTTAAAAAATCTCTTAATATATAAAGTTTAAGTATAGTTTTCCGAACACAAAGTTATGAATATTATGGGTGAGGTACAGGAGTACATTGTAACCCCCCAAGTTAGGCATTTCCTTTCGAAAAATTCCACTTGAAAAATTCATATAGGCTAGTCTTCTGATGAAGATTTGTATCTTTTCTTCGAAACTACCACTTCTTTAGAAACATGTACCCCCTTACGCAAAAGAGAACTCGTCTGGAGCGTGATTTTTCTGAGAGTAAACGTTACCTGATTCCATCGTCCACACACATTTTAAACAATCTTCATCTCCTTAAAGAGGTTTCCAAGAACACAGGTCAATTAACTAACTAGTAGCACAATGTAGTAGAATAAGTTTACAATTGTTCGAATTTCTGTGGTACGAAAGATAATGCTTTAGGTTATCTTCTTCCTCTTTCCCCTTTTGTCTCATAGCGTCGGGATACTTTACGTTATACACAATATAAATATTTTAATTGAGCGAATTGAAAATAGGTTCTTTTAACAGTAGCACGTTGAGTCTCAAATTATCTAGGGGGTTACAATTGGATTTACGGATTTAGGGGGTACAGTACCCCTTTCAAAAATTTGGGGGTACAATGTACCCCTGTACCCTCAGTTCCTGCGTCACTGCATGCATACTTAGTTTTGGACAGAAACAAGAAATATGAAATAACACACTGTAATATTCATATTACATGTTTTGGAAAGGTGTGAGGCATATTTTTCTACTATGTTTTGTCACGAAATAATGCGAACTGAACTGCAAAGTGCGAAATAAACTCTTAAAACACGAAATTTATAGTTTATTTACCGAGACGACAATTTAGAAGTCTGAAGTTTCCTGCGAGTTGTGCAAATCACAGAAAATTGATTAATTCTGTTGTAAATATTTGAGAAGTAAAAATGGACTCCTTTACGCAGGAATCAACAATATTCTGATAAATGCATAAATGCGCTATTAGAATGGAAATGTTTATTTGGTATAATAAGTAATTTTTAAATCAAATTTAGGGTTACATTCATCATTTTAGCACCGAAATGTCATTTTATAAACCGCCTTTGATTCCGAAACTTGTCCAGTTTTTTGTACCGAAATCGTGATTTTTTATGTAGTACGTGGCGCCGAGTATTAGTTACGGATAAACCTTAATCTTCTGTCTTTTTACCTTTCAAATGTTTTCCTTGAAAATTCTATGCACAAAATTTATGTCAACAAATTCACCCTACTTTATGCAAATTATTTCAGACGAGGGGAAAGTTTATTTCTAATTAGAATGGCAACTGTAATCTGCGAATTGGAAAGGAGACTTGTACCAGAGCCGTTGATAGTTTGTCGTGCCCCTCCCCTTTTTTGTGGGCAAAAACGGGTCCAAGAGGGGTCGATGAGGATCATAACCCTCTTCTTGGCCTTGCATTCCTATTAAAACGTCGCATACAGAAAAAATATGTTGTCACTTCAATCCCTGAAGACGAGAGTGACGTTAGCTCTCGAAAGCCAATCCGGAAATCGCCTGGCTGATTGCCAGAGAAAACCTCTTCAAATCATTCTTTCTTTTTAAAATGTAAGCTGTGTGTATATTTTACAGGTTATTTATTTACATAAATAGTTTATGCGAACCTTGCCCTCTAAAATTTATGTTAAGTTAGCCCCTCTGGCCTGGTCCCCCCCAATCGCCGCCACTGTCTAAGGATATAATTAAACTGAAGATAAAATCTGTTTCTTAGATGGTAATATTTACTATCGCATAGTAAGAATCACAACAATGACAATAGATTTTATTGTTATTAATTATTTAAATCGGGAATCGTCACGAACGTTATCCATTCTTCTTCAACCACTGACCGCGCCACCCTGAACGTCGCGTTTTGTGGCAGGTCCGCCAGAATTCCATCTGTCAGAGAACAGCTGTGAGGCAACGTGGCAATAGCGTTCCATTTGAGCAGAGGAAAAGAAGGATTTTGCTCAAATTCGCGTCTGCTGCCGTTCACCGGGAGGGAAACAAGTGGGGGTGGATTTTAGTTCGCATATTTTCCGGGGGTTTTCTCTTCCGAGTTCAGGTAGTAATGAACAGTGTACTTGAGAATTAAGCGACTCTAGCTCTAGTCGAATGGGGATTGTGTTATTATGAATATTGTACTCACATTGGTCAGTACAGTAGTAATAATGATGTTAGGAACAGTAATTAAACAATATTGAACTTGCACTTAACCATGGGTTGGGTGGCGGTTGACAGATAGTATTGAATCCAGATAGTATTACAACACTAATAAAACAATGTTAATATTGTAAAATTTCCCCTAACCTCTGATATGTAATCAAATTTAATTATTTTGACTTAATTTTTATAAAATATAATAAATTATTTTATCTTTTAATCATAAATACGACTAAATCAGTGCTTATTACGTATTACGAAAAGATCAGAAAAAGCACCTTCTAAAAGTGAATAAAAGAAAGCCAAATTGAACATTGTTGCCAAATTTCTTAGCTACTGTCCGAATGGTCTGCCTGGGTATTGGAATTTTCGAGGAGAGACTTCTTTAATTTCCAGAACAGCCGGGCTACCCACTGAATTCATTACTGGCGGTTGATGCGAGGTTTACAAGTACGGCGTAAGTTCGGGCTTACCTTGGGTGGGGGGGGGGGGAGTGGAAGGGCAGAATCTAAATGTTTTCTATCCCATAAACATAGCGTCGAGGACTATTTTGCTAAATAACTAAGTCATAAAAATTACTCATTACTTCGTTCCTCAAATGTTCTCTTTGCCCCCGCCAAGTTGCTCCTATGTCCCAAATATCGAGAATCACGTGTCCGAAGTGGAACGGGTTGCGGTGGATGGTAGTATCCCACCGCACCTCAGCTGGAAGGAATTACGCAAAACAACCCCAGCTGTACCACTGTCCCAAGCACAGGCAGTGTCAGCAGGATGAGAGGGGCAGATTCCACACTCCCAATTTTCATCTCAATATTGAAAACAAAAATCAATGAAAAGTCAAAGTTAATTAATGTCCCATATGGTAATAAAATGATCTACTCCTTAAGTGAAAAGTGTAGACCGAATCTTCATTAGACAATTCTTGATTGTAACGTCTCAGTTTGCTTTCAATAAGATCGTTACCAGATAGAAGTGTCCGTGACTGTAGAAATATCGCTATTTACTACCAATTAAAACAATTATTTTTAAACCAGTCGTGAACATATTTTCTTTCATTTTACATACAGCAATCTCTCGATAATCCGATATTTCGTGTAATCAAAGAAAAAACAAAAAACGATAAGTAGGTACTAAGATAAGTGAATTTGTGACCGAAAACTATGCAATCTCCTGAAGCAAAAGACACTTGGCCATTATTTTAAAGTGTAAGTTCAATATTGCTTAATTACTGTTCCTAACATCATTACTACTACTGTACTGACCAATGTGAGTACATATTCATAATAACACAATCCTCATTTTTCACATAACCTTTTTTTTTTGTCATGTTTTCTCTCGCCTCTTCTGATTTTCACTGAATCCTTCCGTATAGTCAGTTTTTTTTATTATTATTTGTAATTCCGTGGTGGTGCAGTCCACCTCAAATTACTGGGACTCTACTGTAGTTACGCTGTATAAATTACCTACTTAATGTTTTTTTTCTGAATTTGTACTGACTTTTGAATTATCTTATTTTACTTATAAAATTTGACCATATAATATTTTAGGTTTTAGAATTATAAATTTAGTGTGTGGACGGTTAAAACCTGCTCCACGCATAGCTATAAAAGGTACAAAATCAATCATGTGTAAAGACTTACAGTATGTACCAGTCTTGTTCGTACAGAGGTAATTGGAGAGTGAAATGATAAAGTACACCGATAGAGATAAAAAAAGTCTTGCTCAAATGATGTTCACAAGAATGGTACACTGATATCTTGATTCGCCTTCCTCCACACCCTGTGGACACCATCTGATCCGAAAAGGTTTATTTTGGTCTCATCGGAGCAGATGACGTTCGTTGTCCCAGAACTCCTGGTCTTTATGTACATGATTTTTTGCATTCTCCCATGATATCCGTATCTGTACAATGCACGACGAACGGTTGGATTGCTCTGTTTCTCGTGTTGCATTTTCTACCCGTGATCTCAATCAATTTCGGAATCACTTAATTTTGGATATGCCTCATTTTGTCTCACCAAGAAACACTCCTCTCTTTCGGTTCGCCTTTTCTCTACTTCTTCTTGCCCGATTCTTTGTTGAACCCTTATACTTGAATTAATTTACTATGTACTGCACAGTAGAATGCGATTTGTTCACTAATGAGTCCATTTCCCTCAAAGAATGTCCTTTAAGAGCAAGATTCACTACCACACCTCTAAGGTCAGAGCAAAGCTCCTTTCGCTTCCCCATTACGGACTGCCCACGCTGGCAGGGTGGTTGAACGGTGACAGAGTGATCTCACAGACCTGCAACTGAAGCTGTAAGTATAAAAACGCTGCGTACTGCACACAAAGACGTGACATGGTCACTATGTGACTCGTGTACACGAACAAGAAAGGTACATACATCATACAACCTCAAACGATTTATCATACTCTCCATCCAGTACAATTACTGCATCTCGCATCTTTTGTACAAATTACCTTTTCGAAGATCCTCCCTGAATACTGGACACCTTTCGTTATCATATTTCGCCAACTGAACATGTACAGAGGGGTTTCATACAATGTATACAGCATGTAAGAACAAGTATGGTACATAATGTACTTGGGAGGGGTCCAGCGGATCCGGACCCTCCGAAAGAGTTACTAAGTACTAAAATTAAATAGTGAAAAAGTACTTGCTTAGTATTTGAATTTTGGCGATCTTAACAGCACGTAAGCTACATAATGAATACGTGCTGTTATATCTCTATTCTTTTACCATCTTTTAACCTTTTCAGGTAATAATATAATAATTAATTCACATAATTAATATTAATTTAATTTAATAGCTATAATTATTCTAATTATTATTATTATTATTATTACTATTGAGGCACTTGGTCGAACTCCCAAAATATATTTCATACGTGTCTCATCATATGAGCTTAGATGTAACGTTACTGGAAACAAATACTTCTACTAACAATAATAATAACCTGAGTAATATCCAGCATGGTGTTTGCGAGCACACCATACGAATACATTATATTTCTGGATGAGCGAGAGCGAAGAGAACTTTTCGTCTCCTGAAATCCAGACTTCTTCAGCGGATAAATTTCGCTCCGCTCCGCCCACAGTGGGAGAGCTTGCACTTCATTACAAAAATAACACTGTGTAACAAATTTACAACTTTTTTCTCTTTCCGAAATGAATGCAACTGTTTCCGATAGAACTTGTCACGCTGATTACAGTGGTGTAACTGAAATTCCTGTATCAGCCTCAGATTTCAAGAAATAATAGTTGAAAATTTTATTGTGTAATGTAGATGCTATGCTATTTGGAGCACTGCAGGACATGGGATGTAACGAAGAATGAAACTAAAAGTAATTAATTTTTTAAATTACACAGTACAAGAAGCAAAGATTACATGACGACAATGCTATCGATCTGCATAGATACCAGTACCGGTACAGAAATATATAACCTGCCTGACCCTTGTCCCACATCCGTAGCTGCTCCCTTATCCCACCCTGAACCAAAGGTATCTACGTAAATGCCTAAATGAAATTAACATCAATTCAAGAACTACAAATATATATTATGAACAAAATATATATGTATTATGAACAAAATATGTGATGTATTACTCCAATATGTACCAGAAGTAACAATACAGACCAAACTAAGTAATGTACATACATCCAAGGATGGAAAGGATGATACATAAAGTAAAATGTATAAAGATG
Source organism: Lepisma saccharinum (assembly GCF_977018435.1). Classification (NCBI taxonomy): domain Eukaryota; kingdom Metazoa; phylum Arthropoda; class Insecta; order Zygentoma; family Lepismatidae; genus Lepisma; species Lepisma saccharinum. Next base: position 33,123,433 of record NC_139239.1, on the reverse strand, counting down.
TTCAAGTTAGTCATATTGGCGCTTCCGTTTGTACTGAGCACCCTCATTTTCTCGTTTCAAGCTCCAACAATAGTCAGCTAACATAGTAATCCCACACTTTCCCTTCTACTTTTTTTCAAAGACACGAATGGTTCTGATGAAATCGTTCACCATGTACATCTGATATGCACCTAAGTTTTCTGGGAAGATGTCTAAGTGACTGTGTAGATAATGAAGCTTTAGGGGCATGTGACAACCCATTGCATGAAAGCTCAGTAGCAGTTCTTCTACAAGTTCGGCATAATGTTCAGATTTTCGGTTTCCAAGGAAATTTGTTATCACATTCTTCAGTGCAACCTACGCTCTTTGCTCGTTTTCATGCCGGATTTCATCGAATGTTGAATGTTTAATGAGTTTTCTAATCTGTGGTCCGAGGACGATTCCTTCCTTTAACTTTGCATTTGTGATATGTGGAAATATTGTCTTAAGGTACTAGAAACCACCACCCTCTTTATCTAGTGCCTTCACAAACACCTTCATTAATCCTAATTTTATGTGTAATGGTGGAAAATACACATTTTTTGGATCAACAAGAGGCGTGTAACTAATACTTTTCTGTCCAGGAACCATTGACTTTCTTGTGGTCCAGTGTTTCACACGATAGTGTTTCTCTTTCGCCCTGCTATCCCATTCACACAGAAGACAACAGTATTTTGTATATCCTGACTGCATTCTCAAAAGCAGACCAAGAACCTTATAATCAGCACAAATGTGCCAAGGATGATTCGCATACTTCATTCTGTCAAGCAAGAGCTTCATATTTTGGTATGATTCTTTCATACCTACAGCATAGGCGACTGGAATAGCAGGGTGACTATTGCCATTGTGTAATAACACAACTTTAAGACTGAATTTCGAAGAATCAATAAATAAACGCCATTGATTCATGTCATACTCAATGTTTAATGCAGACATACATCTGTACAGTACACCAAACCTTCCTGACAGCTGAAAAAATCACTAGATCACTTCCACGACAGCGATGCATTGTTACTTTCGTGTCCTTTCCCAAAAGGTTCCCACCTTGTAGTCTGGAAGCTAATAGTTTAGCCTGTGATTTGGACAATTGCAGATCTCTCACGAGATTCACGAGATCATTTAGTTCTACTTGGCATATTCCTTTGCATTCCCCACATACACAGGATCTTCACTTCCTTCACTTTCGGATTCACGTTCAGTATCACAGTCACTCAACGTCCAAGCATTTGGTGGCACAGGAACAGTGTGGAACAGGCCTAATAGCAGAAGGTACACATGGATAGTTAATTGACTTGTTTGTTTTTGTGGTTATTCCACGAATGTTTGTTAAACAAAAATAACAGTCTGTGGTGTGGTCTTATGGGTCACACCATACCATTGGCACGGCAAATTTCATTGCCTTGTGTGTTCCGTTCAACCATCCCCGAAGGTTCACAGCACAGGATTTACAACACACGTGCGGAGCCCATTTTTTATCCTGGTCTCCGACTTTGCAGGAAAAGTACAATTCATAAGCATTTTTCACAGCAGGTGTCAGGTGAGTAACATTGGACTTAACAGTCACTCTTCCACATATGTAACAGAACTTGTTTGGGTTATGTACACAACTTCTTGGCATGATTTACAGTAAAGATACATCAAACACATATAATGTCAGAACCGGAGATACTTGTCACATCCGAACAGGAATATCTAACAGTCATACGTGGCAACAAACTGAAATCTTTGTGCTGCAAGTTCAGCTTTCAGTACCTTCTGAGCAGTACATTAACACTGTGTGAATTCATATAAGAGTTCTCGGAACAGACAAACATCCAGAACAACAATGAATAACAACACACAAACACACACTCAATAATGTACCACCGGCTTCTGATACGAATTTTCATGCAGTGTTGCAACTCCACAAGGGGAAGTGTTGCCACCTTGAAAGAGGGAAATTTCGTATTTTAAAAATCCCATTTTTCCCATTTGCGGGAAAATGGAGGCTGATACAAACAAATGCAGTAGTGCTCCTACATCAGGGTACCAAGGGGTATTATGGTCACTACATACCATCCAGGAAAGAAAACCTTTGTTACACAGTGTAATTATTTCACCAGTGGCGTGCCCAAGAGGAGGGTTGGTGGGGTCAGTAATCGTAAAAATAGTCAAAGGCAGAAAAATATGGTACCTAAATACTGACTACTAAAATGCGTACCCCCTCCTCTTTCGAAAATCCTGGGCACGGCACTGGCTTTCACATTGTCTGCAGCTTCCAGTTGGCGTCCAGCCCACAGTGCATGACGTAGTCCTCTAAATCAAATCGTTATTTTTTATGAATTCAAGATGTTGCTTATGATAATGGAAACATGTTCTAGCGCTAAATTAGTTCTCTTCCCCATTCGCCTAAAGCTGTCTTAATTTCCCTTCCTGTAGCAACACTGACTGGATGTGGAAACGCATAGTATTACGAAGGCCACCGAGATACGGTTGCTTGACATTCTTAACAGTTTGTGAATTAATATCCCACGTATACATTAATTCACGTACAATTAATTGGAGAAAGACAATGGAATTTTTGTTCTATGCACATTTACGAGACTCCAACTGAAGGCACCGCTTCGATCGAACTGAAAATGCCTGCCCCGTTCTCGGCTCGAACTGTAAATGCCTGTCTCGTTATCGCTTATAATTGTAAATGCCTGTCTCATGTCTGTCGCTACTGACGAGCCTATCTGAATCATCACTCGTTCCGATTAGCCAAAAGTGACAGAGAAAGAAAAGGGACGCAATAACATTGATTGATTGATTTGGTGTTTTTAAGTCCACTTTATGCACAGTAAGACTAGTGTTGCCCACGAGACGAGACTTTGGCCTGTCTCGTCTCGAAAATATTCCCGGGACTCCTTGATTACAAGGCGATGACGCTACAACTGCGCCATTGGGAGGCCTGGCTAAATAACAAAACTATTCTCACTATGGGAAAGTTTTAATTCCTTTCATCCGGTGGAAGCACATGGTGGTTTAGATCCTACTTTAAACAGTAGCTCCAGTTTCGATTAGCCTATCTGTGCATAACATAGATTTCAAAACAATCAATTCCTTTTATAAACAGCATCCATTCTCGATGTATGAATAGATAAAAAGTAAAACATTTCAAATTTAGATTATTTGTTGTAGGATTCTTGTTTGGAAACCTGATGGTAAGAGAGACCTGTAGGAAGGCCAAGACGAAGATGGAGGGATAACGTTGAGATGGGAAATCGGTATGGATGGTAGGGATGGCCAAACGGATCCGGATCCGAAAAATCCGGATCCGAACGGATCCGGATCCAAAAGTTACGGATCCTGGTCTGAAAGTTTCGGATCTGGATCCGGATCCGAAAGTTCCGGATCCGCGGATCCGGGTCTGAAAGTTTCGGATATGGATCCGGATCCGAGAATTTCGTATCTCAATCCCATTATAATATTACCACACCTTAAAAGGTATTATGTAATTCTTCGATTACAAAGAAATTTTTCGTTAGTCCTACAAGAATTTTTTTCAAGTGTTGTTCCTAAAATACTTTGCTACGCATCAGCTAACACACTCGTGCACAAATGTCCGAGGTGATTTTGTAAATGCCATTGAAACGAATATGTATTCATTCGAATGTATTGGAAATGAAAACACACATAAATGTGAGACATTCCATTCCAGGATGAAACCTTTAACACATATAACAAGATAGAAATGTTATACAAAAATTATACAATTGTTCTACAGTTACAGTTTTACAAACTAAAATAAAACATTATAATATATGCAGTGTTAAATAATTACAAAGTGTAAGACTAACAAGGAAGGTTATCTAAGTGTCCCCCTCCGATTTCCATGAAACTTGGCAGTATAGTGGGGCCCAAAGGAAGAATTAGGTGTTTTTTTGTTTCAGCTAAAAAACTGTTTTAGGGGGCAAAACCCACTCAAATGTCAAGATGAGGACAAATTGAAGTGAGGATCTGACCCCTGTGTCCCTCCGATTTCCATGAAGCTTGGCAGGTGTATAGTGGGGCCCAATGGAAGACATACGTGTTTTTTTGTTTCAGATAAAAAACGGTTTTAGGGGGCAAAACCCATGATACTTGACAGGTGTGTGTATAAACGGGCCCAAATGAAGAAATACGTGTTTATTTGTTTCGGCAAAAAAATTGTTCTAGGGGGCAACCTCCTCTCAAATGTCAAGATGAGGACAAATTGAAGTGGGGATCTGACCCCTGTGTTCCCCTCCGATTTCAATGAAACGTGGCAGGTGTATAGAGGGGCCCGAAGGAAGAATTACGTGTTTTTTTGTTTCAGCTAAAAACTGTTTCAGGGGGTAAAATCCTCTCAAATGTCAAGATGAGGACAAATTGAAGTAAGGATCTGACCCCTGTGTCCCCCTCCGATTTCCATGAAACTTGGCAGGTGTATAGAGGGGCCCAAAGGAAGAAATGCGTGTCTTTTTGTTTCGGCTAAAAGACTGTTTTAGGGGGCAAAACTCGCCTTAAATGTCAAGATGAGGACAAATTGACGTGGGAATCATCTGACCCCTGTCCTTCCCTCCGATTCCCATGAAATGTGACAGGTGTATAGAGAGGCCCTATGCCCCCTGTTTCTTCCTATGCCATATTTACGTGATTTCGGGGTCAGATTCCCACTTCAATTTCTCATCTTGACATTTGAGGGGGGCCTCTATACACCTGCCAAGTTTCATGGAAATCGGAGTGGGAGACTTAGACCTCCCTAGTAAGTGTATTAATTAATTACAAATCGCGCACGCGCGCGCGCGCACACACACACTATATATATATATATATATGTGTATGTGTGTGTGTGTGTGTGTGTGTGTGTGTGTGTGTGTGTGTGTGTGTGTGTGTGTATTATATATATATGTGTATTAGCGGGTAACAATATGTTATAAGCACATTCTTACTTTCCAAAGAAGCGCATGTGGGATGGCAAAACGGATCCGGATCTGAAAGTACCGGATCCGAAAATTCTGGATCCGGATCCGAAAGTGCCGGATCCGGATCCGAAAAATTTTAGGATCCGGATCCTAAGGATCCGGAACCAACCGGATCCGGATTTCGGATCCGCCAGGATCCGGATCTGGCCATCCCTAAATTGGATGGAAAAGAGTATATAGATCTTGCTCAGGATAGGGACCGATGGAAGGCCTGTGTTGCTGCAGCCATGAACCTTCGGGTTTAAGAAGACTACAGAGTTACTTAGTTAGAACGTTCTGTGTGAACCGAGCATTTAGGTGCTCCTAAGCCTCCTCTCAATAACGACCTGATTTGTCGTTCAATGCATCGCGTATGTCTGTTCCAAAGGCTCTTGGGCCGGCCACCCATACACTTCCGAGAAACTGGGGTTTTCAAACAACGTGTCATGTGGCCTTCTGCTGAAGAGGAAATGGTGTGCGGAGCACACTAAAAGAACTAGTTACTGACGTCATTGGAGCTCGACCTTCACTTTTTTTCAGTGCCTTGTCGCGTCAGATATTATCATATTCACAATTGCCATGGCAAAAAGCAACATAATAAAAATAACTTCAGGGAAGTGTTTCCTTTTACTTTCTTTGATAAGCTAGATGAACTGACCATTCTTTGAACAGAATAATTTTTAAGATAACGCAACGCTAAAAATTAGTGAATTTATATTACGGCCACAGAGACAAGGACGATCCAACAGAAATAATATATCTTATGTATTTATTAGTTTCAGAAATATCACCGTGTCAAGTTGTATTATCAATTTTCTCTCTCTCTCTCTCGGCCAGATCGATGGGCAGTTTAAGAGTATATGCTTCACGCAGAACTCGAAATTCATCAAATTAAGGTTTATACATTTTTATGCATGAATTAAGCAATTAAAATAAACGTGTAAGTTTGTTTTCTTTGAAATGAATGTGTCATATCAACTGATCCGTTGACCATCACACGGAACAGCAAATGGTAAAGTACAATTCGATCAGAGCTATCATCATTTTGTGAAGTGAAAAAGGACTATTTTGATTTTGAGCACAAAATAAAAAAGACTTTAAATGAATTACCACATATATTTCATGAACAAATGTTAATGCAGATTCTACCTTTGCTTCTAAATCTAACGACCTTTTTTGTTCACCACTTGGATGTGGCATGGGATTTTGGGCACTGATCATAATAAATGCACACACCTGTCGGTTCGTGAATCTATCAGAAGTACAAACATGAAATTTAATGAATTGTTCGATCCGTTACCGGCAATGCAAACAGTAAATTTCACTTCAAATTAGTCACGTTCGATTCGAAAAGAACGGTTCTTGCTTTTTTAAATATTTAAATTTTCGTTTCGGCATTTCTATAGCCGGCCCCCGTGGCGGAATGGTTATCACATCGGCCTGGGCATGGATGTTTGCGAGTGTCCATTCATCAATTTGATCATATCAGGACTCATCCCCATCTTCGTAAATTAGCTAAGAAGTGGCACAAAAAGCAAAGTAAAATAAAGCAAATCAATCAATCGGTATTTCTATCATGGTATACTAAAACACCACAAAGAATGCTAAATCAACTGGACGCTACACGATACCAAGTTCAAATGAGTTCGAGTCAGACATGAGATGCGAGATAGTTTGTGTAGATTTCTGATATCGACCTCTACACTGACGATGTTTCGAATATCGATTTTAACGAATATCGTATTCGTACTCTAACTAGCGTGACATCTAGTGAGCATGTTTTGACTTGCTATGCTTTCTTTTTAAGTTTCAAACTTTTGTTAATTATTTTTACAAACAAGAAGTTTTTATTAAAAAGAAAATCCTGCCGGACGTCCATTTTATCATCTAAAAAGAGGACATGTCTGGGGAAAAAGGTAACCTTGCCTTTGACGCAACAAAAACACATCATTAGCAGTTTATGAACATCAACGTGTTGTCAACATATTTGTGTCAATTCATTTGGTTTGTTTTACTTCGCTATTCTGTCACTTTTTGGCTAATCGTGAAAAGGAGGACGAGTGATGATATGATGAAATTGATGAAGATACACTCACAAAGAACACCACGCCCAGTTTTTGTCAATTGAGACATTTTGACTTTTGTGCGTGCACTGATCTATTATTTGGTAGATCGAACAGTTCATCAAATTTCATCTTTGTACTTCTCATAGTTTCACGGACAGATACAACCGTCGCATAATGGTGCAATTATTGTTTAGTGCCCTACAATAAAGGTGTCACATCCAAGTTGCACACTTGCCTAATATGGTAGTGAAGCAACTCTCTTCTTTTTTCAGCATTTTTGTCCAGGGTGCAGTTCGGCAAAGATTGGACAAAAATGATCTATAAAGAAGCGAATTGCGGCACGACAGAGGAGAGTGTATCCACGAAATACATAATTTGTGTTGCATCGCCCCCTTTCGCTAAATATAGGAGAGTGAATTCTGCAACTTCGTATAGTGGTGATACGTGACTGTTACATATAAAGTCGAATTCTGAAACCGCATGCGCGAATGTCGGCCGCTGCTGCACAAACAACTTTTATTACCGGGAGTGGCTCAGCTAATTGCCTTTTAGTCCTGGAATAAGTAACGAGACGCCAATTTGAAATGTTCAGCAAAACCAGAACCACAACTTTCGCCTTCAGGGCATTAATCCGCAAAGATGAAAGAAAGGCACTCTTTTACAGAGTGTGGGATTTAGAGTTGCCATCTTTAGGCCAAGTGTGAAAATAGGGACATTGGACGCAGTCCAGAAAGAATAGGGATAAAAAGTGTCCTGCGCTCCTTAAAGTTTTCGTAATAGTAATTTTACCGGAGGGACTGAAGAAAACAACGGAAAAGCCTTATCCAGGATGGCTAGGCAGATTGCTAAGGGAAACTCATATTTGGAAAAGCTTTATGCGGCAGTTTTCTAGTCTCAGAGTTCTCCAAAATAAAACAAGGGGAGGGAAACTAATTGAATACAGTAGCACGTTCTGTAGATAAAATTGTTAAACTGTTAACGAGAACCGATCTAAAAAAAACTAGGAAGGCGAGAAACAGCAACAAAAAAACTGATTTTATGAGTTCGATATTCCGTCGACATACTATATGATAGACGCATGATAAGATGAAGAAGAATTTGTATTCTATAGCATGTTATTGATTGGTTGTTATAGTATCCGTGTGTAAGATGTACGTGAATGGCTTCCAGGCATTAAAGTTATGTATGTTGTTAATTTGAACCTACGTATTTTGTCAGTTGACGCGCACAGACCGGTTTCGAAGACGCTCCTGGGTGACCCACATTCACCATGGGGATAGGCGTGGAATCCTACAGAGCCCGCATAGGACTTTTCAACTCTTCTAAATGGAAGAAAATCACAGGAAACGGGGCTGGTAACGGGCAATGGCTTGCCCAATGTGTTTTGTGTTTTGGAGTTCTCTGCATGCTGCTCATCATCGGAGGAATAGAACAAAACCCGGGTCCAGACTCTGAGAAGATGACAATCGAGAATCTGTATAGGTTGCTGAAGGAAGGTCAGGAACAGTTATCGTCCCAAGTGAACGAGATAAATAAGAACGTGCTGTGTTTCCGGGAAGAACTGTCGTCTCTCAAGAAAGACGTGAAGGCCATTAAGCAAGAAATGGACTTCTTAAAAGAAGAGAACGCCAGGTTAAATGATCAAGTATCCTACCTTGAGTCCCAATCTAAAAGGAACAACCTCGTTTTTTACAACGTCCAGGAGGAAGAACGGGAAACATGGGAGAGGACTGAGGAAATACTATGCCAAGTGATAGAAAAGAATACAGGCATCGCGCTAGGAGGAAATTCGTTTGAGAGGGTCCATCGCTTTGGCTCAAGAAGAGGCTGCCGTCCGATTGTAGCCAAGTTTCTCTCGTTCAAAGACAGGACGAAAATACTGATGAAATCTAAAAGTTTCAAACAGTGCGGTGTAGCGGTTTCGGAGCATTACTCTGATCGTGTGCGTCAGATTAGAAACGAGCTAAAACCTCATCTCGAAGAAGCCAGGAAGTGCGGTGACAGTGCGTTCCTTCGTTACGATCATCTCGTTGTTAACGGTGTGCGTTATTCCTTGCAACAGTGCGAAGAATATGCAAGATCGCGTTCCGTTGAAAGAAATATGGCAACGCAGGAAATTCCTGGAAATGCATCTGTGAATGAGAATATAAGTGTCGAACGTGAATCACGAGTGTCTGCTGCTATCCCCACCCCAACACCACGTCACCCCCGGCTATCGAACTGCGAGGATTCCAGGATGCAGCTGAGGAACCGAAACAAGTGAGTCCTGTGGAGTGGGAGATCGGGTCAAAGGGGAGGTAAGAATCCGTCGAGCAGTGACCTAGCATTAGAAACTATCACCATATTTCATAGCAACGTTCAAGGTTTGATATCAAAAGCGTCAGAGATAGATATATTTTTCGAGGAACAAAAAGAAAACAACAATGAAATTACTATTTTTTGTTGCACTGAACACTGGTTAGCGAAAGATGAAACAAAGTTTAATTATATTGATAATTTATGTATTGCATCTAGTTACAGTAGGCAAAATATAATAAGAGGCGGGTCTTTAATTTTCACTCAGAATGAACTTAAAAGTAACGTAGTTGAAATAAAACAAGCTGTTGAGTTCTCTGTAGAACAAGACTTCGAATGCGCAGCAATTGAAATAGCTATTTACAACTTATGCATAATATCAATATATAGAACGCCTAGTGGAAACATGGATGTCTTCTTAAATAAGTTAACATTATTACTAAATCTCGTAACAAAAAGCTCCAAAAAGAATATTGTTGTTTGTGGAGATTTTAACATTGATGTAGCTAAAGACACTGCAGAAAAAAATAGTTTTCTGGATGTAATGAACTCTTTTGGTCTGTTTCATACAATTACAACTCCAACTAGAATCACCAAAAAAACAAAAAGTACAATAGACAATATTTTTACCAATATAAACGTTAATAAATATTCAGTAGAAACTTGCATAGGTTTTTCTGACCATGATTCTCAGCTTATTAAGGTAAACGTAATAGAAGACAAGCGAAATCATAAACAACGCGCAAAATTCAGATTTGTCAGACCCACAAACAATGATGTGAACATTTCAAAATTCAGAAAAGCGCTTAAATCAGAAACATGGGATTTTATATACAATATGGCTGTACACGTAAACGAGAAATTCGAAAAATTTCTTGATACTGTAAGATACCATTTTAATAAATGTTTTCCCATAAAAAAAGCACGAGTTCACAACAAAAACAAATGCCTATGGATAACCAAGGAAATTAAAAATCTTAGCAAATTAAAGCGATCATTGCATAAACAGAGTAAATATGCAAACAGCCCTACCCTTAAAGATCATTACAAACAGTTCAACAAAAATTACAAGAACACATTAAAACATTGCAAACAATTATATGTTGATAAAAAGTTGAATAATTCAGAAAACAAAACTGCAGAACTATGGAAAATAGTTAATCATATTACAGGTAAAAAAACGAACACGAATCAAGATATCATATTAGAAACAGGTAATGTAATAGAGACAGATCCGCAAAAAATAGCTAATACTTTTAATAATTATTTTGTTAATGTAGCACTTAACCTGCAACGTAACATCAGCGTAACGGACACATACAAAGAAAAGTTAAATAACGTCAAAAGATCTTTCACGCATTCTTTTTATATGACCCCTACTACAGACGAAGAAATTTCCAACATAATTCGAAATATGAAAAACAAAAAGTCAACAGGGCTAGATTCAATGCCGATTAACGTGATCAAAGAGGTTTGCACGTACATTAAGGAGCCTTTGGCTAAATTAATCAACGAGTGTATGGAAAATGGCAGCTTTCCAGATTGTCTAAAAATATCAAAAGTAATACCCTTGTATAAGAAAGGAAATAAAACAAAAATTGAAAACTACAGACCAATTTCCTTATTGTCAATTTTTTCAAAAATTTTCGAAAAATTAATCTATAATAGGATAATAAAGTATGCAGAAGATAAAAAGATACTCATAAAGCAACAAAATGGGTTTGTGAAATCGAAAACAACAAAAAATGCCATTTTTGATGTAATTGATAATATTCTTTCCGCCATAAACAAAACGTATTCTGTTGTTGCAATTTTTTGTGATTTATCAAAAGCGTTTGACTGTGTGAATCATCACTTGCTACTAGAGAAATTAAAATACTACGGAATCCGCGGTGTATCAAACAAATTAATAGAATCCTATTTATCGAATAGAAAACAGAGCGTTGCAATAAATAGCATATCCAATAATGGGACGCAAACAACATATTACTCCGAATTGAAAGATGTGGTTATTGGAATCCCCCAAGGATCGATACTAGGACCCCTGTTGTTTTTATTGTTCATAAATGACCTTCCAGCAAATGTTGATACCGCCCAAATTACTCTTTTCGCTGATGATACTACGGCTTTGGTAGATTCTGTTAACGATGTAACATTAATTCAAAAAACGGAAGAAGCTCTTACTGAACTACAAAGCTGGTTTTCAGCAAACAAACTTTCTATGAACAACGAAAAAACTAATATAATAAAATTTGGTGTATCTAGAGCCAAAAACTCTTCTATTAAGCAATATAATTTCACAGTAGGGCATGCCGTTATAACAGCTACTAACAATACAAAATTTCTTGGAATATTTATAGACGAGTGTCTAAACTGGAAAGTTCACATAGATCATTTATGCAAGAGGCTAAACACCGTATGTTACCAATTAAGAACCTTAAAAAATAGTTTCAATACAGTATGTTTGCTAAATATCTATTTCTCAAACTTCGAAAGTATTTTGAGGTACGGTATCCAATTTTGGGGAAACTCGGCTCAATCGCAGAGGATTTTTAAAATTCAAAAAAGAGCATTGCGTATTTTGGCAAATGCACATAAAACTGATACATGTAAACCGCTTTTCAAAAAATTACGTATATTAACACTTCCAAGTCTGTACATACTTGAAACACTTACTTTCATACACGAAACAAAATCGAACTATCCAAGGAACATAGACACTCACGATTACAATACCAGACAAAAAGATAACTTCCACATTCCCAAAGTGCGGCTAACTGCATTCCAAACAGGACCTTTTTACTCAGGCATCCAGTTATACAATATATTACCAAAAAGTTACAAAAATTTTGAGAGAACCACAATCTTTAAAACTAAAGTGAAAAAATTGTTATTGGAATACACATTATATTCAGTTCAAGAATTTCAAGAATTAACTAACTTTATAAAATAAATTTAGATTGTATACACTATATAACATGTACTTTTACAGCACTACTTCACTTCAACAAATAATTTGTCATTTGTGTGTTTTACTATTATATTATGTTATATTATTATTAAAAAAATTGCCAAATTGATGTATAGATATATATATATGTGCGATGTCAACATGTCTTTTGTAATGTACATGCACCAATGCCCCCAGGGGTACTATCGGTGTGAAAATTGCTCAATAAACTCAATATGTCTTGTGCATGTATAGATAAGAACATACAGCAGAACAAGGCTTACATCTATGGCGCAGTCGTACAGTATATTCTTGGTGATTCTTCGTAAGAAGTAGTATGGATGAAGACGTCACGAAGGGTACGCGACGATCATCATTCCAGCATAGGTTTATGCAAGGAGAAATTGTGTCGGCTTGATCAATTTCTACGGTAAGAACCAAGATTACACGGTTTGTGTATTATTTACAATAATTGTACAAGGCAAATTCAAATCAGTGTGATACGGATTGTGTTTACGATATTGTGATATTTAGTTGACCACAATTATGAATATGTTCGGTTTGAATTTATTCTCCGAGTTCCGGCCAGATTCGAAAGAAATAGAAGATTATTTAACGAGGTTTGAACAGTCTTGCTTGGCTCACGATGTTAATGAAGCCAGGAAGGTACCCATACTGATTGCAGTTATAGGGTCTGAAGCTTTCAAAGTGTTGAAGACTATACTTGCACCTGAACCAGTCGATCGTCAAACGTATTCGATCCTCAAGGACAATCTGCTTAAACATTATGGCCAGAGAACAAACAAATATGTGGAACGTTTTAAGTTCAGGGAGTGCATGCAGGAAAGCGGCGAGGATGCAACACGATTTATGGTACGTGTTAAGCAACAAACACTTAAGTGTAGTTTCGGCCAGTACTTACAGGAAGCCATTGTAGATCAAATAATTGTAGGCGTTCGGTCTGACGCCATTCGAAAGAAATTACTGTCTGAACCTACATTGACTCCAGCGAAATGTCAAGATATTGTGCTTCAAATGGAATTAATTGAACGGGAAACACAAATGTTCACACATCGTGAAAAGGAATGTAGTCCTAATCTAGTTGCATTTGCTGGGACACAGAAATTTAAACCATGTTTCCAGTCCCCGCAAGCAAGCAAAAAGAACTTTGCTACTCCTCGGGATAAAAGTAATAAAAGCACTGAAGAATGTGATAGATGCTCCAGAAGGCATGATCTTGGACATTGTCCAGCAAAATATTCGATATGTTCATTTTGCAAAAAGAAAGGTCATTGGCATGTAAAATGCAAGTTTAGGAAAAATAATGGTGGAGTTGCGAGTAAGACAATTACAAGTGATCAAATATCTACGTCTAATATTAAACCTTTAGACGCTATTGTTGAACAAAACATACATAACGAATTTCATGGTTTGTCTTTATTGCACGTTGAGGTTAGTGATTCTCATCCGCCAGAAGATAGTACTTGCACTATTTCATCGAACACAGAAAATACGCAAGTGGAAGATGCAACACTCACTCGTTCAAAAGCAAGGAGTGTTAGTTTCAAGCCAAGAGCACAAGCTATAGATGGCACTAATATTCTTGTATCATCAGAACCGTGCGTAGTTGATTTGTGTATTGATAAGCGAATTGTACAATGTGAACTAGATACTGGATCTACGGTTATTCTCTTTAATAACAAGTCTTTCAAACAATTGTTTCCACATCGGCGAACACAATTTACTTCACTAACGTTACGAGCCGTGAATAACGATACGTTAAGTTGAAAGGTCAAACCTTAGTGGATTTATCATTGAATGATGTATTGTATAAATTGCTGGTTATATTGTGTGAAGAAGAACTGCGTTATCCGTTGATTGGACGTTCATGGCTCGACAGTATTCATCCGGGTTGGAGAAAACTGTTAACACAATGTAAAACTGTGTTGACAAACACGGGATCTGAACAAAAGAATAACGGAGATATTAATACAAACACGGGATCTGAACAAAAGAATAACGGAGATATTAATACTAAAATACCGGAAAGTGAAGGTTTGAGACCAGCTAATTTATTATCTAGCAAATATGCTAAAGTTTTTGATGGTGATCTATCAAAGCCCATTACACCGTTTAAAGTTGATATACCTTTGAGAAGGAATGCTTCGCCTATTTTTAAACGACACTATGAAGTTCCATATGGACTACGAGATAAAGTGGAAAGTGAAATAGCGAAGTTGGTCGAAATAGGACTCTGGGAGCCTATTATGTACTCTGACTGGGCATCACCTCTCGTCGTAGTTAAGAAAAAAGATGGTTCATTACGCCTTTGCGTTGACTTTTCTGGTACTGTCAATAAAATGACTGAAAATGTGAAATTTAATATAGCCAAGCCAGAAGGCATCTTTGTAAAATTAAGGGATTGTACACATTATAGTATTATAGACCTTCAGATGGCTTATTGTCAGTTAATGTTGACTGAAGAGGCGCAGCACATCACAGTCGTCAATACTCATGTTGGATTATTCCGGATAAAGCGACTCTGCTTTGGAATCTCTATTAGTGGTGACATATTTCAGATGTGTCTTGCAAAGATATTAGGAGATACTCCTGGCGTTTCCTTTTATTTTGATGATGTAATCATTGGTGGAACTTCGGAACGTGAGTGTTACAATAGAACATGTGCTGTACTGTCAAAGTTAGACGCACATAACGTAAAAGCAAGTTTAACAAAATGTGTATTTGTTGCCTCTCAAGTTGAGTATCTCGGATACACTATTAGTAAAGATGGAATTATTCCATCTGAGAAGAATTGGGACGCAGTGGTTAATTGTCCAGTACCACGGAATTCTTCGCAGCTACGTTCATACTTGGGAATGTTGAACACTTTTAGAAAGTTCATCCCTAATCTTTCGTCCAAGATACGCCATATTACAGGACTTTTGAAGAAAAATGTAACTTGGGATTGGTCGAAAGAGTGCGTTCAAGAGTTTGCTGACATATCACAGGAACTTAAAGAACTGCAACCTATAATACCTTATGATCCTTCAAAACCAGTAGTGTTAATTTGCGATGGATCACCTTACGGATGCGGAGCAAGACTTTGTCATCGAGTAAATGGGAAAATTCAAACAATTGCTTGCGCATCTACAACGTTGTCAGAAGCCGAGCAGCGTTATGCTCAAATTGAACGTGAATGGCTTCCATGTATTAAAGTTATATTGTTTAATTTGAACCTACGTATTTTGTATGTCTTGGGCATGTATAGATAAGAAATCACACACACAAAACAAGGCTTACACTATATTTACGTACAGACTTCAGTGAAAAATTCAGGCTCGACAAGGGCTCGAATCCGGGTCTCTAGCTTACCATGACATTGTTCTACTATCTGAGCCACCATACCAGCACCTGCGTGGAATTTCTCCGTAGTACACCTATGTGTTCCAGGCAGTAAGATACTATATCTGGCAATAAAGTCCTGGTTCACCGATATTTTTGTACTTAACCATTACCATTTCCGCACAAAATAACATAAAATTCACCACCACAATACACAATAGCTTGAAGCGATAAAACAGTTTGCGAATGGGAAGGAAGTGCTCAGATGAAGTGGGAAGGAAGTGCTCACATGAAGGAAATAAAGAAAAAGCCCAAATTCGTGGGTCCTTAGCACAGGCCTAAATCTTGCCCTGCTGTTAATGATAGTGGCTACGTTGTCACTTTAGAATAAAGGTGCCACCGGTTCGATTCCCGATGGAGGGACACTGCACACAGTGGTTCGTGCCACTTTAATACCGTAGATTCAGTTCCTATTAGCCTTCTGAGCGTATAATTCACGTGAGCTTGAATAATAGTTTGTCACGAGTTGTAAAGTTCTACCAGGCATTTTCCCGACAACGTCCGTGTCTCTGGGACTCACCCAGCCTCTAATTAACGCGGCCTGGAGAGACCGGGAAGTTGTTAAGGTAGACGGAACCTGGCCGATCATATAACTTCCACAGAGGAACGGTTTCTCATGTGTGCTAAACTTTTTTGGTTAGCCAACCACCAGCTGGAGTTTACATCCAGTCTTTACCAGTACCGGATTTTTCAATGTGAAAGATAAGTGGTTAGCTGACAGTCATTTGGCGTCGAACAATAGAGATTTGGTAATGCTGGAGAGCAAATCGGTTCCTCTGATTTGGTTTATTTTACTGCAGATTTCGACCATTTTTTCATAAAAAAAAAACTTTTCGCCAATTGCGAAGATGAAGATGAGTGATATGATGAAATTCATGAAGGGAGATGAGTGAAATGATGAAATTCATGAAGGGAGATGAGTGAAATGATGAAATTCATGACGGGAGATGAGTGAAATGATGAAATTCATGACGGGAGATGAGTGAAATGATGAAATTCATGAAGGGAGATGAGTGAAATGATGAAATTCATGAAGGGAGATGAGTGAAATGATGAAATTCATGAAGGGAGATGAGTGAAATGATGAAATTCATGAAGGGAGATGAGTGAAATGATGAAATTCATGAAGGGAGATGAGTGAAATGATGAAATTCATGAAGGGAGATGAGCGAAATGATGAAATTCATGAAGGGAGATGAGTGAAATAATGAAATTCATGAAGGGACACACAAGAACATCCAAGCCTGTGTTAGAATCCTGGACCTCTGCTTTCTACATATTTAACAGGGTAGTAGTCAAGAGGATGAAAGAAAGTGATAAATGTTTTTCTTTTAAATATTGGACTAAGATAGGAACTTGTCAACAATGCCAAGGTTTTCTTTAAAATGGAACAGAGCAGGCAGGCGTGCTCTTTGTACCTTATGCAAGATGGGAAAAGGGAAGAATCAAACAAAACTTATAGCTTTTTATAAAAAAAAAGATACGTGTAGGAAGTCTACTTTATGCTCAGATAGGCTATTCGGAACTGGCTCTACTGGGCCTAAAGTAAAGTGCCAAGGAATATAGAGGCCTAATGTAAAGTGCCTGTGCGAGAATTGAAAAGGGCGTTTGTTATCAAGTGCTTTCACAAGTATACTTGTGACAGCAATTTCGTGATTTCTGGTAAATGATGTAAAATTAAAGCTTACCAGTTAATACGTAATTGTAAAAACTTTATAAAAAATTTCTACATTTTCAAAGTAACTTTTGGGAGGTCATTTTTAGGTCAACTTCGATTTGCGTTTACAGAATATCCCAATATGCATATATTTTTTTGAACATTCTGGAGAAGTTCATAGGGAACGATTTCTTTCAAAGGAAGAAACTAACTCTCGCCCTCTTTAATAACACAAATAAAAAATGTCAACCACACTTAAGTTAAAGTATTTCTTCCCAACTTCAAAAATGTTCTATAACCGTAATGGTGAGGAGCATCAACTAGGCTTTTTTTATAGGTAATTTGCATTAAATATTGGAACATCACTATTGCCATATTTAACATTTCTTTCAAAAGCTAGAAAGTCAAAGTTAAGGTGTATGTAAACATGCATGGACTGGAATTTAATATATACTGGCTGGTTGAAATCAACAGAATGTGAGATTATTTTTAACACACAGCACGTTTATTTCACGACCATAAAATTATTTTTATATTTAAAATTTGGATAGGAAATTAGATTCAATCTAGAGACATTTAGTAAATTTTATGTGACTTAATTCCTAGCAACACAACAATCACTGTTCATATCAAAGTCTCTTTGGGCAAGGTGTAATTGCCACAGACTGTAATGCACACACAAACAAAACATGCTAAATTTCCCCAAAATAAAATGCACTTTAACAATCAAACACTTAGTAATGTGAAGACCATTGTTGCCAAGGGCTTCGCTGTAAGCTTCAGAAATGACACAAAATTACTGCTAACTTACATATGTGTGAGAAAATACATTTTCTTGCCAGGGAAAGGCAGGTTTTACAAACAATTAGACAACAATGAAGCACTACAGTTTCGACAACGAAATTTCTTCCAATTCTCACGAAAGTAAAATGCACACTCGTTGAAGAGAATTATTTATAATGATAAATGATAAAGAAATCAACAAACTTGTCCAGTTATAAGAAGAGCTGTCGGGAATTTGCATACTGAAGATTTAAAAAAAGCATACACCACTCCAGCTTACAGATCCTACAGCGAGGCAGTTCGGGTATAGCGATGTGATACTCAGCGTTCGATTAGATTCCTCGATAATTCACATGTTTTAGTCCGCATTTATACTTTCTACGCAACTTTAGTTTTCCAAGTCCACTTTAGTTAAGATAGGTTAATTGGGACTGGATCTACGGGTTAAAGTTGATTCCGAAACACTGCAATGCGCCTCTACCGGGGATCAACCCGGTATCCCTTGATTACAAGGCCCCTATGCCACCGGGGAGTTCCTCTGATAACTTCATCTACTACTTAGGAGGTTGCGGGGGCTTAAAACGTTGTCCCCTGCAAGATTGGAAAATCGAAAACAAAATAATAATCTGTCTCGTATTTCTATTATTCTAATTTCGCGTAGCTTTTCTGACTTTATAGGCTAATGTCGACGATAAAGAAGAATGATGATTAGATCAAATTTATGAGGACACCCATTTCCACGACAAACCCGGAATATTCTGTGATAAGATTGAGTCAACGTGCTCGGTACCGGGATAACGTCCTCAATAATTTAAAAGGTTTTCAAGTTCGTTGTCAGCATAGATGGATACAAATTAACTGATTTGGTTTATTTTGCTTCGCTTTGCTGTAAGTTTTGGTAAGATTTTACAATACCGGACGCTTCCGTAATTTCTATCCTCCTCCTCACACTAACTAACGAAATACGTAGTCCCGATGAAGTATCTGAGGTTAACATCTGGGGGTGACGTGTAGAAATTGTTAATTGACGTGTAGAATTTGTAAAATAAGCTTTTCAATTGCCGTGATCATTCTCCGTATACAAGCATGCAAACCATGTTTCATGATATGAACACTTGACGTTCCGAAAATTGAGTCTTCCGCGAGGAAAAATTGTTTGCCGTTATAGTGCAAAACTAAGATGTGCTTACACTTGGCCAGCGAACAATTCCCTGATATCCCCACGAACCATTCCAGGTAAGGTAAGGTAAGGTTAGGTTAGGTTAGGCAAGGTAAGCATAGTTAAAATTCAGTTCGTACGAGGGTCACTATTTATATTTTGAGCCTAACAATGAAAAAACAGGAATTTGGCATTGAAAACTGCTTTATTGTTTTTCGAAGTATTCTCCTTTATGGTCAATACACTTTTGCTTTCGTTCGAACCATTTTTCAAAGCAGTTTTTCCAATCTTCTTGAGACACCTCCATAATATGGTTTTTGAACGAATCAACGGCGTCGTCCGCCGACGAAAATCGTTGTCCACGCAATTTATTCTTGACATTCGGGAACAAGAAGTTGTCATTGGGTGCCAAATCAGGACTGTACGGCGGATGACCCATCAATTCGATTTTTTGACTGTTCATAAAGTCGGTTGTTAGACGAGATGTGTGACAGCTGGCATTGTCTTGATGAAGAATGATCCGACGGCGTTTGTTTGTTTTCCGTATTTGACCGAAGACCTCTGGCAAACAAATTGTTGTGTGCCATTCAGAGTTGACCGTTCTAAGTTCCTCTAAAGGCACAGGTGCCACATGAGCAGTTTTCCCGAAAAAACAGGCGACCATTTGTTTCGATGTGCTTCGATCGCGAACAACTTTTGTTGGATTGGGTTCATCTTGAAACACCCATACAGTCGACTGCTGTTTACGTTCCGGCTCAAATGCATATATCCATGATTCGTCACCTGTTACAATCTTATATACGTCTTTTGAAGCACCGCGATTGTATTTATTGAGCATTTGTTTGCACCAATTGACGCGAGCGTCTTTGAGTTTTTGTCAAATTGTGTGGGATCCAACGAGAACATACCTTTCTCACAGCTAAATGATCATGTAATATTTTATATATGCTGGTGGAACTAATGCCTATGGTTGCCTCAATCTCACAGTATGTCACATGACGATCTTGCAGTATTAGGTTTTGCACAGCATCAATGTTTTCTTGAACAACAACTGATTTTGGACGACCTTCGCGAATCTCGTCGGCGAGCGAATGGCGGCCACGATTAAATTCGTTATACCAGCGTTTCACAGTGGCAAAGGATGGGGCTTCATCGCTAAATGTGGAAGTAAGTTGATCGATGCACTCTTGTCTTGATAATCCACGTCGAAAATCGTAAAAAATCATCGCACGAAAATGTTCAGGATTTAATTCCACTTTATTGTTGTCGCGCAATCTCCAAGGCAACATAAACAACACAAATCAAGCTATTGACAAAACATTTGAAGTAGAGTGCCACACACGTAAATTTGCCGTTGCGTAGAAACGAATTTTCGTTTTGTCTCCCTCTCTCTTAGCATCACGTGTTCTACCCTGCTCGAAAACCTTCGCTATTGTTGCCATATTGTCATTCCATTCCTGGACACACTCGCGCAAACATCATTGAAAACAATTGAATAGTGCTCCAGCTCGCGGTTCCCACCTTTCGGCAGGGACGCTAATGTGGCAATATAGCACGGCGTAGTGCTTGCTTCTTTTATGCAGTGCATGTTCATTGGCTAGCTAGTAACTAGTGTTGCCAACTGTAATAATGAAGCACTATTTCTGTCACGTAAGTGGAAAGGCAGGTAAAGTGGCGGTGAGTTTTGTTGGATTGGAAGCACCTAATTTTTATTTTATACTAAGTATTTGACCGGTTTGACGTTGTGTGCGTGTATTGCGTGTGTGTATGTAAAAGTGTGTGTTTGCTAATGAACGTTAAATTCCATAATGCCTCCAGTTCTGTCGAAGTTGAAATCAAAAACCTTGCATAGCCAAGCTCGGGAAATTCTAAGCAACGTGCACGCGTTCATGAAGGAGGAAGCCAGTCATGGTGTTAGCATCCCAATAAAGCATTTTGGCAAGAGAGCAGCGGCTGCGACTGGAGTTCCTGAAAGAACAATCAGGGCTATTATGAACGAAAGACAATCTCTTGAGATGTCAGAAGGCCCCTGCACATCATTCCACACTCCCGGGAAAGAACGACAAAGACCAGCGACCAAATCGTCAGTGGATGCTTTCGATGAAAACGTTATCCGTAGGCGCATATACGACTACGCTCTGCGTGAAAATGAAGTGCCGACATTGAAAAAATTGCATGTCAAATTACAGGCGGACATAAATTTTGCGGGAAGTCAAGAGAGTTTGCGACGTTTGCTGCGAAAGATGGGATTTAGGTGGAGGAAGACACAAAACAATAGAACCATTCTGACAGAAATGCAAGATATTCGCCTTAAAAGAACAAGGTTTTTGAGGCAAATAATGCACTACAGACGACAAGACCGACCAATAATATACATAGACGAGACTTATTTGCACAGCACCCACACCACATCGCTTTCTTGGTCGGATGACTCTGGAAGAGGGCTTCGGGTGCCTTTGTCTAAAGGACGGCGCCTGGTAATAGTTCACGCAGGAGGCAAGAATGGATTTGTCCCCAATGCCCTACTCTTATTCAAATCAAATACCAAGTCAGGAGACTACCACGATGACATGAATAGCGAAAACTTTATGAAGTGGCTCCGTGAGAAATTAATTCCAAATCTGCCGCCCAGTTCTGTGGTGATTCTTGACAACGCTTCTTACCACAATGCACAAATAAATCCTGCTCCTACTCTCGGCTCGTTAAAGAAAGACATGCAGAGTTGGCTCCAAGGAAGAGGCATTCCCTTTACACCTGATATGACGAAGCCTGAGTTATATGACATAATTAAAGTACATAAAGCGAAACATGTAACATATAAAGTGGACTCTTTGTTAAATGAACATGGCCATTCCGTTTTAAGACTCCCACCATATCATCCTGAATTAAATCCCATAGAAAAAATCTGGGCTCTTGTAAAGAACTGGGTGGCATCACATAATGTGACATTTAAATTGGACGACGTCATGACGCTTGCGACACAAAAATTTGAAAAAGTCACGACCGAAGAATGGGCGTCAACATGTCGTCATGCAGAACAGATGGAGCGTGAGTACATGGAACGTGAGGGATTAATAGACGACTACGAGGAGGCGGCTGCCCCTCTCGTCATCCATGTAGGGTCCGATTCCACCGACACCGACACCGAGGATTTATTAGGAATTGAGGAACTACTCTCTTCTGAATAACTGGAGGTAAGTTCCCAGTTGTTTTTTTTTTCTGAACTGTAGACAATTTACCGAACCCATAGCTGTGTTCAATGTTATCTACTGGTTATAATCAGGGCTAGGATTTATAGGTAAATTACATACTTTTAGTCTGACGAAATATCGCTGAAATTTTGTGATATCTGTGCGAATAGTACTGTTTGTAGTGATTTAAGGTACATTTTATTGTCAATATTTTTCCATATTTCTAACTTTAATAAATACTTACTTTTACATATTTAAGGAAAATATACTTAATTTTACATATTTCAACAGGTTTAATTCACAAATTGTTCATACTTCATAATTTTGGAATTATTCAAAATAAATAAATTATGTGGCTCCAACATCATTTCAACTCTGGCTCTTGTAGAAATTGCATAGAGGAGGCTGTCATTTTTGCTGCTTAATGCGATACATATTGTTTTCTGTTAAAATTGCCATGCTTTGATGGGTGACCAAGTTCATAGCAGGGCCGGCGGAAGGGGAGGGCGAACCGTCCCATCGCCCAGAGCGGCAAAATTTGAAGAGAAGAAAAAAATAAGCCTATTGAAAACTGTGATCGAGCGAGATATTCTTTTGCGCTGAATAGTATTGAAATAGCATAAGAAGTCTCATTATTTATTTTATATTTTGATGTTTTAGTTAGGAATATATTGATTTTCAATTTTCCGTTGCTGCGTAATGACCGGGGGGGGGGGGGGTCGAAATAGAGCGGCATCTGCCGCCACCTCCCAGGGAGGCAAAATGACTAGCGCCGGCCCTGGTTCATAACAAAAGAAAAAGCCGCGCAGCTTATCGTCCAGTGGCAGTATATGTACTTGTTATTGTTGTGGAAGCCGGCATCATTTGTAAATGTACAACAAAGGCAACCGACTGTCGCCGATCTCAGAGAGGAAATAATAATACTGCTTGAGGAGGAGTGTTATGGTGCAATTGTAGCGGTTTAACACGTTGGCATGTTATTATCTGCCGTTGCAGTTCCATACCAGTGTATACGGGTTTTGGGAGTGAAAAGTTAGAACGCCACCAGTGCATTAATGCAATGAAAAATAATATATATATTTTTTTATTTTGTTTGAAATCACTCAAATAAGGAATCGTATGAAGAAGTCTTCTATGCAGCATTTTTGGTAATTTTACTTATGTGTTAGTTCATATTTTGCGAATTTTTAGTCCATATGTATGTAGCTACATACAAAGCCACTTGTTAGTACATATTAATCCTAGTCCTGGTATAATGCATGACGTTTAAAACTCAACGTTAGATAGACCTGAATTCTCTAATTTTATTGTTGTACGTAACAGCTGTGCATCGGCGCACCGCAGCGATTTTTCTATCTGGTCCATTAGCAACACTGCTTCTTTAGTTCTGTCGCGCATTGCACGGCAGAATTATCTGCGCTGGACTCTACGTTATGGTCAATAATGCCAGACGATTCCGTGCAAACGTCAAATCGCGCCTAACTTCCATCAGTGTTGCCAAGGCTCAAAAGATAGTGGCACTAGTAAAACAAATCACATACATTTCGAAAAACCAACTCCCCCCCTTATTTCCCATTTTCAAAACGCGACCCCCCACATTTTAACTTCAGATTCGTGATTACGAGGCCTCAATTAATGACTGTCAAATATGAAAGAAATCGGAGAGGCGTCAGGTATTGTAAAATCGCTCCGTAGTTTTGTTTAATCGCGACGATGAGGATGAATGGTGAATATGGATGAAGGGATAATCACAAACATATAGCGGCAACTCAACACGAGTCTCGCAGACGATGATCACATACTGGCTGCGAGTCCAGACGCCAGAGACTCGCTAGTCTGCAAAATGCATTCCATGGTGAACTACGTGGGAGTGAGTTTCACATTTGGGTGTCTTTGCAAGGGTCACTCTTACACCCCAGGGTGGATTAAAGAGGAACTACAGAGGGGAACCCCCCCCCCTATCAGACACTCTCAAAGCCACTTTACGCACAGATAGGCTAATCCCGGGTTTGGACCGTTTAAATTTTGCATCAAGCCACTATGCGTCCTCACGAGAATCGAACAACCAGGAGGGGGAGCGTGAGCACCCCCTGGAACTACCGTCAGCCCCCCCCCCTGGCACTGACGTGAGCCCCCTTGACATTAGGTAAAACTATTTTGTGTAATTTGTGTAAATGTGGACAGCAGATTTATTTTGCTTATAACTTTGGTGAAGGATAAATTCAGGGAGCATGTACAAGAGATATTACATTCGTTCAGGAGCAGTCTAAATAGCGGCAAGTATTTAGGAGATTCTCTTCTCTCGACTTTAGAAAGCTCTCCTTCATCTGTGCCTTCGCTACCCATGTTGAGACCTGCCATTTATACAGAAATCTGGGACTTTTATGCCATTATGCAAATTCCCTCCGCATCTGCGTCAAAGGTTAACAGCTCCCAAGTTTTGGAAACGAAGGGGAGTTTTATTGTTTCGGCCGTGGGTGGAATGTATGCTAGGCACCATGATTTAATATTGTCCATCTTTTCTTGAGTGATATAAATATCTGCATCATCAAACGTGGTATGGAGTGTGTAGTAAGGGATGATTTTAGTAGCAACCAATTAACACTTCAAGCGATATTTTAAAAGCTATAGAAAAATGTTGTACGAGTATTTGTGTGATATTTCTAAACTTTATGTAACTTAACGACCCCCTCCCCCACACATAATTTATTTTCATTTAACACTGTTAAACTTTTGAAAAATGGACTCTATTTACAAAGCCCCTCATAACCCGTGAGCCCCCTGGAGATCAATTCTGGCTACGGGCCTGTGCAAGGGTCGCAGCAAAAACGACCATAAATTGTACATTTGTTTTAAAAAGATCGGGTGTCAACAAAATTTGGTGGTATGCCCAATGATTTCTCTAACTCAGCACATACCAATGATTGTAGATCACATATTGATCACATATTGCACGATTCCCTTTCTTACGGCCATTCCCAATCCCATATTGTCGACCCGAGTAATTTCAAGATTATGCACCGCACGCTTAAAATAACATTTAAAAATAACATTTAAAAGCGGACAATAGTAAAAAGATAGGAATTACCTCTGACTTCTCTCTCCTCACAAATCCTGCTCAAGGAATTACTTCTGACTTCTATATCCCCACAAATCCTGCTCACAATGACCAAGAACTCCAATTCAACCGGTGTTCCACTACGCCACCACGTCACACTACACAATCGACTCAGTCAAGTCTGCTGCGTGCAGCTTAGCTTGTTGATACGATTGGTGGCCGGCCGAGCTGTTACTGCTTGCACCTGGCAGTGGTACCAACCTCCGCGCTGCATCATTTAACTTACATCAACCCAACCAACTTATTACATGCTTGAATACACACTGCAAAAGCCACACTCAACATCTTGGTTTTGCTGTTATTCAAACAGTGGCGTACGCAAGGGGGGGGGTTACCGGGTTTAACCCCCCCTTGAGCTTTTGAAATATTATAAAAAATACTGTGGAAAAAAAATGAAAATGGCCAATTTATCACAGACAAAGATCTGCAACAATACTACTACTATTATTACTACTACTACTAATAATAATAATAATAATAATTTGAATTATTATTCCCATTCAGCACAGAGAAAAGCACAGCATTCCAAAAACACGCGTCTTTAAGAGTGAATGCCTTGTCTTGAAAATAAACACGAATTGTTGAAAATAAAATATGAGGCCAATTATGATTTAAAAGAGGAAAAAAGTTGTTTTGTACCTCAGCTGCAACAATGTTCAATGAACGTGTATTTTTTTCTGTGTGCAATGCGAATTAACTAAAGAAAATTCTTTGTTCGTTGTAAGCGGCTAATGCAGACAAATGCTAGGCCGACAACAATACACAGTCACCAGTCCACCCATGGAATTTCTGAATTCAAACAGCAATGAGCTGAACTATTGTAAAATGTTTTGTTGGTAAGAACAGCAAGAAAATCCAGATGTGAATTATTGTGCATGTGCATGGTAGATTTTGAGGGCGGTATTGGCGCGTTTCTCATAAATCATTGCAGTGTCGTTTGGGATCCGTCGATATGTCAAAACAATCTAAGCGACCGCAAAGTTCAATTTTGCAAATTTTTTTGCAAGAATTCCCGCTGTGACTCTCTCGAGAATTGTGAAAATTCCTTGCTTCGTCGCTGTGTGTCGACGTTATTGTGATACGAATGTATTATACTGATTTCGCATCCCCTTGTGAACTCTCAAGTGATGGTGCATCTACATCCACATTACTATATAAATGATGTTGAAAAAGTGCTTTGTAAATCACTTAGAAGTAATAAATGTGTTGGAATGTCTTTAAACTTACTTTTGAACGCAAGAATAGACTCAGTGGAATTTAGCAACATGTATTCTACATCGCACCTCATCATCATCCTGGGTCAGTTCCATAGGTAAAGGTAATGTGAATTTCCTCCTGCATATAGAACCGTGCCGTGAAGGCACATGTATGGGTGGGGTCCCACACATTCTCGATATCGGCCATTTTGGAGGTAATGTGATCAGCACCACACTCCGGCAGCCTTTAACCTCCAGGGTTGCTCACAGGTATCCATTGATATAAGACTGGGTGAGCCCTAGAGCCCTCAGAAAAAATTCCAACCAATTCCGGGAATCGAAGCCGGATCTCCCGCGTGGTTGTCAGACGCTCTATCGACTAGACCACCGCGGCTCCTTGGATGAGTTCCATACTTTGATTATTTTTTTTAAATATATTATCTTGTTCTTATGGTTTTTCTTCACACTTCAAATGTCTCACCTCGTTGACTAGACAATTATTTTGTAACAAAGAAACAAAAAAATGCTCCTAGAATTTGTTAAAAATCAAATGACTAGAAAGTAATTTCGTTCAATTACTTTTATAAATATATTTATGTAGATCTCTACTACTTAATAGTAGTAGTGGTATTATTAGTAGTAAATAAATTAATTAATTATAAATATTATTAATTAATTATGAGTATTATTAATCAATTAAAGTGTAATAAAACAATGATAATGTGAATTTGGAGAAAATTTTAGAAATAACTCCCCCTTGATGAAATCCTGCGTACGCTACTGTATTCAAATATGTAGAGTCCAGCGCAGATAATTCTGCCGTGCGATGCGCGAAACAACTAAAGAAGCAGTGTTGCTAATGGAGCAGATAGAAAAATCGCTGCAGTGCGCCGATGCACAGCTGTTACGTACAACAATAAAATTAGAGAATTCAGGTCTATCTAACGTTGAGTTTTAAACGTCATGCATTATACCAGGACTAGGATTAATATGTACTAACAAGTGGCTTTGTATGTAGCTACATACATATGGACTAAAAATTCGCAAAATATGAACTAACACATAAGTAAAATTACCAAAAATGCTGCAAAGAAGACTTCTTCATACGATTCCTTATTTGAGTGATTTCAAACAAAATAAAAAATATATATATTATTTTTCATTGCATTAATGCACTGGTGGCGTTCTAACTTTTCACTCCCAAAACCCGTATACACTGGTATGGAACTGCAACGGCAGATAACAACATGCCAACGTGTTAAACCGCTACAATTGCACCATAACACTCCTCCTGAAGCAGTATTATTATTTCCTCTCTGAGATCGGCGACAGTCGGTTGCCTTTGTTGTACATTTACAAAGGATGCCGGCTTCCACAACAATAACAAGTACATATACTGCCACTAGACGATAAGCTGCGCGGCTTTTTCTTTTGCTATGAACCAGGGCCGGCGCTAGTCATTTTGCCTCCCTGGGAGGTGGCGGCAGATGCCGCTCTATTTCGACCCCCCCCCCCCCCCGGTCATTACGCAGCAACGGAAAATTGAAAATCAATATATTCCTAACTAAAACATCAAAATATAAAATAAATAATGAGACTTCTTATGCTATTTCAATACTATTCAGCGCAAAAGAATATCTCGCTCGATCACAGTTTTCAATAGGCTTATTTTTTTCTTCTCTTCAAATTTTGCCGCTCTGGGCGATGGGACGGTTCGCCCTCCCCTTCCGCCGGCCCTGCTATGAACTTGGTCACCCATCAAAGCATGGCAATTTTAACACAGAAAACAATATGTATCGCATTAAGCAGCAAAAATGAC
This sequence comes from Lepisma saccharinum, assembly GCF_977018435.1. Taxonomy (NCBI): domain Eukaryota; kingdom Metazoa; phylum Arthropoda; class Insecta; order Zygentoma; family Lepismatidae; genus Lepisma; species Lepisma saccharinum. The sequence goes on along the minus strand of NC_139239.1, from coordinate 33,094,833 downwards.
AGCCTCCTCTATGCAATTTCTACAAGAACACGTGCCGGAGCCAGAGTTGAAATGATGTTGGAGCCACATAATTTATTTATTTTGAATAATTCCAAAATTATGAAATATGAACAATTTGTTGCTGCTGTTCGCTGCTCTCTTGCCAAAATGCTTTATTGGGATGCTAACACCACGACTGGCTTCCTCCTTCATGAACTCGTGCACGTTGCTTAGAATTTCCCGAGCTTGGCTATGCAAGGTTTTTGATTTAAACTTCGACAGAACTGGAGGCATTATGGAATTTAACGTTCATTAGCAAACACACACTTTTACATACACACACGCAATACACGCACACAACGTCAAACCGGTCAAATACTTAGTATAAAATAAAAATATGGTGCTTCCAATCCAACAAAACTCACCGCCACTTTACCTGCCTTTTCCCCTTCCGTGACAGAAATAGTGCTTCATTATTACAGTTGGCAACACTAGTTACTAGCTAGCCAATGAACATGCACTGCATAAAAGAAGCAAGCACTACGCCGTGCTATATTGCCACATTAGCGTCCCTACCAAACGGTGGGAACCGCGAGCTGGAGCGCTATTCAATTGTTTTCAATGATGTTTGCGCGAGTGTGTCCAGGAATGGAATGACAATGTGGCAACAATAGCGAAGGTTTTCGAGCAGGGTAGAACACATGATGCTAAGAGAGAGGGAGACGAAACGAAAATTCGTTTCTACGCAACGGCAAATTTACGTGTGTGGCACTCTAACAATGGAAGCTTCTAATTTTTTTCTTCGTGCTATTGTTTGGCAGGCAATAAAGAAAATGTCTTGAGGGTTGTTTGTTAAAAATACTTGATAATGATAACGTTACATTTGAATTCTACAAATTCAATATTTTGAGCACAACTTCAACAAAATCGCATGAATTAATGGATATCGGCCGGTGAAGTGCACACAAAATTTGACTGCCTCCGCCAGAAAAAAAATCCCCTCTCCTCTGCCTGGCCATTCATTTTTTTCTGTAGTCATGCCGCAGTTTTTCACCCAGCTTTACCAACTGTACGGTGATTTCATGTCACATATAGACGGAAGGTCCAGACCTCGCCAGCGAAGTTCCCGGATTTAAGTCTTGTACTGGGAATGTGTGTTCTCTGAGGGTGTCCCTTCATCAATTTCATCAAATCATCAGGTCCATAGCTACAATTGTTCTCCAGGGGCAACTCACGATATATCGGGGGGGGGGGGATCTGTGTAAACCAAGTCCATTTTTCAAAAGGCAGGATTTCACGAATGTAAATTATTTTTGTGTTGGGGAGTCATTAAGTTAATATAAAATATAAAATTTGGAAATATACAAATACTACAGCTTCTTTAATATATCTTCTAAAACACGTCTTGAAGTGTTATTTGTCTTTTGATGATACAGATATTTACATCATACAAGACAAAATGCTGTTTCGCAACACTCCACCCTTACCGAGTCGCTTCTGGAAGGAAAAAAAAAACAAATAAAAACTAAATTGGCTCGTTAGTCCTGGGTTCCCATCCCGTTACTCACCAAAGCGCTCGGAACCAAAGAATCAATTCACAGGCAAGAACTTACTGAATTAATGTTTCAGGGTGATTTCTGAAGCTCGCAGAAATAGAATCAACTAGACAGACTAGAATCAAATCAGACTAGAATTTCACGAGAAATGCAGTGGTGAAGGTTCCTTCATACTATCTTTAATCAGGAAAAAGCTACGACTGCATGGTTGTAACAAATGTATCATTTTCCAGGTGTGAGAAAACAGTGTCACATATACGTATATATCACACCACCACGGTCGCCAAAACAGGATGGGTCAGGGGGCCCTGTCCCGTCCAGTTCTCGTTTGCCCCCTCCCCTATAGGAGCCCAATGTATAGCTTACAACATTTTTGATAACTTTTGCACACAGAAACTTCGCACACAACAGGTGGGAAATTCCGTAAGAATTCTGCTCTGAAATGCACAGAATCAATAATGTGGGACTATCACTCAGTTTGATTTTTTTTTTTTTTTTGTGTGTTTGTGCGTTTACTATTTCAGTATTTCCTTTTTCAAACCGACAATGAGTTAAGGAAAACGCTTGGTATCTTATGAATGGTATATTATGACAGGGTGGACAGTTGGGGTGCCAACAATCGACCTCGCCTGGATGGAAATTTTATCTAGGGCCTTCCTTTTTTGTGTATAAATATGTGTGAAGATATTAAACTCCTATAAAGGATTGTAGGAATAAATATTAAAACCGAATATAATAATCACATTCTCAGTCAAAAGTTATATGTAAGGTATTACGTTGTATTATTACATAATCACAGTAATACAGTGAATTTTTGTCCAGCTAATAAAGTTAGATGTAAGCTACCCCGATATTTTTTTTGTTGTCAAAGCTAGTTATTGTAATTACATTTTTTTCAAAGGTTAACTCAATGTATTAGGTCCCAACTTAACCCCCTTCCCCTGAAAACATAAAGAAATCAGTATTTATTCTTTACAAAACAATAAGTTGCTGACCAAGGCAGTTTATTAAGATATAAAAACACTTAACATGTAACGTTTTATGACCTGACTGCAGACACATTAACAGACTCATGTCAATCCTAATTTAACCTTCAGTAAAGCAGAGGTGAACAGCTTTACCCAACCCAAATATAAAGCAAAACATATCTGTTTGCTACTTTCAAAAACTGGTAAGGTAAAACTGCAGCACTATGTCTACTCCTTTCTGAGATGTTGTTTATAGAAAAATTACATATTTTTAAATTTAATCTGCACTTTTAAAAATCTGTATTTGAGACGATCTGTATAAAAATTCGGTAAAACTTCGATAGCGTTCCAATGGATTTTTTCATTTTTACACAAGAAACTACTTACCGAAATGAGTTTCTGTAGCATTTAGAAGTTTCTTGTTGGTATTTTCTTTCATCGAGAAAAACAGATGTTGTCCGTATGTGCTAAATTGAACTAAATGAGTGCTAATGGAACCGAACCTAACAGGCCTAACCTAACCTCTTAGGCATACCTCGTCCCCGTGATGGTTCGTGGGGCTATCGTGAATTTTTGGGGCTAACGTAAATGGTTTTTGGGGCTGTGGATGGTTTTTGGAGCTAACGTCAATGGTTTGTGGGCTATCCGTGGATGATTTTTGGGGCTAACGTCAATGGTTTGTGGGGCTAATGTCAATGTTTTTTGGCGCTAACGTCAATGGTTTAATAATTAATCTTTATGTCACAAATTGAACTTTTTTTCGCGAAAAAAGCAAAATAGCACCTTGAAGAATCTTTTGCAATGCAGAATAGGTAAGTACGAATGTTAAAAATGACATAAACGAGTGAGAGGTGTTGGGACGCTATCGAAAGTTTACCATAAATTATTCAGATCTAGTCAAAAAGTGTAACATTCATTTGAAAAAGAACATATTATTATGTTTGGAATAATACTACACCTAAATACAAATCACATTAACGATATACTATGTTCGTGGTTACATAATATTTGAACATTTACGTGTTTAGCATATTACACAAAGCGATGTTGTGAAGACCTTACATATTGTTTAATCAAAGAGATTATACAATTTTCAACGCCAGAAAGAACAATTATGTTGGCTAAATCTCACTGCACGATGTTAAAATCATGCTTTCATCCATCACAAGTTCAAGTTATTACTTTAAGTAATACTGTATGACAATTTAATTGCTTCTTTACTTCTACAAAGTTCACTTGTTGCAATAAATATTAAAGATGAATCCTTTCAATGTTTTGAAAGAATATACATATTAAAAATTGTCAATTAAACCATACTTATCTGAGTATTATTTTTCACTCGCAATAAATATTCATATTATGTCCTCATGACGAAACGTATTTTTAATTTTGCAATTCTGTATTCCCCGACTTACTAATGCTGGTAATATGCCATCATTTGTCCAATATGGACCTTAAAGTAAAAAAAAAAAAGTAAAGTGCTCCCCTGTGCATAGCACCACGCCATGAAGGCGTATAGGGGGTGTGGGGGTAACGCCCCACACTTTCTTGATCCGGTCGTTGTTGGGGGTGATGTGATCAGCATCACGCCCCTGACCGCCTTTACCCCCCAGGGTTTCCCCCAGGTACCCATGTTATTCGACGCTGGGTGGGCGCCGGGGCCGCTTCCATCGTTAGAAAAGTTCCCGGATTTGAACCGGGGATCGAACCCGGGACCTTTAGCATGGTAGTCAGACGCGTTACCGACTGAGCCACCGCGGCCACTTGTCCAATATGGACCTTACAGATTTAATGTGACATATTGTTAAACACAATTATCTTGTTTTAAACAAGATGCATACAGATTTGATCTGCACCAAATCGTAAACAATTTAAATGTGAGAATAATATTTTGTACATGCTTATGACTTGAATTTCCTTGTATAATATAGCTTGCACAATAAATTACATTATATGATATACAATTGAGTGTTATTATTTTTTCATCTTTATAATGTTAATCAAAAGTTTCTCATCTTTTGTGGGGCCCGACCCTGTGGCCGAGTGGTTAGCACATCGCGCTGCGACGCCAAGGGTCCCGGGTTCGAATCCCGGTCGGGCTTGGTTGTTTGTGAACGTCCATTCATCAATTTCATCATTTCATCACTCATCCCCATCTTCGCAAATTAGCTAAGAGGCATAAAACGCGAAGTAAAATAAAACTAAATCAAACCAACAAACAAACAAATCATCTTTTGTGGGAATAAGGGATTTTCCCTTGTGAGATAAATTTTTCCCTCTATAAGAGTTTTTTTTCCCTCTATAAGAGTTGTTAATAATGATTAGTTTTACTTACTTAGGATTACCATTTACGACGCTACTTTTCATAAATAGTGAATTTTGCTGTAATTTTGAGATAAAAACAACTTATTTCAGATAGAATTCAATCTAAAATCACATGTAGCATGAGTGCGTAATCATATAAGCACCCAAAACCTATTAAATCTAAACACAATGAAGTTTTTATGCTCAAAATGATATTACCGTCAGTACTACATTGAACAATTTCAACCAAAATTATATCGCCAATATTGAACTTTTCAAATCGCCTGAAGTACAGAAGTGTACTCTTAATTAAAATTATTTTAGAAAGTTTTAAAATTTATATTTAGTTTCTCTTGAAGAATAATATTAGCTTAGATAGTGTGAAAATCTATATAAATTATTATTATTATTTATATATATGATGGTATGTGATCCACTACCGTTATAGTTAGAACCCTGTATCAGGGTCTTCCTCAGACGAAGAAGGAAGACCCTGACACAGTGTTGAAACGTTACATGTTAAGTGTTTTTATATCTTAAAAAACTGCATTGGTCAACAACTTAGTGTTTTGTAATATGGAAGCAAGGCTTAATTATATTGCAATTATGCTTTACTCAGCTTTACCGCTCCCCAATCTCCGAAGAAATCGGTGTCTATGCACATCACCCCTTCCTAGTTAAAATTTTTGAGTTGAATTCAATATGGCGGACGTCCGCTTGGAATACACCAATGTGGTTCCTCCTAAGCTTAACCTGTTTCTATCATGACCAATTGTACCCAGCCTAACTCCTTTACTTTTTAGAGGGGGTGTTAAGGGACTTTTGAATCACCCTGTAGGCCATTGTATCTGACTTTGTTAAAGATGAGATGAAGAATTTCGCACACACACAGATTATATATGTATATACACGTATACATGTGTGTGTGTTTGAAGGTAGGTAAATAGAGGGGGAGGGCCTTTGGTAACATTTTGCGGGGGGGGTGGGGTCAAGATTTGTTGATCCGGCACTGCTCAACCCTTTGGCCCCTGCTTGGCTACGGACCTGCATATCATCACTTATACTCATCTTCACGATTAGCCAAAAATGGCAGAAAATAGAAGTAAAATAAATCAAAACAATAATTAAAATTGGACCTATACCCGGTATCTCTGGACAGAGGAAGGGGGGGGGGGGTGGAGGTCGACTGGGCCGATCGAAGCAGTACACTCTGCTCAAAGGCTGGGGACTGCAGTCGATTTCCTCCTCTTCACGCAATACAGTTCCATCTCGCATGTTCATTGGTGGAGCCGTCTAGCGTCACTACTTGCGCAGAGACTTGTTTTCGTTCGCTTATCCCAGAGATAGACGGGACAAGGTATAGATTTCCCTTCACCAAGCGAAATTCTCTTCTTGTAGTAACACTGCCTCTGCCGAGCGTAGCATAGAAAGTACGAAGGAACAAGCAGTGTTCTCATGACAACGCTGTTTTCAGCGTGAAACTAACGCTTCCGGATCCTTGGCCTTCCGCGCGTACAATAGGGGAGAAAACCCTGTCGCCAGAAGGGTGCGATGGAGAACGATCAGTGGCGTACGTCAACCAGTGTTTAAGGTCTCTAAATAATTTAATTATATTCTGGTTTACAAGCTTGTTTTATTAGTTTGCATAATAATGAGCAATTACCCATATATTAACGCTAAATGTATAAACATATAACAAAAAATCTATTTGGTTTACTGGCGGTAAATTGATGACGAGAATTCGCTACTGAAACAGAAAAAGGCCATTTCTTCAGACTTCATGTATTTGTATTGTTGTTATTCTACGCCACGTTTCTGCCATTTTTGGCTATTTGCGACAATAAGGATAATGATTAGGCAGAATTGACAACACTGCACCCACAAGGAACACACATGCTCAGACCGGGAGTTGAATCCGGGAACTTTGTTTTCAGTCTTCTTTGGCTCGTGTCAAGTCTGCCAATTTCGACTAAACAATAATTTAAATAGAGTAGTAGATAACATTGTAGCCTTGTATGTTAGGCATTTCTTGTTATTTTACGTCGCTTTTCTGCTACTTTCGACTAATAGTGAAACACAGAGATACGCGTATTATAGTACATTTATCTGTGGTGACGAGCTTTACAATCAATATGTCCCAAGATAGATTCTTGGTTCAGAGAACGCACCATAAACTTTAGCTTCAGTCCCGATTAGCTTACCTGAGCGTAAAATTAGACACATAAATAATACCAAATGAATTAGTTGTGTGTCCAGGGACAAACAAATTGCGATAGTTCCTAACGTTATGAATTACTCTTATTGAACTAGAATATTCACATCGTGCTACGATGCCAAGGGTCCCGGGTTCGAATCCATCTTCACGATTAGTTGAAAGTGGCAGAAAAGCGAAGTAAACTAAACAAAATCAAACCAAGTCAATCCAATCCAATCAAAATAATATGTATTAGGAGAATATAAGTATTTATAAAGGAAAAGCAACTGCAATTACAATGATTCGTCCACTTAGCAAACGATAACTGATTTCCAAGAAGGTCCTTGTTCAAAAGCTATCTCTTGTGATATAGATATTTTTTTGTTTTCCCAAGTTTATCTGTGCTACAGCAATTACAGACCTACATTTTGAAAGGTTTGTGTAAAGGTGTGCTTATCATTACTTTTATCGGCAAACAACAAAGATTCCCAGTTTTCTTGATAACCATTTTGTGAGGGTGTGGCGAATATATACTTCTGGACTCAGGGGCGGCGCCAGAAATTTTCGACCGGGTGGGCAGAAGCTACATATTGATAGATTAGGGTGGGCAGTATAAATGTAAGATCATATATAGTAGGCTATATATGTGTATATAAGACGTATGTATCCCATCTTTCTTACACTCCAGATTTTACTCTTACTTCTTTTCCCTTTCCTTTTCTTGTTTTCCTCTTTATTCTTTTTTAACCTATTCTCGCATCTTGTTCCATTTCCTTTCGTTTTGTCTCTGATGGAGACAATTATTTCAAGGAAGTGTTTACCCATACTGAGCCATACATTCTAATCACATTCTTTCATGCATGTTAATACAGTGAAATAAATGTGAATTAGGTTTAAGCTTGTGTTGCAAATACAAGGCACATACTTGATTTTATGTATTCGGCGACAATGATAGATAGTGCAACGGCAGATAAGCGTGAAGTTTCTCGTAATTTAAATGCATGTTCCTGAGCATAGTATTTTCATCGTATGAGTTTTTGACTGAAAGAGTTTTCTTACTCCTTAGGGGTCACTTTTCTTAGCTTACAAGGTTTATACAACTGAGAAATCTATCTGAATGTTTGTAGTAGCGGCGATTGGGTGCCAACATTTGAGGGGCAAGGACAATATACTTTTTCCTGGCAGAAAAGGCTTAGCATAAAAAGGCCATAGTACGGGGGCAAAAAGTGGCAAAATTTGGCGAGGGAACTGCATCCCCCACTTCCCGCTCCTCCTAATCGCCGCCACTGAATGTTTGGATTAAAATGAACGTCTTATTAGGAATGATTTAAAACACACACGGAAATAAATTTCTTTGTTCATTGTCCATGAAGTATTCCTAGGCTAATGAAAGGCTATTTTGACAAAATATCACTCACAAACAGGTAAGATCGAAAAATTGTTAAGAATTGAAGAGATTATTAGCTAAGTTGCTATTCGTTTTCTGAACTCTCGTGTTACTAATGTGGGAGAAGCAACACACGTATGGTTGGTTACATGAACATATTTTTTGAGGTAACAAAATGATTTAGGACACAAGGAATTCATCGAAGTTGATCACCGTGCCAGTAATAATTCATATATTTTTCATATTGACTTGGGTTGCATGGCGTGACCATTTCGAACAAACTAGAATGTCAACCTCTATCCTGTGCAGCACACCCTGGAAACTTGATTATTTCAGGCAACGAGTCCCTGGTGCTTGGAACCACTGTCAAAGTAATAATTTATGAGGATTTGTATTTTGAGTGTCAGCTTGTGTTTGTTTTCGCACCTTCGTTACTTTAATCTAATCACCATTCAACCTAATCGTCGTCATTATCAAAATTAGCTGAAAAATGATTTTAACCTTTAAACAGCCAATGGGTCATATATGACCCATGGTGCCGAATACAACATTCACGTGCTTTTAGGACCTTCATACTTGTATGTGAGGTTGTAAACGCTGACAGATGTTGATACAAGACATTGAAATGTCATGTGGAAGAAAACCCACCCCTCCCCCTTTCTCTAATATGCAAATTAGCTATTTTTAGCCAAAATGCAAATTGTACATATTGCGTCATATTTCAGCTTGTATGAGAACTAGAACTTGAAACATGTTTCACTTTGTTGCAAAAGGTCTACTCTTTAAAAACAATGCAAAGGTTTGCGCCCTTTTCCAAAATAACGGGAGAAGAGGGGGCGAACACCAGATTTTTTTCATTGAAATTTGGGGACTTGGCCCCTCCCAACCCCGTTTTTCTCACTTGGGCTTTCTATATTGTACACGGTCGCGTGCTCCGATGTTTTTGTTTTCAAACAAAAGTTATCCGAAGTAAATTGCTCAAATAGTCTCCGAGATATAACATTTTTCTGAAATAAGTGTAAAAATTTAAAAATCGCGCACAAAGGCCACGGCGAGAGAGGGTTTACTTTCGAAAACCGGCTCGGCTGTTTAAAGGTTAAATATAACAAATCAACCACAACTTACTCTTCCAAAAATGGAGTTGCATTACTTCATACCTCTTAGAAAGTTGAGATGGTAGTTTCAATTGCACAGCGTTTCATTAGTGGATCAAGTCAAGTCCGTGAACAATGATGTTGTTTTCCGAGTCTCAAATATTTCTCTCAGGCAATCACCCTCCTATAATGGACGCATCTTCTGTGGTGATAAAATGCCACGTTTGGTGCAAGTTCTTTCTGTATATTTTCCCCCAAAGGCATAACGCTGTCGCATTATAATGAAGACGTCCCGTGTTCGATTCCACCCTCCTCTGGTGGAAGCACAATGCACACTGGTTCCACGTTAAACTGTAGGTTTAGTCCCGATTAGCCTATCTGAGCATAAAAATGGATTTAAAAACAAACTAATAAAATCGTCTTCTAAATACTTCAGCTGCATCTACAGATTCTGTTGACATTTTCGGCTGATTCATGTGGCAAAATTTATGTATGGAACGAGGATTTCTAAATAGGATAAGCCACTCATTAGCAATTGAATAATTCTGTAGCTTTTTCCATACATAACTGGTTTATTAAAATTTATTCAGTATTGTAGTGATTATTGTGATTCCTTCTTATTAGTAAAATGAATATAAAGTTGATATTTCGCATACCATATTGATATTTGAAGATAACAAGTATATAAAAATTGTAATGAAATAAAAAAAGGGACACTTCTGGAATTTTAATGCAGAGCTAATTAAAACTATATTATACTCTCTAGCATAATTTAACCCGAAGGTTTATGGCTTCAGCAACAGAAGCATTCCATCTGTCCCTATTCGGGGCCAGATCAATCCAATCTTTTCGATCCTTGCCGATTTCTTTTAGGTCCATCTCAACGTTATCCCTCCATCCTCGTCTTGGCCTTCCTAATGGTCTCTTACCATCAGGTTTCCCAACAAAAATCCTGTAAACTATTTTTTCCTCTGCCATTTGTGTCACATGGCCTGCCCATCTAAGTCTTCTTGATTAAATTATTCTAATAATAATAATTAAAAAGTCAAAATAATGTATTGTGTTGCCGGAGGAAGTAACGCTAAGATGATGATTTTATTTGTTTATTTAGAGATTATTTTAACCATCCCCACGCCGGGATATATATATATACATATGTGGAGGCCCGGAGCTGCAGTCCTCAAGTTCACCCTAAATTCCGATCTAATCTTGATCATACCCTGCATAATTTTGAGCCTCCTAAGCCTACTAGCTGCTTTTAATGATGGAAGTATTCATTTGATCACAGTTTTTGTTTCAATAGCTCTAGTATTTACTTTCACTTTCTAATGACAAAATTGGCTTTTTATGGGTTGATAATATGTGAATATTTCTAACATAGATAATATTCACAAGTAAAATATACATATATACCAGAATACACTTATTTATCGAATTATTCATATCTCCAAGTGTATGTACTTATTGAATTTGATTGGGTGGGCAATCGGGTGGGCACAGGAATTTTTGGGTGGGCGCTTGCCCACCCGTGCCCACCCCTGGCGCCGTCCCTGTCTGGACTGCTCACCAGATGTCCACGTGAGTGTCCTTACACGAACTGACAACTTTTTAGGGACACGTGGAAGAAAAACGCCTCTGTCCGGAGGCTTGGTTGGGATACTCTGCTACAAAATTGCAAAAATGTTTGAAAGTTTAAAGTTTTTGTGTTTTGTTAGTGCAAATTAAAAAAAAGTTTATTGCTATTTGTTCTTCTTCACGGCCAATAAAAATGCATGTCCCTTGCAACTGTCTTTTCTTTTATATTTATTATTGAACATCAAGGGTTCCCGGTTCGATACCCGGTGCAGGCACAAAGTAGTTCGGATCCCACTTTAAGCTGTAGGTTTAGTCCTGGTTAGCCTTTATTTGCATAAAGTAGTCTGAAAAAAACTTCCGGCCCCCCACAAAAAATGGAACCCTCACTCCGATAACAAATTAAGAATTCAAAGACACTACCTGATTAGAACTCGAACTAGAGGCTACTTGGATTTTCGGAGTATCATGCTAACCACCTACGCCATTTCAATCTTTAAAGTTGAAAACTTTCGAGCTCCGTTATTGGTGAAATATTTCATTATTTGAAAAGTGTAGTGGCGTATCTACGATTTTATTTTCGGATGTGTTAAGGTATTTTTAAAGCACTGGCAGGAATATTTGTGATGACTATAACATTGTGTTCAACAGCGCCGACCACAATTAATTTGTGGAGGAAGAAAGATTGACGTAAGCTAGGCTTGCGCACCTTGCTTGCAATTGCGGAGACCATGGAGATCTCGGTGCGATGCGAGCTTCCCGCCTGCACACTGTTTCTCAAGGTCAGTATGCAGTAGAACATGGGTTCAGGAGCCGCTTGCGTTGAGAGGAAAAAATACTGCGGCCTCCTTTTCACGGAACAACCTCCTACTTCTTTTGCCATTGATTGATTCATTTGGTTTATTTTACTTCGCTTTTCTGCCCCTTTTGGCTAATCACGGATCAGGATGAGTGATGAAATTGATGAAGGGCCACTCACAAGGAACATACATGCCCTACCGCTGTGCTAACCACTCCATCACTAGGGTCGGTTTTCCTTCTGGCATGATTGCAATGCCACACTGCTCTGTTACTCACGATACTCACGAATTAGATGACGAGAAGTTTCCCGCAACACCAACGCGACCGACGAAGCCTCCTGATTCGCTCCATCCATCCTTTCCAGCCCTTTTACAACGTCACCTTAACGCTCGATCTGTATTCCACAATTGCATATCAATTTCATTTAATGTGTTTTATTTACTTCGCTTTTCTGCCCCTTTTGGCTAATCGCGGAGATGAGGATGAGTGATACAATTGCTGACCTAAGAGTTATTTTACGTAAAAAGTATATACACACCGATCGAGGATTTCGGTGTGCAGAAAATGATTTGTCAGACTCATCGACGCCTAACATAATGCGTTTGTTCATTGCCCAATCATAAATTTCATCAGTTGAGAACTAATCTTCATCGTCGCCATGTTACTAGAGAGGTCGAAAAGCGACGTGAAATAATAAATATAAGTGGGTAACATCAGAGATAATTCCGTAAATGATGCTTTGTTAAATCATAGCCCGCTACGATCCTTCCAGACTAGGGATGGCCAAACGGATCCGGATCCGGGTCCGAAATACCAGATCTGGATCCGGATCCGAAAGTTCCGGATCCGAGAGTTTCGTATCTCAATCCCATTATAATATTACCACACCTTAAAAGGTATTATGATCTTCGATTACAAAGAAAGTTTTCATTAGTTAGTCCTACATGATTTTTTTTCAAGTGTTGTTCCTAAAATACTTTGCTACGCATCTGCTAACACACTCTTGCACAAAAATAATCTTACTTATTTAATATAAAATGTCAGAGGTGATTTTGTAAATGCCATTGAAACGAATATGTATTCATTCGAAAGTATTGGAAATGGAAACACACATAAATGTGAGACATTCCATTCCAGGATGAAACCTTCAACACATTTAACAAGATAGAAATGTTATACAAAAATTATACAATTGTTCTACAGTTACAGTTTTAAAAATTAAAATAAAGCATTATCATATATGCAGTGTTATAGTATAATTACAAAGTGTAAGACTAACAGTAAGTGTATTAATTACAAATCGCGCACACACACACTATATACTATATATAGGCTATATATGTATATATGTATATTAGCAGGTAATGTTATGAGCACATTCTTACTTTCCAAAGAAGCACTCATGTGGGATGGCCAAACGGATCCCGATAATTCCGGTTCCGCGGATCCGTATCCGAAAAATTTTAGGATCCGGATCCGCCAGGATCCGGATCTGGCCATTCCTGTTCCAGACTCGACTTTTGAACACCCCATGTTATCGTAAGGATTTACAATTTCTGCCGCTACCCACATAATGACGCTGATGCCATACCCGTCTGTTTCTATAACAAAGATGCTTCTAAAGCAAAGCAGGTGAACTTTACGACTGAGAGACTTGTGATCTTTCAAACTTTTCTGTCGTTGAGGAAGCAATGTATTTCAAAACAACTCGAATGAAGAATCTGCAGATAAGTTTAGTTATGTTTTCAGAATTATATTTATTCATTATCATCATAAGGATCATAGCGGGCTATGGTAAAATGGAAGCGTAGACTGGCTCTTATAAACTTCAAAATCTGTAAAAGAAAAAAGAAACACTTTAACACACAATTTTAAAGTAAATGTTATGCGTTACTCTCTAAAGAAGGACGATATAGCTAAAAAAAAATCTTTATCATTCTGTTATCTCTTAAGTAATGTTCGTTGACACAATTAGGAAATAATTCTGGTGGGACTTCCTTGATAACTAGTAAGTAGCTCTTCAGATTATATCACTGGCGCACACCTACGTTTAATCATACCTTTGTGTGTTTTTCTATTGGATTTATTTCATTATCCATTAGTTTTCTACTTTCTACGATTAAGTACGACGATGAGGATGAATGACGGAAAAGAACAGAACTGACTTTGCTTAGTTACTTAAAGTGTTTTACGCTCACTTTATGCTCAGATAGGCTAAAATGGAATTCGAACCATTGCACAATGTGCCTGCACCGGGATCGAACCTGGGACTCCTTGGATGCAAAGCGACAACGTCACAGCTACACCACCGGGAAGACCTAAATAATAAAGATTCGAATCTAAGAACTCCTGGCTTCGAAACGCACTTCTAACCTCCCCTCCCCTCCCCTCCCCTCCCCTCCCCCCACACTTAACTTAAGCTACAATATTCAGAAATAGCTGGCAGGAACTGCCTTTAACTTTTGAATCACTGATCCGATGGGTGAAAAAAAGGCGAAATATTTTTTCCAGCACTATGCATTTCATTTTTTGGCGCTACAACGGCAGGAATCCCGGGTTCGAATCCATCATCAACTTAATCGTATCATCCATCATTCATCCTCATCTTCGCCATTAGCCAAAAGTGGCAGAAAAGCTAAGTAAAATAAAGCAAATTAATCAATCATTTCTTTGTGGAAAAGTTACGCTCACAAGAAAGCTTCGTCATAAACAGAGCTTAAACAAACAAAAGAAAAATTAAAATTGGATAATCCATTCAATAGTTCCAGAATTAAAAGAAAAGGGGGGCTTTTCACCTCCATTTTTCAATATGGCAGCTACAGGTGCATTCTGCAGATACCTATACAAACCTTGAAATCAGTAACAAACATGCCAACTTTCATACTTGTACATTCGGATTATAAGGTAAGATATTCTCAGAAAGAATCATTGGTTAAAAGAATAAATGGGGGTTGTACCCATTCTCCACCCGTACACATTCGAGGGTGTGCGCTTATTGTCCTGGTGCCTTAAGTTTAGACCAGGACGTCTGTTCCGCGAAAGTTGTACGTACGATTCCCAGCTTTATTTTTATGAACTTCTTATTTATTAACTCTCGTAGTTACAATATGTTTGTTTGTTACAATACTGTTCTGGTAACCAGTACAGGCTTGGTTTATATGAGACGTGAAAAAATTTGTGTAAATTAAGTAACGTGAGATTTTTTTTTGTTTGTTTGTTATTTTGGCGATTGATCCGGAAAGGGACTGCGGCAGTGGTTCCCAAAGTGTGCGTCGAGGTGCCCTGGGGCACTGTAGCTGGCTTGCAGGGGCGCCGCCAAATGAACCCATATTTCCACTGAACTGAGAGTGATTGTTATGGATATGACGATTGTTCCAAATATGTGCTTATTTAGTACTTTTTATCTGTAAAATGTTTCTGAATTTGAAGTGTGCTTATTTTTTAACTTAAGGCAAGCAAACCAACCACGCTAATTGAGCGTTGTAAGTTGTAGGTAGCGCCGCGGAGAAATTTTGAAACACTAAGGGAGCCGTGAAAGGAAAAACTTTGGGTACCCCTGGACTACGGGACAGAGCCCGGATTGGGTGAAGTTAGTGAAGTTTTTTTGTGGAGAAGGAATAGGTAGTACTGGTGTAGCGTAAGTACGGTAATCCTGAGAACTTCAGGGAACAGGGGGTTGCCTGGGATGCATCAGAATGTCTTGAGAGGAGAGAGGGGGTTTAGATTGTGTTGTGAAAGATTTGTCTCCGTTCCGTTAGACATTTCCTCAAGTTCCGGTGTCGGCTGTTCTGGTGATCGGAGACGTCTCTGGTTCTCCAGCCTTGCTGATCTTCTTGGCTAAATTACAAGTCTCTGTGGAGTAAGGGGTTGAGGAATTGGGAGTGCGTTTCTTGAGGATTTGTATTTCCGCCACTCGCTGCTGATACCGAGTCCGACCGGCAATGGAAAGAAAAATGACACATGAACTTTTAGTAACAAAGGCCCCTCAGTCCTCGCCTAGACAAAACAACGTCAAGCTACCTTCCGTCCCGTCATAAGAGTGGCGCATGGTTTCCATACGTTGGCAGCACTGACAAAGACGCGAAAAACGCACGTCTGCGTTCCCACTCTGATAAACAGTGACAGGAGGAGAGAGGAGCTTGGAAGCAAAAACACATGCATATGCGAACCGTGATATCCCTGATGCAACGGACGTTTCGTAAACAAGCAGAAATAGAAATTACAATTTTCTGTAACCACAAACCAGGATTTGTGCGGGACAAAGAAGGAGAGCAGACAAAATGGAACGCACCTGTTCGTGCATGTACTTGAAGTATGCTTGCACACACGCCAAATGTTGTTCATTATTGTGACGCAACACGTGCTCACTTCACGAAATGTTGCGGAAGTTAGGGGGCTAGGTGGAAATCGTCAGAAAATTTTCTAGGAGGTGGGGGTCATTGACAAAATTGATTCAGTAGCAAAGGCGTAACTTGAGGGACAAGCGGGCACTTCCCCAAATTTTTAGGTTTATTAAAATATACAATGATATTTTTGTTAATCTTCTGGGACCTAAGGTCCGTGTTCTTCCTCCACCCTCAAGACGTTAAGATTGACTGATTGGTTGTTTTAAGTCCACTTTATGCACAGAAAGGCTAATCGGGACTGGACCTACAGTTTAAAGTGGGTTCCGAACCACTATGTGCCTCCACCGGGTATTGAACCCGGGACCCCTTGATCAAGACGTAAAGCTCCAGGTTACGCTGCTGTTAAGTCGTAGCAGTGATAGAATCAATAATAACATTATTACAAATAACATTACTCAACATACATCATCAATTTGATTCTAGTTAGTCTCTATTGATATGGATTATATTCATATACTCAAGGTGATATTTTGTAGGTGGGGAGGGGGAATTCCCCTCTGGTTCAAAAATGTTTAGCCATTGCGGGCATATTTATATAAAATCATGAGCACTTAGTGTAGGGTGACCAGACATTCTGAAACAAAAAGCAGGGCATCAAAGGATACACACAGAGGGTCTAGGAGGGCCATGCACCCCTCCCCCTTCTTTGGACAAAGAATAAGTCGTGCTTCCTTCATGTCTATTTGAATATTACACAGTTCTCTTTAACCTGTTGACTTCCCCACTTCTCTCTCTCTCTCTCTCTCTCTCTCTTGTTTCTTCCGTGTCTTAGGAATTTTTGGATGGACTGGGGGTTATTATTCTAATTGAGAAGATGGAGATGAGTGATGATGTGATGAAATTCATGAATGGAGACTCACAGACATCCATGCCCAGGACGGGATTCGAACCCTGGACCTATGGTGTCGTAGCGCGATGTGCTAACCACTCCGCTACGGGAGTCGGCGAGAATCTAATTGAATTGTTGCTTCAATTCATCCGAATGTTTTGAGTAAAATATTTCTTTGAATAGATTTAAGAAAAGAGGATTTTGTGCAAACGTAATGAACTGTTTTCTGCGTCAAATAATTTACTTGTGACTTACACCTATTTTACGTGTCTTTTTTTTAGTACGTATTGAGTAAATTGCCTGTCCAACAGGTCACTAGTGTGAACGTTCTTACGGGCTGATGTGCGGAACGATGCGATTTCCCAACACTTTCGCTTTTGGCACTTACAACGTTTGCCACTTTTAGTCCTCAATTCCTTATAAAAAGATTAAAGTGCAAATGCTTTACTTGTATTAGATAACGAGTAACAAAATTAAGAGTTACTTTTGCAGTCACATTTTGTACGTACGCTTCAACAGTAATAACCAAGAAGATTATGATATAATAAAAAAATATATACAAGTAAAATTGTAATATTTTGTTTCGTAAACTTTAAAAGCGTCGAGTGGTAACTGAAAGTCAGGAGGACCGTGTTCTTTTGATTACATTCGTTATTCCACGTGTTTGTAATACTTTCTTATTATTTGCAATGTAAATGTATTGTCTTTATTTTCCAAGGTGTGAATTGCATTTCTGCTATTCGCACGTTGTTAGAAGTTAGTCGTAACATGTTTCCAAATACTCTACCGTTAAAATTTAACAATCTACCTGTCAATTTACAAAAACGGGATGCAATAGTGTAGAGGTTAGTCAGGATCTGCATTTTGTATGCAAAAGTATGAAACTTGGCATGTTTCTTATTTGTAGCTAATTGTGAGTTGTTATAGGCATCGCCGGAATGCACTTTCAGTAGGCTACTCATATTGGAAAGTTGCGGCCACAAGCATGAAACTTTCGAAGAGATGATCCGATTTTAATTTTTCTTTCTTTGTTTCCCTTTTTTGAAACAACGCTTTACTATCATTATCTACATAGTGTTTCTAATTCTTGAGGATTCCATACAAGTTTCAAAGCTTTTTGTGGTGCACACTTTCAGACCCGAAAACAACTGAAAAGAGAATTTCACAAGGTTACCATTCATACCGTAAGTTGTATTTTTGACATACAGTTTTCTCATGAATTGATTATAAAAATAAAGATGTCAGCTGCACAAAATCAATTTTCTACGGCGACGTATCTAAACCGCGGGCCAACCAACCCCCCAGGGTGCGAAATCCCGGGGGGACGGGGGGAATTCCCCCCCCACCAACAATCTTGGCCTGAAGTTTACCCCCCCACCAAATTCTTCCGGGGGGGGAGAGTTTTGTTTTAACAACAAACAATCAATTAATTTTGATTCGAATATACTTGACTGGAATAATATCGAAAACATACCAAAAAAGAAAAGAACGGACAACAAAGAGCCTCCTCATCTCTTAGGACACTGAACCCAGCAATTCCCAGAACACAGAAAGTAGACCGACTTGTTATTTCTTCTCCATTTCTCATCGCCTTTCGTTAGCAACCACGAAGTGTATAAATATATTAATAAAACACGTAATAGCATTTATATGTGAATTTTATACAGGAAATTATTATCTTCTTAATGTCTCTTAATTTTTGCCTCTTCTCCCTTACGCAAATCATTGTTCATTAAAATCTTCAATTTGCAATTACATTTTGAATGAAAGAGTCGATCTATATTGTATATTTTATAATATAATTTGATTATTTAATAATTAACATATTTAATGACATTATATATATATATATATATACCTATTGCGTGTGTGTTTGTGTGTCTGTCTGTCTTTTTGCTCCTTCTCCTCCACCTATCTGCATTGATTTCGCACCCTGCAACCCCTCTTGGTGATACTTCCTTCATTAGCGCGTTTGCACACACCGATAACATCGTCTGCGACCCCTACCTCGGTACCGTGTGCAGCAAGAAACAACGGGGGTAAATGGACAAGCGCACACGTAGACCTGCACGACAAATTTCCTGGAAGGACCTTCCGATGGTGGGTCTTAGTCCGGAGCTCCCCTCGACACATGGAGAGTCGGACACCGCACCAAGCCATAAATTTAGCTGGAAGTTGTTTTGAAGCAGGGCAGCCATGCCAACACTAGCATAATGATGCTAAACCTAGCACAATATGAGTTTCGTTGACACGTAGCAGTCTGTGTTTACGTAATGGGAAAATCTGGCATAATTTTCAAACTTGCTCCTCACGAGGAACATTTCATGGCAAGAATCGGCAGGAAGTTGTGGGGCACAAATAGAACAAATGTTCCGCTTTGTAGTCGACGCATCATCTCAAACCTTCTCTAGCTTCAAGGTTGAACTCATCTCGAAAAATAGGTGCATAACTTAAAATTATTTATTTATTTATTTATTTATTAACGCCTTGTTTCAAATGGCGGAGTTAAGGCCGTACAAAGCCTTTTCTTCTACTCAACCATACACATAAAATTATAGACTACATTATTATATTTAAAACAAAGTACATTAAATCATTTCTATGTCCACACACACACATTATATTATACTCATACTCCTCAGACACACAAGTCTTAACGCCCTGAATATAACACACAAAATTACAATCATCCTAAAAGTCATCATAATAATAAATTACTGTTACTAATTATCAATAATAATAATAATAATAATAATAATAATAATAATACATTGTTATTATTATTATTTATATCCTAGCACAATTCATCAGCATTTAGCATAATTTCACAGTTTAAACAGCTTTTTCTTATCAGGAGGTTGGCAACGCAGGACAGGAGCCATCAGGCTTTCGTGCGTTCCCTCCAAGATCATGGCGAGAACCCCGATTGTGACGGTGCTTGTGAAAAACACGCTGTCGGTATCGGCGCTGCCGCGGAAAACTACTCCTGCAAAAGAACTGTGTGTGTGCATGTTAATACCTAATAATGATTCTGGGCTAATGAAAGTCCCCTTCTGTAGGGGCGCCAACTATTTAAAAACATTGGGTGGATCAAAAACTTGAATTATAAGTTCACTAAAAATCTCATAAATCCTCCCTTCCGTGTATTATGACATTAATGCCCACCAGCAATGCATCCTATTAATTTTTTTAGAATCTTTATTTTATGATTTTAATAAGCACTTCACCACGAATCACGATGACAAATATAATAATGACACCACAAATTTTGAGGTGGGCTAGGTCGCCACTGACCCATATTAGTTAGCGCCATTACCCCTCCTCCCCTCCTTCTAGAGCAAGGGTTCCCAAACTTTTTTCGTTCACGGCGGCCTTAATGTTTCAAGATTTTTGCGGCGCCCATGTCAGAATGTAGGCCTATCTAACACTTGAAACGTTCATTTAGTATGGTTAGGTTGCTTGCCTTAAGTTAAAAAATAAACACATAATTCAAATTCAGAAACATTTACAAGTAAAAAGTACTAAATAAGCACATATTTGGAAGTGTGTCATTTCAGTGTAAATGCTGGGGAACATTTCGCGGTGTCTAAAGAATGTTTGGCACTGTTTTTATTTTAACCTTTACTATGTTAGAAATACAATATATTCTAAGTTGTTTTCTTTCACTTTTTAAGTTGCACGTTAAGTAATCGGAGGAGGGGGATATCACATGCGACTCATGTTAATAACATAGAATTATATGGATTTCCTTTTAATTTGAGCCCCCCTAAAAAATATGCTGCCTTTAGGAATATTTATTTAATATTTCTTAACCTCTACGGAACCAAGCAGTGGCGAACACTCCCTTCGAAAGTTTGATAGCGGAAGCTACAACTTTGTTCAATAACCATTTGCATTCAATCTCCTTCAACACTCGAGGGACTCCCTATGTTGTTATGTTTAAAATACGAACACAGTATTATTAGAACTTTCCCTTGTTCCAGAAATCTTCTATCCAGAGACAACCAGCGCTGATACAAAATGTAAGATCTTTACTCTGTGCATTTAGTGACCTGTCCAATGACATAGTGGTAGCGCTGTTGCCGGGAGTCCCAGGTTCGATACCCGGTGGAAGTACATTGTGGTTCATATCCCGCTTTAACAGTAGGTCCAGTCCCGGTCAGTCTGTCTGCATAAAGTGGACTTTAAAAGATTAACGTTTGCTTTAATCGCACTTTTATCCTCAGAGAGACTAATCTGAACTGGAGAATCGAACCAGGACCTATTGATTACAAGGCGAGGACATTGCCGCTATGCCATTGAGATGAGATCGTCTAAAATAAAAATAATAATAATTAAAAATCCAAATATTTGAATGTGTTTCTGGGTTATTCCTAAGTTGGTAACACTGAGTGCACCGCCAAGTACCATTTTTCCTCGTTCATCGCTTTGACTCCTGTCGTTACATGTCTGAGCACGTGACTTGATTTAACGAGCTATGCAGCCGAATAGCCTTGACTGCTTCCGGTGGCGGAAAACTGCATTGCAACTACAATGCAAGAAGAATTCTCTGGCACTCTCCCCTCCTCTATTGCAGCTGGTCTCACTTATCGCATACTTCCCAAACTTTTTTTTTTTGGTCAAGCCCCGCCCTTCGCCTTCTGACGTCAGGTACGTGTTACGTTAGCCTTGTTAGGTTCAGGTCTCAGCATAAATACAGTGGCGTGCCCAGGATTTTAAAAGGGGGGTGTTACGTATAGTTTTTTGAGTAGTCAGTCCTCATTTTCAACTCTTTTCATGCCTTTAACGTTTTTTTAACGGAATACTGGACCAAAGGGGGTTACGCCTCCAACCGACCTTGAGCACCGCATTGAATAATAAACAATACATTTTTGGTAAACCTAATGTTTATGTAATGGGCGACCATTTGTGTATGCTCCCATGTTAATTGGTTTACTACCGGTAAATAAACGTTCTTCATATATGTAGAAAGTGCTGGAAAATTTGAAGTTGTCGGACTTCTCTTTATGTTGTACTTGCATCCCTGTTTTAGTTTTACTATATATGGGGGCTATTCCTGAGTAAACAAAAAAAATAATCGATCAAGCAATTCGATTATCGCAGGTGCAATATGAACTTCCGGTTTGACAAAATCCCCAATATAAACAAGTGGGATACAGATTACCTTCGAGCTTATTTTGTTACAAAAGGTCGCATACAGACTGGATCGCTTGAAATTTGAAAGCGATAGAGAGAAACAAAAATATCTTGGAAAAAATTGGGAAGTTCCCGGATCCTTCAGATGCAGATATAAAGAACAATACTAATATTTTCCAAGACAATGTTTATCTTCTACCAACAGTTTCGTGTTAAGACTTCTGCAGGTTGAAATAAAGCTTACATAAATTATAAACATTGAAATACTTCAATTTTACAACAGTAAAATGTATAGTTTTCGACACTGTGTACTCAAATACAGCCCCTTTAATTTTACGGCTTAAGAGAGAGCCATGGGCGTCGACAGAAATTTTTGTAGGGGGTAAAGGCCATCAATAAAAGTAGAATAGTAGAAATAATACTAATAATAATAATTACGACGGTTATAAATGTTACTATATAAAACAAATTACTAAACTAATTAAATAAACAACTTTTATTCTAAATTTATTATTGTTATTTATTTATTCATGCTATTCAAATTCGATCCACAGGCCGAGTGAATATCCAGCACAACTATTTTCCATTAATTCTTTTACATTTTATACAGTTACAATACTGAAATCCACAGATATTGTATTTTATTATTAACTTTTGCAAGTGTCGTTCAAGGAAAGACTTTAGAACTTAGTAAAAATTTTGCTAATAAAGTTTACATTGTGTGAACTCACTTAAAATTATAATTTTTGGAATTGTGAATGATTATAAACAGTTTCAATTTTTAAATTTAGTCAACACATGTGCGTTAGACAATTATAATCTTCGAAATACGTAAAGTATTTTAATTTGATTTACTCCGGTGATGTAGTGCCGACTATAGAGCCTATTCTCTCGTGTTTGTGTCCAGTCTTTTCGCTTTACGAGGGCCACTATTTATATTTTGAGCCTTGGCAACACTGATTGAAGTTAGGCGCGATTTGACGTTTGCACGGAATCGTCTGGCATTATTGACCATAACGTACTTCAAATGTTTTGTCAATAGCTTGATTTGTGTTGTTTATGTTGCCTTGGAGATTGCACGACAACAATAAAATGGAATTAACTCGTGAACATTTTCGTTAACACATCTGGTTAACGTCTCGTATATATTGTGGATCAAGATTGTTTCGGTGCACCAGAAACAAGCTTGGTTTACAGTTAAAAATTTTTTCTAGTAGTGTAGTGCAATGAAATAATATTTATATACAGGGTGTCATTTTAATGGCGCCCACGGACCACAGATTCGTATAGAGGACATCAAAACAAACAACTTTCCTCAGTAACATTTTTCTCGTTGGTGCGTCGATTCGACGCTACAGGCGTTCAAAAAAGACCGTTTTGTCTCCTGGATGCTGGCAACCCAACACATCATTTGATCGTATTTGTGACGTCATTTCCTGCGGTGAAACAGCGCACTGCAGGGTTGCAAGGAACACACAAATTTTGTGAAAATTGACAAACTACCAACCCCTTGATTATGTGTAAAACGAATCGAGAAACGCGTCCAGTAAACCGAACGTCATAGCCTACAAGCCAGAAGATCAGCAGCCATTTCAGGGGAAGGGGGAAGTGAACCAACGGTATGAGAAATGGTAAAAAGGTATTCAAAATGAAATGTCAATATCGGATTTTGTCTCAGCCTACTTGTCAAATATCAACAACAATAAATTTTATTGGACTTACAGCTTACATGTGGCTGTTTACGCCCATCTACATGTCAAATATTTGCAAATCTCGTTGCAAGGTTGATATCTACGGGTTTGTGTCCAGATGCCTTGTGGTACTTTTGTGCTGATAACGGAAGTATCCGAGGTTCAGGTTGTGCATTACGGCTAAAACACGTACAACCACAGTAACAATCTAATTATGAATCAGTAGCGAATATACTGCCCTGTTCACAGTTGCAAACTATTACATGTGTATCCGGTGCATAGATAAACACAGTCGTCGGAGAGCTTGTATTACTACTACTTATATCCCTGTTTTTTAACCTTTTTTGTAACTTGCCTCATAATGCCCTGAATATACATTTATATTTTGTGTTTACTAGCTTTGGAATTTTGAGTTCTTTCCTTTCTATTTTGTCATCTGTTTTAGTGTGTCACAGACAACTAGTACCAGTAGATAAGACTAAATTGTAGATGCCAACTTGGTAACTAGATTTGCAAATATTTGACTTGTAAGTTGAGACAAAATTCGATATGACCACTTCCACTTGAATTATATTTTCTTTCTACCATTTTTCGTATCGTTTGTTTATTTCCTGTTAGGTTTTCTCGTTTTCTTTTACGGTACATAATGTGACCGATTGTAGCTATGTAATTTTTCACAGAATATCAGTGTTCCTAGCAACCCTGGAACGTATAGTTTCACGACGGGATATGACGTCACAAATGCAATCAAATGTTGTGTGTGGTTGCCAGCATTCAGGCGGCAAAACGGGCTTTTTTGAACGACTGTATCTCCGAAATGATGCACGAACGAGAAAAATGTTACCGAGAAATGTTCTTTGTTTTGATGTCCTCTATACGTTTCCGTGCTCCGTGGGCGCCATTAAAATGACACCCTGTATGTATGTATATATACAGGGTGTCATTTTAATGGCGCCCACGGACCACGAAAACGTATAGAGGACATCAAAACAAACAACTTTTCTCAGTAACATTTTTCTCGTTGGTGCATCCTTTCGGCGCTACAGTCGTTCAAAAAAGCGTGTTTTGCCGCCTGAATGCTGGCAACCACACACAACATTTGATCGTATCTGTGACGTCATATCCCGCCGTGAAGCGATGCGTTCCAGGGTTGCCAGGAACACGCATATTCTGTGAAAAATGACACAGCTACAATCAGCCACATTATGTACCTTAAAACAAAACGAGAAAACACGTTCTGTAACCTAACAGAAAGTAAACAAACGATACGAAAAATGGTAGAAAGAAAATAGAATTCAAGTGGAAGTGGTCATATCGAATTTTGTCTTAGCTTACATGTCAAATATTTTCAAATCTAGTTACCAAGTTGGCATCTACAATTTAGTCTATCCACTTCGTCCTTCTGATACTAGTTGTCTGTGACACACTGAACAGATGACAAAATAGAAATGAAAGAACTCAAAATTCCAAAGGTAAGCAACACATAATGTAATGTATATTCAGGGCATAATGAGGCAAGTGGCAAAAATGGTAGTAGTAATACAAGCTCTCCGACGACTGTGTTTATCTACGCACAGGATACACATGTAATAGTTTGCAACTGTGAACAGGGCAGTATATTCGCTACTGATTCATCATTAGAACGTTACTATGGTTGGACGTGTTTAGCCGTAATGTAACAACGTGAACCTCGGATTCTTTCGTTATCAACACAAAAGTACCACAAAGCATCTGGACACAAACCTGTAGATATCAACCTTGCAACGAGATTTGCAAATATAATTGACATGTAACTGGGCGTAAACAGCCAAACATGTAAGCTGTAATCCCAATAAAATGTATTGTTGTTGATATTTGACATGTAGGCTGAGACAAAATCCGATATTAACACTTCATTTTGAATACGTTTTTTACCATTTCACATATCGTTGGGTCATTTTCCCCTTCCCCTGAGACGACTGCTGATCTTCTGGCTGGTAGGCTATGATGTTCGGCCTACTGGACGCGTTTCTCGCTTCGTTTTACAGCTAATAATGTGGTTGGTAGTTTGTCACTCATTTTTCACACAATTTGTGTGTTCCTTGCAACCCTGCCGTGCGCTGTATCGCCGCAGGAAATGACGTCACAGATACGATCAAATGTTGTGTTGGGTTGCCAGCATCCAGGCGGCAAAACGGTCTTTTTTGAACGGCTGTAGCGCCGAAACGATGCACCAACTAGAAAAATGTTACTGAGAAAAGTTGTTTGTTTTGATGTCCTCTATACGTTTCTGTGGTCCGTGGGCGCCATTAAAATGACACCCTGTATATATATAGCCAGTATGTTAGTAATAGAACAAGGTGTAATGTGTTATGACAGGGGGAGTGGAACGAGTGTAATTTCTTGAGGGATGTTAAATAAGTTAGTCTGTAAAATGTGAGAGTTAGTAAATAATAAAAAAAAATAATAAAGTAAGAATAGTACTATAAAACTATATGACTAAGCATAGAGATCGAAGGGTGAAGTAAGGTGATAGTATGAGAAGAGAGATTATGTTGCTGAGGTGCCAGCAGGATGTGGTCGTACTGGCAAGGAGTCAATAGGAAAGATTGTTTTCCTGGAATCATCAGGAGGGTGTAAGGTTCCCGGGATACTTCAGGAAAGATTTGGCCTGGGAAGATGAGGGAAGAACAAATAGGGTCAGTAGCAAAAGAGGTTATATGAAAGAATACTTGACCTGTTAAAGTGGAAATAGTTATTGTGGTTAGTGGTTAATTCCTGGGTAGAATAAGTTTTAGAAAGTCTATTGGAGATTTCCGGGTAAGCGAATGTTCTCATCATCTGTCTTACATCTGCTGCCCGCCTTTCAGTCGAAACTAAGTTACCTATTGTTCTAGAGGATCCTCCCATGATACCTAGTCTTGGTTTTGGTGCCCATCCAATGGATTAGATCGTTGATGGTTGGTTGGTTTGGTGTTTTAAGTCCACTTTATGCACAGTAAGGCTAATGGGGACTGGACCTGCATTTTTAAGTGGGATCCGAATCACCATGTGTCTCAACCGGGTACCGAATCCGGGGCCCCTTGATTACAAGGCGACGACATTACCACCACCCCATCGGGGAGGCCCTTGATGTAGTCGATTCAGTATCCTGCATGATCTTCTTCTGGGAAGTTCTTGGTTGGTTGAAGGTTGAATAGCTGGTGGCGTGTGATTTCTGGTTTTGAATTTGCAGTATTCCTCGTTAGATACGAGGTCTGCCAGGGAATTTAGAATTTCGAAGTCTTGTTTCGAACGGATGAGATGGTAAGTGTCGAAGTTTGGTAAGTTATCTCTGAGTTTGAGAATTCGGGGATTCCTCAGACAATGGAATACTTTGTGCTCAGGTGTGTCCACGATATTATCACAGGATTCGCATAATTCGTTCTGCCATTGGTTAAACAGATATAAATAATGGCCGTAAGGACCATGTTCGGTTAAGAAGTGGATTAAACATCTTGACGGTAGGAAATGACTCATTTCGAGTCTTTCTAAGACGTTTGGAATAAAGGAGAAGAGCCTTCTTCCCTGCGGAACGTTGGACCATTCTTCTTCCCACTCTTGTGGGATCTTTCTGTTGATATCTGCCACTGTGTGAGCATATTCTCCTAGCAATTCGTGAATTTTGTCTTTCCCCATTTTAAAATAATGTTTGGAGGAAGTTTGCCTGATAATTTTACCGATCGGCCACAAGCCCGTGATTACAAGTAGGGCCATAGTTCAATTTGTGCGGAATGAACCGGTGAATATCAAGATTACTTTTCTTTGTGATGATCTCAGTTTATTTTTGTTTGTTTGTGTGTTTATACTGTGAGCCCATGTTGGGGAGCCGTATGCAATTATTGAGTTGTAAATTGATATTATGTAAGTTTTGATTAGGCGAATGGCCAATTTAAATTTCGAAGATCCGATCGTTGCAAGTGAGTTGATTGCAGCTTCTGCTTGTTTGGATATTTTAGAGATGTGTATGCTAAAGGTAAAACATCCTTTCTTGAGGGAATTCCCCAAGGTAGTTTGCTTCTGTGTCGCGTTTTATGGTTTTCCCTTTCAGTTTAATAGTGAGATGTCTATTCTCTTTCAAGGTCCCTTTTAGAATTATGTAATTAGTTTTATTTGGGGCGATTATTAATTACTCACAGTCACACCAATCAGCTAATGTTTTAATTGCCTCAATTTCCCGCCTGGATTTTCCCGATATCAGAATGACTATATAGTGTGTTGTTCCGGTGTGTACAGCCACCGGCAAAAAATGGGACATCTAGATGATCCTGAAGTGCTCGCTAGCGCGCATGGCGTTATGTGTGTTGCCCAACTCTACGGCGATGCGAGAAGGTCGTTACAAAGCATTGTTTTTAGACAAGTGAGAAACCTTGACCAGATCGATTGATTTGGATGAAATTTGGCATGATGGTTCAATCATGTCTAGAAGGCTTGTATTCCAAATATTAGGTTCCTCAGAGAAATAGTTCGAGTTATAGCCTGTGGAAGAAGTTGGTGCCCAACAGATAATGTGATCCAAATACGAGAAATGAGCCTCAGAGCTAACTTCAGGACTCCATAACTTTGGAACTATTGATCACAGCCTAGTGATATTTGCACACCAAACAAACCTCTCACCAAGGAACACGTGTATTGCATCAAAATACCCTCAGCTTGTTTACGTTAGCATATAAAATACCCCAAAATATGCCTTAGAAAGCCTTACGTGTCAAAAAAATACATATTTTGTGTGCCTGCTGTTACAACTGTAATCCAACCAGGAAGGTGGTATTAATTTTTCTACTGTAGTAACCCTGATGCGAGCTCAGTATACACACATTATGTCGTCTCCATATATATCACCCAATCCATATTATATGTGGTTGAATGTGCAAGCAATTGTAAAAATCACCGGAAAATGGTGGATTTTTGAAATGGTGTAGCACAAAAGGGACAAGAGATATCCAAGCAAAGTTGATACACTACGTAATTAGACCTTCCTCTAATGTGTGTCAAAATTTCAACTTGTTATTGCAAGGTGCTGGTGTGCGTGCGTGCGCGTGAACACACACACACACTCACACACACACACACACAGTGTGAAGTTAAAATTGGCTTTTCTTCGACGAACCCCTTCCGATTCTTCTTTCTAATCGTCAGTTCTTTGCAATAATTAATTTAATATATTAAATTCTGCATAAGTAATGTGCGGGTCATTCCATGTCAAATCAACCAAGGTCTGAACCTTGACATCTTAGAAATTGATAACTTTTATTTTTTATATAAAATATGTACCAATACATTGTTTTTTGGATCATTACATAGGAAATTATCAGCAGAAGTTATAGCGATTTTCATAAACGTCCGAAAACTGTAAAATCACCGCACGGGACAAATTAAAAATGGCCGACAGATCTCCACGCCAAGTCTGAAATGTCGATTTTGAACACTTGAAGTATATAGAAATAAGTTATTAATATTTTTAAAAGTTATGATGCTACAAGGGTTGTTCGAATGGTATGGAATAGGCCTATTTTAAGTGGTAGTTTCTCACCACTACACACACGTGTGCACGCGAGTGAGCGTGCATCCATGCATGCACAAAATTTTATCAATAATATGTTTGATGCTCTACAGATTTCCTGATAAGCAGCAGTCAGAAACAGTGTTGCCAGTGTATCATATTTTACAGTAAAAACCCAAAAATCTTGGAACATGGACATTTTTTTTAAGAAATCCTTCCGGCTACACAAAAATAATGCAAGGTCTGATTGGTTACTGTACTTGCAGAATATGCAAAGACTACTGTATATTGTACAAGTTTCAGACATTTTGAGGTGGGTGTTTGAGAAAATGATCTCTGAAAAAAGGTCGAAATTGATTTTAATTTTTTACACATAATTTTCTACATAACGTTAGAGTTAGTGCAAAAATGGCATTGTAAATAGTTAGTCCAGTTCCCATATTCTATTATCCCAGAAAAACTAATGTCCTGTGGAACTTTTTTTTGTATTTTGATTTTTAATTTTAGAGCTGAAAAGGGTTTCATAAATATATTCCTTAATAAGGTTTTGGATGTACTTTCAACAAGCTTTCAAACAAAAGAAACCTTAAGTCTCTGCCATTTTTGGTATTTGATTTATAGTGATTTGAATATTGCATTATTTTCTTTGCGCATTATTTTTTTATACCAAATAGTGCCTTTCTTTGTGAGCTTGTAACACTAACAAATCAACAGAAAAGAAAAATATTTTAATTTTGGACATGTGCCATGTGTTCCTTTAACATATTTTTTCAGCTGATTTTGAAATTCTAAGGTGACACACTTATTACTTACCTGTACGATTTGAGATTAAATGCTGTAGTAGTTTCCAAACAATCCACAGAGATAGAAAGGTTCGCTTGTTGACAAAGCAATGTTGAGTCACCGGCAATGAAAATTGGACACCTAGATCCTGAAATTCTCGCTTACGTGCAAGGCGTTATGTGTGTTGTCTAACTATGTTGAAAAATGGATTTTAATACCAAATTTTTAATGGTATCTTCTAAACCTCTGTAGAGTTAGGCAACACACATGACGCCTTACAGATAAGCGAGTATTTCAGGATCTAGATGTCCATTTTCATTGCCGGTGACTACATAACAAGCGAGAAAATTTGTACGATTAAATTGATATTAATTGATATTGTGTACACACACCTTCCAGTACTTTCCAGCTCATATTGATTGATTGTAGATATTTACGAACTTTGAAATTCTTGTAGCCTACCGGCACTTCCCTATTTTTTACAAAACTGAAATTCGCTACAAATATTTGATAATGATAATGCAGTTAATGATCTATAACTGCCGAAGAACGCTAGTCTACGATACCGTACATACAACTCTGTGGTGAAGCGTGACATTTTTACGAAGTCATCGCAAGACTTGCCGAACGTCCGAGTCACTCTTTCAACCGGGGCGGAGGCATTCTTTCATAGATAATGATAACAGCGTTCGTACATGACGTGTGATGTAGAAATGGCCAAACCCATTTTTTTTTTCTACGGAGTATATGATCGTAAAATAAGGAAGACGAAAGTTTAATAAATTCTACCCGAAAAAATGAAAAACATTGTTAAACACCTCTCTCCGAAATTCTGATTGCCTCCGAAATCCGGATAGTAAAATTTCCGAATAGCGATTTTTAAATTTTCCGGAATCCTATTATTTTTGGCTCTCTCTTGTGTAGAGGTAATATGTTAGGAAAAGGTTCTGTCCGAGTAAGTATGTCTGTCACCTCGAGAACAAATATCTTTATCAATATTGTCATTTTTGAGCAGAGTAAACACAAAACAGGAAGTACTTCGTGTTTTGTAA
The DNA here is from genome assembly GCF_977018435.1 of Lepisma saccharinum. Classification (NCBI taxonomy): domain Eukaryota; kingdom Metazoa; phylum Arthropoda; class Insecta; order Zygentoma; family Lepismatidae; genus Lepisma; species Lepisma saccharinum. The sequence goes on along the minus strand of NC_139239.1, from coordinate 33,063,560 downwards.
AGCAAGAACGTTTTTTCGAAATCTATATTTGAACCACAGGATCCAAAAAAATTAAAGAGAAATAGTATGATGGAAATACAATGGATCCAGAACTGCTCCCCCCCCCACCCGTTAACAGTGGGGAAATTTATGCTTTTGCTTACGTACATTTTTTTTTTTACGCACCATTAATTTCATGTTTTCTGTGTAAGTTGTGTTGCGATATTCTTCAATGTGTGTTTTCCTCTTAAAAACACGAGCGCTGCATGCTTTAGTGTGTTGAGAAGTGTCATCTTGACGACTTCACAAACCCTGCCGTGTTCGTAAACATGTGGGCTGAAAAAAGGTCTTATGGCCAGGCCTTCAAGAGCGGGAGAAACCAACGGTCGAAGGACCTTTGATTTGCAGACCTGCTACGATGACTTGGCCCACCTGACACCACTGCACTAAACAGGAAACTTAGCGGGACGGTTAGGCAAGGGACTGGGCTCTCCTTTCGATGCGCTAAACTTAGCGCATCTCTTGCGTATCTAGCCGTTTCATGGTGTCACGTGACTAATTTCGCGCAAATGAGAATATTCTGACTTATTATTATTATTTTTTTACCTCTTTTCTAAAATGTTTAAAAAGCAATATTTTTATTATATTGCTTTGTCATCGCCGCATCTCCAGATGACTTCGCCTCTGATACAACTTCACCTCGTCCCCAACAAACACATAGACCAATACATAAATTACAAAAATGTCAACTCAAGAAATTTAAATTTTCTGACAGTTTTGGTAACCACAATTGTTTATTTTCCTTTTTGAAAATACAATAAATATGAAAGAAATACATTTTGAGAATAGATACAGTCTTGCAAGCATGGCAGCAACAATGTGAGTATTCAAATTCCTTGTTTGCCAACTATCGTATGAAACTACTTTGCACATCCAGAAAGTACACCTAGACATTACTCAAATTTTTGTAGTCATGCGGGTTCAAATTCTTGTAGTCAGGCCGGTTCGAAAATTCCTGTGTTTGGATCTGCACAGGTAACTTCTGATTACTAAAATATTTGAATAATCGTTGAATACATACCCAGAGGTACAGCCTTATACCTGAAAACAACCAATTTGTATTTAGTTCTAGGTATGATGTTCACACACACACAATGTATGCAACAAATTTACAGTATTATATTTCGAAATACATTTTGAAACCACTATATATTAATTACATTGAGAATTTCTATGCAAATGCATATTTTCATTAGACTGGCTTATTTCAAAACTTATTGTTTTCTTATGTGTTTTCAAAACTGCAAATATATGGAAGCATATATTTTGGTACATATTGAACTTTTTTTTGACAATTTTTAGCAGAATTGCACATTTTATTTTTCATATAGCCTAGCTAAAATTCATATTTTACAAAATTTGCTACAATTGTTAGTTCATTCGGCCAAATGTGGGGGTTTCAAGATTTGGAAGTTGGTTACCAAGAACTTACGAAGATTCGAAGACACATTCCTAGACACACCTAGCACCCACACTCAACAGTGGGAGGGGAACTTGTGTTTTGGATAACATGGTTGGGAACTAACATTTTGGAATAATCATCTTGTTGATTGTGTTGTTTAGTTGTGCGATTTCTTAACGGATTCCAAGATTATTATATAAAAGTTTTCTCTCAGTTTGTCGGGGAGCGAGCCCCGTTACGGTTTGCTATAGCACGTCGCACATTTTTTCTCTAATTGACGCACTCTGTCACGACTATGAATTATCCAAAATTTCTGGCGTAGTGTTGCAAGAACCAGTTGTGGCCCTGCATGCAAAATAACAATGTGCTCATATGCAATAATTAAGTCAGTTAATCTGTGCTTCTTGGGTAGCAAAATAGGATGTTTGGCACTGTATGGAATGTTACTGTGTTTCAGTCTGCCGCCCACCCTGAGAACACCTAGTTCATCAAAAAATGGATTTAAACTACGCAAGTTACTCCCTGAAGATAAGGGTAAACCATTGTTAAGAGCATTAATTTCACTGGCAAATTCACCCTGTTGCACAATTTTCAATAACACCAGAAGTGTGTCCCACAACTCTTTAGTGCTCAATGGACCATGCAGTTTGTTAGTTTTGTTGCGGGCATTGAAAATGAACAGTTTACACCAGACCAATACACGTTGCAATTTATTTAGAGAAGAATACCTCTCAAATAATTGGTTGTCTTGTGTTGACACAAGGCTTACAACAGACTGTTTCTGTTCTACACTCACTTCACTACATTCTTGTATGTCACACTTGTTTTCAAGCAATTGTAATGTGTCGCTAAGCTGGAAGGGGGAATCCCACGACTTTCATAGTCGGCAGGATTGTCTTCACTGCTGACATGACACCACTTTCACCTTCCTCTTGCGCCACAAAAGTTTTCCAAGGACTAGGACATAAAGCTATCCACGATAAAACTATTTTGGAGTCCGAATAGGAGGTAACAGTTGTGAAATTAACTTGCAATGCTTTTCGCACATAAGTAATGAGGCGAACCAACAATACTGCAGCACAAAGTTCCAGTCGTGGAAGTGTTATCTTTTTCAGAGGAGCCACTCTTGTTTGAGGCAACAAGTTTAACCTGGACTTATTCATCAGCACACACACACCTAAGGTAAACAACTGATGCATAGGCTGCTTCAGGTGAGTCACAAAACCAGACTAAATGAAGCTCGATACAGTCTTTGGGAATGATACAACGTTCAATTCTAACAGTTTAGCAAATTTGGTAAATCACCGCAGTAACTAACCCACGGCCTGGAGAACCATGTCGGGGAGCGAGCTCCGTTCCGGTTTGTATCCAAAAACTTTCGGTGGTTTGGTAGGTGTGAGTTTGAAAAGGACACACTCACCTTATGTAAAATACATGTTTAATAACGCACACATGTGTTTAGATACATAATACATTCCTTGTCGAGCAGATGACAAAGGATAATTCTGCGTACACAAAACGACGTCATGCAGCCATGATTGCTGCGCACTCGAAGACAAGTGTTGCCAACACCTACTTGGCAAATGTCATTCAGAAAAATGTCTTGGCCACTGTTGGATCCAAGGACATGATGGGGCCAACATAGTTCAAATATACGAAACTGGATTGACAGACAATACCAGAAGGGAGTATAATTTGAGACGAGTATACAGGATGAGGCAAAAGCCAGGTTGCATAGGAAAACAAATACGTGCATACAAACACACACATGATTGGTATGTTTCAGTTACAGTACATGCATATGGTACATGTTCTACATGCGCACCATCTGCTTGAATGTATGCTTCAATTCGACGCTCTCATTTGCGTAAGACGTTTAGCCTACTAGTGTGGTGGAGTGATTTTGGAGACTGTGCCTGTGATCCTATCTTCACGATAGTGCAGGCTCTTCATTTTCTTAGCCTTTACCTATCCCAAGTAGAAATTCAGGGGTGTTAGGTCATTTACCTATTTAACCTGATTTTTGCCTCACTCTGTATAACGAGTAGTGGCAGTAACATTTAATAAACACTTCAATATTGCATGTACAATGCACATTTATGTAACTGATCTAACAGCAATTTTTTCTTGCATTATGAGTTCCATCTCACGAGAAATCTTGTGAATTTAATTAGTCTTATGAAAAATAATATAGCTGTATTTTTATCTTAGCCTCTTTCGTATGTTATTTTAAGCTTAACAAAATATTCACAGAAATGCATTAATTGATACCGAGACAACAATGATATCAATGAAATATTGATCTTGTACTTACAGAAGGCGACTAATGATACAGCACCAGCTAGAATTGCACCAAAAACAATTCCAATTGCTCCCAATCCGTGTAAAACAATGTATATCATATTCAGAATGAGCCAAGGAAGAAGAAAGTATCGTTTTTCCTGAAAAGGAATAAAAGTTAATGTTTGAATAATATTAAAACTATATCATCAAATATCGAAGAACAATTTCAAGATAGCAAAATAATCTTTTCTGATAAAATTACAGTTATAATATATTCCTCTAATGTATTTGAGGTCTAATATCAAATCCGCCTACTTACAGTACACTTGGCATTTTAATTACATGAGAATAGTTACAAATCATCGATTAATGTAATGAACAAAAGTGGATATATTGGCAGTAATGTGTTTTCCTCCATGAGTGAACATATACATTACATATCCTATAGAATATATAGTAAACAAAAATGTTCTCTACTAGAGTCCTGCATGGGATCACTTTCGCTTGATCATACTCGTACGGATCTCTCACGTTCGAGCGTGATACGCTCGAGTCAATAGAATCAAATATTATTTCAATGTGACAATAATCGTAGAAATATTGTAAAAATCCGCCCTGGTAAGTTTCAGCCCATAATCATCTATTCATTTTCATTTGTTGCTTTGTATTGTTAAGACAGACTAAACTACGTTTTAACATTGAGATGATTACTTTGCTAACTGAAGTTTCAATTTCACCGAGTCTTTCACTTCACAATCCATATTTGAGAGCCCACTAACTACCACAGACAGATTACGGTTTTACGTGTACTACTGGACTTCGAGCGTATACTGATCGTTTTCCCTGTTCGAGCGACGAGCGTCATTCGCTTGAGCAAAGAAGCTGTCAATTCCGTGAGCTATCTAGCGTCGGCGAAAAACCCTCGATGCAGCACACTATCCTATGCATCACAGTTTGTTCTTCAAATTACCTTAAATATCTGCAATCAAATACGAAATTGTATATTTTCAAACTAAATTTCCATTATCAACTGGAACATCCTAAAATATTATAAGCATAGGAAAATACAGGGCTCCCGGTGGCCATGGCACCTGAAAATTTTCAACTGTTGCCTGAATTACTTTTAATCTAATCTTGTATTAATTAATAAATTAAATGTTTTAAGATTATATTTCAAAATGTGTAGCTTTCTTAGACCATATTTGACATGAACAGAAGCTGGCGGGGCTGGTGCAAATTTTTCTTAGTTTTTTTTTTAACCCCTGTATATATTTATTACAGTGGACTCTCTTTTAATTCAAACTCCAAGTGCACACGAAAAAGTAGAATTATCCAAATTTAAAATTAGGCTAACAAAAACAACATGACATTAAATTTGAATTTAAAGGGGAATAAACCTTAGTTCGCATTACCGAGTGATTCGAAATATCCAAGTTAGAATTAAAGAGTATCTCCTGTGATACATGGATCACGCAAATTTTTAGCACAATTCGAGAACCTGAGACAATTTCTATTTCTCTCCATTATTATCTATCATTTTCGTAATGTTCCATTGTTGTAGATAACTCTCATTCTCTATCAATAATAATGTGTAGAATATTTTTGAAAGTGACTGTGGTGGGAGGTTCTCGAGTACAGTTGAAAGAAATGACCAAAATATTAAATGTCGCAAGATTACGGAGGGACTGATTTGTTTCGTATGTTCCTTATTGTGTTCTGAAAAAGTTTTTTTCCCAGGGTTGTAGTTTATATGCAGTGACGCAAAGACGAGAAAGGGGGGGGGGGAGAGAGAGGAAGGGCCAGAAACATAGGTGGAAATTGCATAAATATGCGATTAAAATAACGAATTCTTTAGAAATAGGACACTGGTGTGAACTTATATTTTTGAATATAAACTTACATTTTCATATCAGCGAATAAGTTTTGACTACAACTGAAACATTTCCCACTTTGTTTCCTGAATCATTTTCTCTTTAAACTGACAGAGTCAGAGTGTAACCCCCTACTCTACCGGTCACGGGGTCAAGTATCATTGCCCCTCCTCCTTTAAGGGCCGGCGACCCTGGCATGGGTCATATTGGGTCACCCGACCTCACATCAATTGGCTTCTTTTTAATCAGTGTCAGAATAATACACTAAATCGAATAATTATCTGAGAAAATTATATGCCACCTACAGTTGGACTTTGTAGGATTGAAATAGGGGAAACAACACATTATATTCGTACCGACGCAATTTGAATATATTTTCAATGCCATAATATACATTCAACGTACATGAGCATCTTGTTTATTAAAAGAAATATTACAGAAATTGTAGTAAATAATGTTTCACAGTAACTTCCTTTTTACGGCTACCATGGATGGAGGTTGCCAGAAATTGTGGAGATCTGTCAGGTTGTTGATATAAAATTGTATAGTATAAATAAAAATAAGCAAATAACAATTATGATCTAATGGTCAGGTTATTACCAATGTATTATTAGTCAATTGTTCTTGTTATTTTTATCCTTGAGGAAACTCTCCCACTCCATATAACTAGATTAGTGAACTGACTATTTATTCTCATATTTATTTTAGAATTTTTGAGTCATGAAACCATTTATTTATTCTTTGGATTAAGTGGTAGAATATGAAAATATGAATGGTTCATGCATTTTACACTATGTTTTACGAGCTAACTAATATTTCAATTGGTTATTCTACTCTACTAATACTAAAGTGAACTTTACTCCTGTTACTCACTATCAAAATATTAACCTTTGTATTTTTTCTAATTTGAAATGAACAGTGGTAATTTGCTGGGTCTCAAATGGATCATTCGTTTGTTCCCCTCATTTTGCAATAGCTGTTGTTTTGGAGGATGCAGGAAACTGTTATTGAGAATGGAAGACATGCACACATACCTTCTGAGCACCTATTATCAGAAACACCTCTGAGATTAAACCCAAGGATGACTCCACCAGAGAGGCAACACCTAATAATTGGACAACTGTAAGAATAAAACAAACACGCCCATTAATATTGAACTGTTTTTATCAGACTAGTGTGGATAGAACACAGGATATTTCCATAAACTTTATATTAATTTTTATTTTATATAAAATAATTCATTTAAAATACAAAACATGTTTTCACAAAAACCGGTATGTAGCGGGCCTTACGGTATTTATTAGTTTTAGATACAGAGTTTGAATACCAAATGCACGTTTGTTGCCGAAATGACTGGAATGCAATTTATTTTTTAAATACATCAATAACTGAGATAACGAAATTAAGGTAGATAAAAAGGCCAGAAATTTGGTAAATGCAGAAATAATGTATTACTGAGGGTAAGGTAAGGAAATACGAAGTTAGTAAAACTTACTTTTCAAAATATATTCTGATAGTGACATTATTGGTGGACTGTACGATTTTGAACTCTGAATTGACTTAATACAATGTGAAAAATCTATTACAATACCGAAGATAACGAAAATATTAGCATGGAAGACTACGTGAGTGTTCTCAGGCGCGAAGGGTTCCTTCAGTGTTGCTGCACGTTTGGAGCTTACTGATTCTCCCCTGATTGGATAACTAGAGAGAGAAGGAGGCTTACGTCAACATACCTATAGCCAGAAAGGTTATATGGGAGAATTTCCGCAAATGCACGAAAAAATGCCCAAAAATATAACTAATTACCATCTAAATCATAAACTCTGTTGGAGGATGTGGCAATTTTCACACGAACTGCTTTTTTTCATTGCCTTTGATTTTTTTTAAAAGTACGAACAGACTTTCATTTTTAATTCAGAGACTTTTCGTCTGCAAGAAAGTTGTAGAGAATCATTTAAAAAAGAAATTTATTATATTAACAGCTTTGTCTCACTTTTATATAGTTAAGCAGGAACCGAATGGCAAAACAGCCTACTCTGCCTAATATGGCACTCCCTACACACAAAGATGACAATGATGACACTATGTCACATCATCAAGGATTAAGTTTCTCCGGTTTGTAACAAAGATTTGGTCAGGTTTCTTTAGATTTACTTTGTTCTATACTGCTTTCATTTCCAAACTGCGCTTCAAGGTCACGGCATCGTCTCACCACGCAGTCCCCTGTTCCCCTCCAAATACAACCAACACACGCCTTCTGTCTGCTCATTGGGTGTTGCACGGGGAATGCATAGGAGTGGGATTTAGGAAGAGGGAAGCGCGGAGCTGGGTGGATGTCCTTGAACCGCACATTCGAACTGAAAAAATATATAGTAGGAATTTGACCTGCAGTTAAAAAGTGGGCCGAGTCTGCTGCCACGCACGTGTCAGCAGTAAGAATAAGTTTCAAATTTGCTCCTGCCACGTAATTCGTCTGCTAAGGGGATGTTACAAATCTTAAGAACAGATTGAGACGAGAGACATGCAAGTTTTTGATTAGTGGGAATGAATGTACAGGTAATTTAGAACCTTTTTCTTTAGAAAGCATTTAGCGATATCGTTTTAATGCTAACAGAACCTAACCTAACTACGAGAGCATTTAGGTTTATTATTAGAAGAATGCTAAGGGACCTAATCTTAAAACACTTTTGTGTAAGTAATCGCTAAAACTTCACAGTATGTGTTACAGACGTAATTGGATACATAGCTTGATGAAATCACGATAAGACAAAGACCGAGTCTGCTGCCACGCGCATGTCTCTTTTGAGGTTACAGCAGAAAAAGAACGTGGCAGGAGACACTGCCTAAAAAGTGTAATCTGAATCATTGCTTTACGTACAGTTGTGGAAAGAAATATTTTCCCCCACCGGGCTTTATTACCAGTAGAGCCATATGGAGGATGTGAGCCCCGGAGCCGCTTTATGCGGGGATAAGGACAGAAAAATTCCGACCTTATATAACCCTCCCCGGGAATCGAACCCGGGTTTCCCGCGTGGCAGTCAGACGCCATACCACCCCATATCCCCTAAATGTGCCTTCATGGCACGGTGCTATATGCATGGGGAACTTTACCTTACCTTTACCTATGGGGGATGTACTTCTTTCCACTATCCCAGCTTTTGTGAAGAAGTTTAGCAGGACTTGTATTTAAAATTACTTGAAAAAAGAAAAAGAAAAGCCTGAGATTATTTTCTTCGGTTAAAATTGACACAAACATTGAAAACATTTGACCTTCTATAACACTTCTACAGAATTAACGTTCTCGTCTTGTATTTAAGGGGAGGAGATACAGTTACGCACCGATTGTGCATTTATTTCACTATCGCCTAAATGGGCACTGCTACTAAAAGAACCATGGATGTATCCAAGAGTACCTCTCCATGTTGCAAGTGGAAGCGTTTTCTTATGTTGATTGGATTTTTATACTTTTTCTTGCTTCTTTGATGAAAATAGGCGTTCTTTATTAATTTGAGGTCGCTGAATCCAGATCTGTAATTACTTTTTCGATATTAGCTCTGGTTTTTAAGAAATGAAAGAAAAAAATCGGTATTACTATAATATACTATATATGTATTATACATAGTGATTAAAATACAGACCAACTAAATGCAAAAATATTTCCTTTTAAGTGATAAGCGAGACAAATTTACATGAAATTTCTTCAAAACTTGTGTTGGAGTAATGTATGAGGTTTTAAACTAAGTTAAATCACTTGAACCCTGCGGCGTTTCGCACTTCCATTGTAAGATACGGAAGAATCTCTCGTCAAACGCCAACAGTAATCTGCTATCATGGCCTCATTCCACCGGCCTTGGCACCTCTTTCATAACTTTAATGTCTTGGTGGAACCGCCCTCCCTGTTCCTCACTCAATTCTCCCTAGATTTCCTGGGAAGTAAGTAACATTACTGAAGAAAGTGAATCTTAACACTCATTCTACATCCCAACTTCGTAAATGCCTGCAACATCTCGGCCACAATTTCTTGATAGTTTTCTGCTTTCACGTTGCCAAGAAAGTTCTTAGCCACATTCATAAAAGCAACCCAGGCTGACATTTCATCTTCAGTCATGTGTCCAATGAAAGCAGTATCTTCCATAAGAGTCCGCATCTGTGGTCCTTCAAAGACTCCTGCCTTCAATTTGGCTTCACTTTTATTTGGAAACTTTGACCTTAAATACTGAAAAGTGTTACCATCGTCTCGAAGGGATGTCACGAACTGCTTCATCAGTCCGAGCTTGATGTGCAAGGGTGGTAGAAGTACATTTTCCCTAGGAAGGAGGGGAGGTCGCAAAACATTTTTCTCTCTTGGCACCATCTGTGTTCGTGTTGGACATACTGTAGTGTTCCAGTGATTGTAATTGTCTAGACTATTCCACTCGCAAAGAAAACAGGGGTATTTGGTGAACCCTGATTGTATTCCAAGTAGTAAACCCAATACTTCAAAGTCTCCATAAACAGTCCACATATGTTGACAGTACTTGATTTTTTCCAACAACACTTTCAAGTTGTTTTAAAACAACCGAGTAGGCGATGGGTATGGAAGGAATGTCATTCTACGAGGGGCGTTCATTAAAGATTTCCCCTGAACCAGTTCCCATGGACGGAGATAAACGAAAATTGGTACATACATTAGTCCTTCTCTACATAGGAACCACCAATGGCCACACACTGTTCCTATAACTTTATGTACCCTTGGAGACCTTGTTTGTAGAAGTCTGCAGGTTGCTCCAGAAGTCATGACTTAACCTTAGAAATCCACGTTTCATCGTCGTGGAAGTGCGTCCCCTTCAGAAATGACTTCATGGTTGGGATGGGTGGAAGTCTGATGGTGCGAGGTCTGGAAAGTACGGGGGATGAGCAGGATTTCTTATTCGCAGGACTGTGGCAACATTCGAGTTCTGAACTGGAGCGTTGTCTTGCAGGATGCGGACGCCTTTGGTCAGCATGCCACGCCTCTTGGTTTTGATGGCCTTCTGCAATTTCTGCAGCAGTGAAGCGTAGTACGTCCTGGTATTTGTGGTACCCTTCGCCAGGAAATCCATCATAACTACTCCATGCTGGTCCCAAAAAACCATGAGCATCACTTTGCCCGCCGAGGGTTGGACACGGGCCTTCTTTGGTGGTGGTGAGTCAGGATGCTTCCATTGCTTTGACTGGGCCTTGGTCTCCGAGTCATAGTGATGGACCCATGTTTCACCCTGGGTGATTAGTCTGTCAAAAAATTACTCTTGGTTTTCGTGGCACATGGTCAAATTAACCTGGGAACACGTGACTCGTTCCTGCATTTGGAAAGGTTGAGTAGCCGAGGAACCCATCGGGCAGACACCTTCCACATGTGCAAATGGTCATGGATGATTTTTTTTCCACAGACCTCACACTGATCTTGACATCTTCAGCTAGTTGGCGAACGGTTATGCGGCGATCCTCCAAGATGGCGGCTTTCACTTGCCCAATGGTGTCTTCGTCAATGGCTCACTGGGGTCACCCGGGAATGGGGTTGTTTCTACTGAAGTCCGACCACACTTGAACTGACGATACCAGTGCTTCACTACGTCATACGATGGGGCATCCTCTCCATAGGTCACTTTCATCTCATCAAACGCTTCCTTTCGTGTGCGGCCTCTCAAGTAAAGAAACTGGATGACTGCTCGGTATTTCACTGGATCCATTACTACACCTTGTCTCAATTCAGTCCTTGTAAGAGAAAAACTAAGAGGAGTTCAGAATTCCAAAGTACCTCATGACCTATGCACATATGTATCATTACACATATAAAATTTCAGTATTCTACATTAACTAGAACTGAGTCAGGGGAAATCTTTAATGAACGTCCCTCGTAGCTGTGCAAAACGACAGCTTTTAGACTTCGTACAGAACTGTCTATAAACAATCTTCAATCTGAAGAAGTGTATTGTACACCAATAGCAGTAACCAAACCACTTACATCGCAACAATAAACAAAGTGTCCACTGGTAGAGAAGTAAGGCAATACTATTCTTTCCCTGCGAAAGTAGTCTTGGGAGCAAGTAAATGTTTTTCTTTGAGATGTGAACCCAGCAGTTGGAATACCACTGTAGTCACTTCACACACTTCAAACAAACGTACTAACCGCAGAACAGCTCGCACTCGAAGATAACGCCTTTGCCATAAATTAGATTTCAAGGTCAATCGCATCGCGTGGGAGACTTGACTTTCCCAAATAACCGAACGGAAGGCATCGCCGCAACAATGTATATATTGAGCAATGACAAAACATTGCATGAATGAAAAATATCAAAGGTTATTTCTTTAACTTACATTTCTTTCTTTTGTAATATCAATGTAATTGACGTTTTGAAACATTTTAAAAACATCTTATTAAGAGAAAGTAATGCTGTAATGTACACTTCAGATGTATTAGGAAAACTTTGAAAATTTGCTATTTTCTAAAAACGGGAGCAAATATTAAGAAATTAACGTTGCTTTCCGAAAATATATATCGTTAGAGAAGCAAATTGGTTGAACACCAGTGTGGACACGATGTGTGAAAAATATGACGACTAAGAATTTTCGGAAACCAAACCCATGTATTCCTAACGGGGAATCAACTTCAACATCAAGTTACGGCTAATCAAATGAAGTTCCGACTTTTCAGCTGGTGAAATTCATCTTCAAACTGCCCTCTTGCCGTTGACATATTTTTCTATTCCATCGGAAGTTTTATATTCCCAAGAGAACTAATAAATTCATACTCCCATATGATAAATGCTTTTTTCCTTGCCTTCTGGCAATGTTGCCAAACCTGATGAGCATAAAAGAACTAAATTTCCCCTTAAATGGACTGGACTTAAACTGACTTTCATGAAGTTAGATTTACGAAGGTTGGATAAAGTGCCTCCTAGGGTAATGTTAGTTAAATTGATGACAATGTATTCTTGGTTTTCAACATCTAGATCCGGCGGCATCGCTTATCTCAATAATTCACCGATGATCGTGAAATCGAAAATACATAATTCCCTGATAACAATATGTCAATTTCGCGTCAAACAAGGCGCTATGAAGAAGTAGCTGGGGAGATAAGAGTGAGTCGGGCGACGCAGCCAATATAACAATATCAAGTCACGTGCAAAATGTATAATTATGACAAAAGTTGGTCTATGTGGGCCGGAACCAGTGATGGCATCGCATAGTGGGGCAGGGGGGGTGGGCGTCCCAGTTCACAGTCGAACGAGTGCACCAAAGAGCCATATCTGGCTCCAAGAGAGCTAAGTTGACACACTGCCACGGGCGGAGAGCTTGGGAAGAGTCCCGTGGAGACGGGATCGCATGCCCTTAAGATGATCCAAATTCGATTTCCAGTTGCTGCACATTTCAATGTCCATCAGACTGTCACGATTAATCTATTTGTGGTAAACCTTGTGTTATTTTTTGCCTGCCTGGAAAAATATACCGCTGAAGGGTATTGTTGTAGAATTCTATTTCACGTTGTCCTAACACTTACATTGCACGTTGGGATACAAAGATATCATCACCCTTAGCAGAGGCGCCAACTTAAAATGAATTTTGAGGGGCAAGGTTGGTACACAATATTATATATGTGTAAATACGTATACATAAGTAGTATAATTGGGTTCCTTCAAACCAACACTTGGTACGAGGCCTATTATATTTATTAATTTAAGCACAGTGGAAAACCTATTTTGACGATGTTTTTGTTGATTTTATACTATTGCAAATCTGTGTTTTTTCACCTCACACTTCGTACGAGTGTCATAATTTCTTACGAGTTAAATTACGTAACACCTACACCCACGCGCACCTATACTCACCCACACACACCCACGTTATGCAACAAGTTATTGCGCAATGTTTACGCAACAAGTTATTACGCAGACCCGTATCTAACGTGTTGTTGGTTATGACGTAATGGGTGTATTTTGATTGACTTACTGTTTCGGATGTTTTCATCCGCGCTTAGGTTACTTAAAGGGTTTTCGCATTCCAGATCAGTTAGTATCGTGAGAGTGTTTTTGAAGAGTACGGATGTGTTGTTGCAGTGTTAAAAGTTAAGTATTTAATTTATTTTAAAGCTACATACTATTTATTATTTTTAAGTTTAAAAAAGAGTATCAAGTGATTTTTTTTCATAGTAATTTCGATCAGATTGAGTTTTGATGTGATCAGATGTTACTTGTTGTCTCCGGAAATTCTGTATAAATAACATAGCTGAAAATTTTATCGTAATAGCTACAATTATTTTATTTTGAAGGTGGTTTAAGTCGTTTTTTCACACAGATTGAATTTGTATGAATTTGTATTTGTATTGAATTTTGTATTTTTCTCCGAGAAAATATATATAAATACCAGAGCTGAAAGAAATATTATAATTATAACTATTGTCTTTAAGTTACATTTTATCAATTATCGTAAGTTTAAAAGTGTTTTTTTTTAGTAAATAGAATCTTATTGAATTTTGTCTTGATTGTGCGTTTTTGTATTTTTCCCTGAGAAAATGTATATATAAATACCGAGAAACTTCTATTTAAATAACACCTCGTGAAAATGACAACTTGTATAACCGACTTACCACTTGAACTGCTGCACAAGATTTTTGCGTACACGTTCGACGGAGGTGTGGATGTTGCGAGGCTCGTCGACTTAGCAAAATAGCGCCTGAATTTCGTCCACCGTGCGAGATGATTTTTATGGACAATCTTCGCAAAATAAGCGGTATGAAAAACTTGCAGAATCCCGATTCTCTTTTTCGGGCTCCAGGCAAAAAGTTGGCCGATAGGATGGACGAGCTTCATGAGGCGAGGGAAGGAAGGAGACGATATACGGACGATTGGTACGAGTCAAACGCGGAAACAGACAGCATCATCACACAAATCATCGCATTGGTTGAGGAGCGAACATTCTTCCTGTCACGTGAATTGTGTTGATTGGTTCGCTAAGGGGAATTTTCCCGATTAGTAAATTGAGGTTATAAATATAATATATTCTTACTACTTATGTGCGTCTAGTTTTTTACACCACAGATAAACGGTTACACAGTGCAACATTAACTTGTTTATTTTGTTGATTTGGTGTTAAGTAGTGTATTTGGTGTCTGCATGTGTAGTACTACGTTCTGGAGCGGTGTAGCGTGCGGTGTATGGTTACATGATGCGAGCTAACTAAACAAATGAATGTTTAAAGCAGAGGCAATTGTTGAATTTTTGAACTTGAATACAGCTATTCGTCTATTTGGTTGAACACAGTTCTGCTGTACCTGCCTGGTGCTGGGATGCACCTGCACTCCACCATTTGTCTAAAAGTATAGCGAACTAGACGGGGCTAATAATTTCTTAATTGCAATTATTTTTCCAAAGAAGGTGACACACACAGCGTACATTTATTCTTGTAGTGTTTAATTGATTAAATTGCTTTATTTTACTTCGCTTTTTTGTCCCTTGCTGCGACTGTTGTACATTTAAAGAAGGTAGGGAACATGTTTCTAAGAGGTAGGGATATAATTGATCGATATACAGATTGTGTGAAAAGAGAAAATGTGTAAGCAGAGGATAAGGAAAATTTTACATTTTGAGTTTCTTATTGTGATAGAACAAGGAGATAAACGGATTAACCAAATCTCATGAAATATTGATAAAAGATACGCTTTCTATTAAAAATGTAATTACTTATAAACATGGAATGCGTGATATTCTCGAAAACCTTAACCCCCTCTTCTCTCCCTTCAAGAATTCGAATCCTGTTAAAACAAACAAAAAAAAATATCAACACGGAAAACAAACATGCATCACAAGAAATAATATCATATGAACTAACGATTATTTTTTTAACAAACAACCTATTTTGTTTAATTGACAAATTCTAAATTTAATATCTAATGCAAGCACATGATAACAACTTATTTGAACTAGTTTCTAAATTCACATATTTAGGAGTAACAAGTGTTGGTTTGAAGGAACCCGATTATACTAGTCTATATCTGTTTCTGCGTGATTGGGAGGGGGTAGAAAGTGCCTTTGCCCCCCCCCCCCAAAGTCTGCGCCTATGTCTCTTAGCACCCCTGTTAGAGGTACGTGACCCAGCATTGTATTTACTTTATATACAGTAATAAAATTCGCAAATTGCAAAAATGTAATAAAAGTAATCATTGACATTTGCTGCTTTATGTCTACAGAGGTATGAACGTCGGTAGATTTCTTCCTAGTGAGAGGCAAGCAAGGTATTATTTACGGGGAAGGGGCAAACGAAACACATTTCCCCCCATAATAGTGTTGCCACCCATAGGCGTGCGCAGACCCTTTGATTAGAGGGGTTCAAAAGCCCTTGATGAAAGCTCAATCTGAGAAAGATGCAGCTCATTTCATCTCTGTTTTATTATATTGATGGTATGGAACAGGGACGTAGGATACAGAGTTTGTCCGTACCCGCCGAAAATCACTGTATTAGAAGAATTCAAACTTCAGTGGCACCAATGTTCTTTGCACCGCCCTTATTTCCCCTTTCTGTGGTTCAGAGACTATTTTAAACATAAACATGCTTTCGTACAGCAAATTCCAACCAACTGCATATACGAGATAAATGTACAACAGTGACGGCCACTTTTCTGTCTACAAAGAAAAAGTAAACGGCCTTCTTGTCCCCCCTTCCACACTTTTGTCACCCAATCGCCGCTACTGATTTTCAATGTGTGGGTAATTTATTCTGCAAACACAGAGGCAACACAAAGAAAAAATAAAGTTGTTACCACTTCAAAAAACATTACTTCAGTTTGAAGTTATCATGTTACTGAAACGCCATTCCAATAATTAACATATATTACTGTAACTGAAATGAAATTATATGTGTTAAATATGCGTGTTTGTGTTTACTTTTCCTTTATAGGGGGCGGGGCAGTGCCCCCCCCCTTATCCTCATTCCGGGCGTCCTTGTACAGAGGTTTTAAACCACACTGGAGTGACGCAAGAATCTAACATGTTTTCAAATTAGGCAAATTCAGGCCTTATCTATTTATTGTCGTTTATGAAGATATCCTTTTATAAAATATATTTTAAAAAGCCAAATATATAGCGCATATATTTACATACCATCTTCCATTGTGTTTACATTGTCATCAGGGTCATCTGACGATGCAACAAATAGAGAAGGGTTTGCAACCATAATACTGCTAACAACCGCACATATCACATGGATAACCTGAAAGTTAAACAAACAGGTACTTTTTATTCCGTGCAAGAACATTGCACATGCTTTCTTTCTGCATTTGAATGAAACAAAAAATACTCTCTCCATTACTAACGCTGAGAAAGTGGGAATCGCAGGGTCAGTTCTAGCGTGATCCTGCCAATTACGTACAGTACGTAATGAACGGTAGTCTACATTATAAGTGTAGACTATGTAATTCGTGTACGTAATGTAATCTGTGTAAACAATATGGTGACCAATATATGAACTATTATCGTTATGGGTGGAAAAATATACTACTTTTGTCTCAAGATATTCAAGTGCTTTTGTCTATATCTATCTTTTCACAATAGCGGACTTTCTAAAGAGATTGTGAGGATGTTTTGCAGGAAATAGGATTGTTATCAGCTGAAAAATGAATGAAACGAATGAAAATTACATACGTATTCCCTTCACAACAGTACTAGAAATTAGCTTTTAGTGTAGTTTACATTTCTACTCATGCTATGAAAGGTACAAACCAATGTGATCTACGTGTATATTACAAGGAGACAACATATTAAGACAGTCTTGTTGCATGCTTCGCAAACAACAGAACTTGTTCTTTTTCTGAAACAATTGAAATATACTTGCCAAATTGATAGCCTATGTTAAAGTGTATGAAATTGGGCCACAAGAATACAAAATTCAATTGCCAAATTCTTGTAAAACTTACGATTCCAATCCAGCCCACAATTATTCCTCCTGTCTTTAGAGTGAAGTTGCAACAATAGCTTACTTCGGAATCCATTGTAAATACCTGAAATATAAATAGCCTACATTATGTATTTGACTTCACAATTGCTACACCATTTTTTAAAGAAATAATATGTATTACCATATCTGAAAATAAAGTAAGGAATATACTCGTAGTTTAAAAATTATAGTGATTGCAGTACAGGCTATTTCATACATGAATTTGTAATTTCAAAATTAAATTTAATTATAAGTTTGTACAAAACAATGTTGTTTTTTTTAAGTGTCGTTCACGAGAGAATGTAGGAAATTCCTTAGAATAGTGGAAACGTTTGAAGGGAGGAGCCCAATGTGAAAACAAGCTCTTACCTGATAGATCTTCAATAGTAAAAATTATAAATAATATTTAATATTCTATTAAATATTTTAAAATTATTGTCATATCAAATATAATATTTTAATTTTAGTCGCGGCACCCCAGCGAATCCCCGAAGCTAGTGATATTACAGAACTACTTTTTATAAAAGGGCTCTGTTATTTTTGGGACTCTCACATTGAACACCCATTTCGGTATCAATAGTCAAACAAATGCAAATACATATTTCTCTGATGAGAATATACACGTTTACTGCATAGATGGTGAAGAACCTAATTTTGAAATATGTAGTTCAGTTTTGCAGAAATTTACTTCTACACTATCCTAAAGGTTCATATATAACACCCAGTTAAAAAATGGTGATGTCTATGGTATTTGCATTCTGTGTAGGTGTTTTTCTTAATTTCCGTGGCTTTGGCTGATCATGACTATGAAGATGAATGATCACGTGAAACTGATGAAGGGAAATTCTCAAAGTTAAAAACCGTATGCCAGAACAGAAACCCAGAACAATCGCGAGTCGGCCACTGAACGCACTTGGCCAGTGAGGTGGCTGCATGGTTATAGAACAATAAATCATACTCCAGTGTGCTTGCTGGTCGCGGACAATTTTCCCCTGTGCCACATTGTGCCCATCCAACCCCGTGTAGAAATACGGTTTAGAGAGAGATAAACCTTTGAGAGCGTTCCAATATCACACTAAAACACGAGAGCTCCTTGGCTAGTAACTCCACACTAATAACACCGCTTTGTGTCTGTAGACCCAATTTGTTTCTACCTTACATTTACTCATTTGAATTTTCTTATTTCAGCGTCGCATTTCTACCACTTTTGGCTAATTGCGACGACGTGAGTGAGCAGCGATTTGATGAAATAGATGAGTTTCTGGACTTCGAATGAGGATTTTACTTTAATGACATCAATAGATGTTGCCCTTTCAGTTTCAACATAGAGTCCGCTAAGATGAGGATGAGTGAGTGATATGCTGAAATTGATGAAGGGACACTCAAAGAACACACATGCCCAGGATGGGATTTGAACCCGGGATCCCTGGCGTAACGCGCTATGCTAACCACTCCGCCACGATTGAATTGAATTTGATTGAATTGTTGCTTTATGTGCACTTTATGCATAGATACGCTAATTGGGACTGGACTTACAGTTTAAAGTGGGATCATAACCACTGTACAATATGCCGAACCTGGTGGAGGCATATTCCGCCCCGAGACCGGCTTATTCAGATGATACTGATATACCCATAATTGGCATAAAAGAGAAGTGAAAATATCTCGTTATTTAGTAGTGGGATTTGTGATATAACCAGCACCACTTACAAGTGTAGAAAGGAAGAGCCCCCCTCAAGCAGAATTGTCTACACTTAAACCTAGCTCAACATGCCCATATGAGCTTTTTGCTCAAGTGTAGCACCCCCTCTAATCCAAGATTTTTGTAAAAATGCCCTCAGGAATTTTTCAGAAAGGAAGAGCCCCCCTCAAGCAGAATTGTCTACACTTAAACCTAGCTCAACATGCCCATATGAGCTTTTTGCTCAAGTGTAGCACCCCCTCTAATCCAAGATTTTTGTAAAAATGCTCTCAGGAATTTTTCAGAAAGGAAGAGCCCCCTCAGATTGATTTGCCCATACTTATAAAAGGTACTTCTGTGAGATTGTTGTCCATAAACTTGTCAAAAATATGCCCCTCTTGATATTTTTTTTGGCCACACATAAAAGTAGGCCACACACACACACACACACACACACACACACACACACACACACACACACACACACACATATTTACTTCCGGTTTAAGTTCAATTGGATAGCAGCTTTAATTTGTTTATCTAATATTAAAACAATGTAATATGCAGAGACCATCTAGAATTGCTCCGTGACTCTCTCATTTCTTACATCATAAACATATGATTTTTCTCCTATGAGAATAACACTACATATGGTGTCATCAGGTAATGCCTCATGGAATTCATAGATAATTTTAATGTTTGTCCTGTCATTCACCACAACTTGTTTTCTTTTTGAAGTGTTGATTACAAACATGGGTCTCTGTGTTTTGAATTCATCTGGTGTGTAATACATGTCAGTATTGCCAGTAGTGACTCTCTTGAAAGCCGAAAAAGCCTCATATAATTTAAGGAAATCATTCTTGGACATGTCTAAATTGTAATTTTCTCTAGGAAAGACCTCATTTCTGCCATTTTTAAGATATATGTTCTTGATGTTGCAGCTATCAAATTTGCTTGAATTTTTTTCCTGATTATTGTGTCCCCCAGTCTGAAACAATACCACTACAAAATCAGGCATGTCATATTGAATACTGGAGAATGAATTTGTAGCATCAAACTCATAATATGTACCAGATGCGGGCTTCTGTACACATTGATATGTATAAAATTGCAGAGGAACCTGTGGATTTTTTATTATATCAGCTTTGTATTTAAGAGCATAACTGGCCTCATACTCAACAACAGGGATTCTTAACTCCATAGTCTGAATAATGCATTTGCCTGCATCAGGTAGGGTATTGGGCAGAGCTTCCCCTGTAGAGTTTATTGCACTGTACCTCATCAAAGCATTGTTATCATTTGCAGCTCTTCTAAATGTGATTCTTAACCCACCCTTCCACATAATATCTTTGAAATCTGAGAAGAATCCTGGCAATAGGCGCATCGGGAACAGCACTGTGTGGTTCTTAGATAATATCTTATCACCAGCCTCAAATCCACCTATTTTGTAGTATGAAGCCTCGGTTTTGGATAATTTTAGTGTGGCCAAAGCTGTGGAGGTAATGCCGGGATAATCCACTCTGTTTATAACAACGCCATGTTTTCTGACCTCAATTTCAGAGAATAGATGAGGCACAAAATTATCTACCAATCTTATATTTGAATTTGCCGGATAATCTGTACCATCGAGCTTTACAACATCAAATTTGATGTATAGATCTGCTCTGTGGGGGTGTATAAATCCATCCCCTACATCAAGATCAACCTCAATCTCTGTGTTGGGTTGATTTAAATTTGCAAATGTCCTCCTGTTTGGAGGGAATGATTGTAGCTCATAACTCTCAATATTTTCCATTTTTTTCTTGTATGTATTTTTATTTAAATGTTAATCTCTATGATTGCAGTTGTTGTGGCTCCAGCAAAATCAACTAATTCTTCTTTTTCATTAGTGACCATCAATTCAATATTATCTATTCTATTATGACACACAGGAAAATATAATGTTGGGGATGGATTGTAGATAATAGGCTCCATGAATTCAGAATTAGGTTTGAATGTTGCAATGATCCCTGTTTGTTTGTGAGTGCCTATGCCATTTGATTTGGTGATCATACCCTCAGCCACATTACAGTGAATATTCAGAGTCTCTATGGCTAAGAATTTAGGTATATTCATAGCAGTGTGTTTGATGCCTGGTTCAAGTTTTGTGTTGTTCTCAAATCCTAACAGCTCTCCTATAGTAGCCAGATCCACTGTTTCTGTGGCAGATACAATTTCTACTCTGTGAGTGACAGAATTTTGACTTAACACTATACCTCTGGGTAATTGAGCATTTAAAGTGGACAGATTATACTGCCCTGGAGTGATGACAATTTTTTCATCCCCAACTGCAATTGTATTGTTGTGGTGTGTAATATTGGGGATCAGGTACATGCCATAAAATGCCCTGAGAGCTATTGTTTTGGGATACACTATGTCATCATGCAATTTGAGTTTCAATATTGAATTTTGGCTGGTGAGATGGAATACCCCCATGATATTTTAAATACCACAAGGCTTTTTGAAAATCTTCAATTGATGGTTTATTTATTTGAGACATGTATCTAAGAACAGATAAACACAAATGTCCGCAATTAACATCTTTGAAGTTTTGAACACTGGTATTATTGTAATAAAGATTAGCTGAATTTAGATATTTTATTAAATTTTCAGGTGGAACACCTCCAAATGAATCAAACACAAATGCCTTATTTTTTAAATATTTAAGATAACATATCCAGTGAGTGCCCTGATTTTTGAACTTATCCAAATTAACAATGCCACCCTCTTTGTTGAGCGGTTGTTCCGGTAAAGAATCAGACATGTACACACCTCTAAAATGTTTGATGCCCAGTGGCTTGATTAAAGCTTCAATATCTTGGTTTGTAAGCGGCTCTTGTTTTTTTTAAACTTATTCATGGCTCTTTTAACACCTTTGCCCTGTTTCTCCATTGCCAGGTTATGGCGCTTCTGCTCATCTAATTCTGCCCTATTTTTCTTGGCATCTATTACTGTTTTTGCTATGGCAGCTGATCCCCCTGCCAAGCTCCCAACAGCCCCGAGAGCAGCTAAGATGGCAGGGATGGTAAATATAAATCCCCCCACATGTGATTTTTTCCTTGATTGCTGTAATTTTTTTAATTGGGGGGTGCTAAGTAACAATTTCATACCATGCCCCTTTGCAATACAAGATTTTTTTTTCTTGCGCTGCTTTTTGGTCAAAAGACTGTCAATAGTTTTAAGAGATTTGAGACCTGCATAAGGTATTTGATACATAACACCCTTGGCCTTCATTGTAGGTTTATTATATACATATTCACAGCCCCCACCCCAGTTTTTGTTTGGTACTCATAGCTATGGTGGTTCCCAATGCTGCTATTTTTTCACTCAAAGAAGCATCTTTGCTTACAAATCTACCAAATGCAGCCTCTTCTAATTTCTTGTCTGCAACATGTCTCTTGTCAAGATCAGAATGTGTGTTGTATGCAATATCATGGTCTCTACAAGCAGCATCTAAGGGATTAACACCAGGATCACCTCTGTTTAATCTATGGTCCAGTTTTGTGCCTAGACCACAATATTGATAGCCTGGAATGTGTAGTTCAAATGGCAGCTTGTTTATAATGTCATTAACAAGGCCCCGACCCTCAGAAATATTCCAAAATTTAGGTGGTAGAGTATTAATAATTTTTATGAGATATCCAATCCCCTTAGTGTCATTCACTATAAAATTAGACAATTTGGTGCTTATCATGTCCATAATTCCAACCTTTTCATTGTAAAAATTGTTGTTGCCAGCATTTTCCTCCCCAGCTATCACCAATAACCTATCTACAAGTTTCCTGACATCATCAACCCACACAAATTCTTTAGGCAGGGTGTTGTATTGTTTGATTCCACTGCCAGTTTTAATTTGTGACCATATGGGCTTGATTAAATTGTTGTATTTTGCCCCACTGCTAGACTTAACCCTATTTTGTGTGGGATCATTGTTCTGGTATAGAGCATCTGATTTTATTAATATTTCTTTGTAATCCTCATAATCTTGATCTGTATAGCTGCCAGGCCTTTTCCTAGTCATCAGTTCCCATAATCCAGGTGTGCCGGGGTACTTAACAAAAGCACCTTTTTCTCCAAGTCGAGATTCTGAATATACAATTATATCATCTCCCATAAATGTTACTCTGAAATTGCCAATTCTATGTATGATGCTGCCATCAAGCTCTGTGTCAGCATATAAGCCAAACACCTCATCTTTATTGTCTTTAGGTGTGGTTAAATATTTTTGAGCAAGAAGACCCAATTCAATAGGATCTTGACTAGCTTCAATTCTTCTAGGAGCAATAGGACTAGGTGTATGAATACTTGAAAGTGGGGTGAACGGATAATCTAATATGTTCCTTGCAGCTACAGGTACAAGCTCTATGAGCAAATTTTGATTTTGCTCTGTAACAGTTTTGATATTCTTACCTAAATTATTAATAGCATCAATTACAGGCTGTTCTGTTTGTTTGTGTTTTTCATAAATTCCACGGTTCTCTGATTTCCATCCCTTAAATCTTTTTACAAGATAATCTCTTAATTTAAGATCATCAATGATTGGCCTTTTCATGTTTATTTATATACGTCTCTACGTCTAGAAAATTGTTGATTTTATTTCTGTATTTGCCACTATTGGGTGTTCTTGTCATATCAATTGTGACAAACCCATAACTGTCCTGGTTCCAGCACCTGCTGCAAAACTTAGAAAAATCATTGTAGCTCAAGTCCCCACCTACATATTCATCATGTATGTGTTTGAGGTTGGTATGGTCTTGATGAAACACACATATAAAATTGCTGTTGTCTCGGATCAGTTGCTTGGGTATTTTTGAAAAAGTCTGTGCCAGGTAGAAGCAATCAATGTTTTTGTGCCGGCCTTGTGTAAAAAAGTTTCTAACCTTGTTTTGATTATCCAGTATAATGTCATCAAAAACAACAACAGAATTATCGAGACATTCATGAAGTGGCTTAACATCTGGTTCAAAAGTGGCAATATCCAATCCATCATATAGCTTCATCAGCTGCTGATATTTTAATTGTTCCAAGCTCTTAGAAAAGATATACAAGTGCCTGTTTTTCCAGTCTAATCAGTTGGGTGCCAATAAAAAATTATCAACCATTAGTGTAGTTTTACCACAAGCAGATGGCCCAACAATAAGACACCTAATATTATCAGGTAGCAACTTGCCATTTCTCTTATTCTGCTGTTCAGGCTCTGGCAGCCTTTTTATAACATCCCAGGTGTTCATAGTATCACTTTGTTTGCCTCGATCCAGCTGTGTTCTGGAAGTCCTAGCCATTTGACAAGTAACTTGTTGCCTTTTCTGCGGATAATTTTTTCTATGAGATATGTGTCAGGCTGTTTAGTTTTGCTGAGCTCTTGTTCATAGAATCGGCCTTTGAGAATTTCTCCTCGATGATCCTTTATTATATAAGTGTTAAGGGTCCCGGGTTTAACTTGAACCACTGTAAATAATTCAGTGCTCCAGTTTCTTGTAAAGCCTCTCTTGAATAAGTGCTTATATTTGCTTATTCTTACTTGATCACCAATCTTGTATTTGGCCTTTCTTGTTGTTGGCTGATATTTAGGATAATAAACAGTGCTGATCAATTTTTGCTCATCAGATGAAGTTACTTCAGAGGGTTTCATGTTGATTGTGGAATGGACAGAATTGTTATATTTATGTAGAAGTTCTGGAAGAATATTAATCCATTTATAATTACCCTGCAGTGTAAATTGTTTATACATAAGATTTTTTAAGGTTCTGTTGAATCTCTCTACAATTGAGGCTTTGAGGTCACTGTAACTCGAATAATGTTGTATTGCCTGGATTTTAATAAATTGTTGAAACACTGAATTATAAAATTCTTTGCCATTATCTGTTTGCAAATAGCGCGGGGATCTTCCACTCTGATTGATGATTGTCCTAAAAGCTTCTGTAACACATGCCCCAGTCTTGGATTTGAGTGGCACAGCCCAGGCAAATTTTGAAAATGTGTCTATTACAGTGAGTAGATACTTGTAGCCCTTGTTGATTTTGTCTAAGTTTTTTAACTGTCCACTTGCCATTTCAATCAAGTCGCTCTGCCATAAATCATCTATACTTTTTGTTACTACTGGGAGTCTCTTAAAATTATGTCTGGCCTGTCTGTGTAATTCATCAACAATAATTTGTCTAGACATAATATGTAAACAAGAATATTGCAACTATGGGGTGTTCAGCAGCTGATACTGCAGGATTTTCTAAATATAATTTGTCCCCTATTTGTATTTTAAATTCCAAAGAGCCATCATCTTCAACATAGGCTGTTTCCAATGTATTGGGATCTGTAAAATCCTCTAATTCTACACTGGTGATTTTCACTTTGTTATCAGCATTTGTTATTGATAAGGTGGGGTAGTGGTGTGCCTGTGGTTGAAGCCAATATTTGATCTTGATTGGTCTCAATGTGCCCCCAACAAAAAATTGGTAATAAAATTGTGCAGGGGACATCATATATATTTTGCCACCTGGTGTAAATGGAGAATCATATTCTTTGTTGGGGATGCTGTACAATTCAAGAATTACTGTATGTTTTGGATTCTCGATTATGCCTGTTATTTCTTTTTCTGCTGTGAGCAATCTGCTTGTTACAGATTCAAGGTGCTCATTGATGATCTAACAACATCATCATGGCCCGGCTTTATTTTTATGTCCACAGCAAGTCTCTTGTATTGTTGCACAATTTCTTGTAGCTGGGTGGCAAAAACAGACAGAGCATTTGCTTGATTGGATTCCATGGTTCCTAGCTGTTGCTTGATATTAGCTACAATTTGTTGCAAATTTTCAACAACTGCCAATTTTGAATTTTGAGCTGTAAGATCATGGACCTGTCTTCTGATATCCTCAAACAGGGCATGCAGTTCATTAATATGTTGATTGGTTGGAAGAGTGGCCACTGTCTGAGTGAGATGTTTGATCTCTGCTTGGATATTCTTGATATCTTCTGATTTCAATATCCTATTCACTGCCCTCTTAATATTTTTAAGTTCCTGTGATGTGGGCAAATTTGATACTGTATTTTGCAAAAATTCAAGTGCCAATTTTACATTGTTTAATTCAGAAGCATCAGCCACATTTTGCATAGCATTTTGGAGCAGGGCTATATCTGCCTGAGAGGGTGTGGATTGTTGTAAAATTTCAAGTTTTGTTTGGATATCATCTATCAAGTGATGAAAATGAGACAGTTCAGATTCAGTGTTGAGGTTTTCAAGCTTTGTGATTTGTTGCTGGACACTCACAAGGGTATCTACAATCCCAGGCAATCTGGATTCAAGTACATTTGCCAAATCACTTTGCACTGCTGCTATTGTACCTTCAAGATGGGTTATAGAACTTTGAATTTTTCCAAAATCTTCATATGTTTCAAGTTGCAGCTTAATATTTGCCACACTCCGAGTTATTGCATTCAAAGCATCAGAAGATGGCAAATTGTTCATAAAATTTTCAAGTGTCTCAATTTTGTCTTTAACCTCGGCTATGGCATTGTTCAGAGGGTCCAGATTAGGTATTTGGAGTGACTGAATCTGTTCTTTTAGAGTGGAAATCACTAGATCAAAATCTTCTTGTGATTTTATGCTTTTGACAATTGTTTGGAGCTGTGCCTGGACATTATTTATTTGCTCTTCCAATTGCTGTTTCAATTGCTCAGAATTGGTGGCCTGGGTCTTAAATTTGGCTTGAAGAGCTGCTACAGCTTCTTCTAAACTTTGAAAATTATCTAATGTGGCCAGGTCAGTATATTTCTGAAGCAGCAATTTGAGTTCAGAATCAATTTTAAGAAGAGGGTCCATGCATTGTGATTGCAAATTTGTAATTTCTAATTGAAGACTGGCATTGAGTGTAGTTTGTAAAGCTTGTAAATCACTTCTTAATTTCTTGACTCTGACATCAAGCATCAGAATCTCATCACTGTGATCTTCATGTCTTGTATGGCCAAAAATATCATTAGGCATTTTGTTTAGTAGTTATTTATTATAGAGTATCTGATTCTTAATTCTATAAAAAAGGGTATAAGCTTGTCATAAGATCCAGGGACTTCAATATATAAGCAGTCACCAGCAGAAACAGTATAAACAGTGCCAGAAACCATGTTTGAGTGCTTAATTCTGTAAATATTTCTCCCTACTGAAATTTTAACATCACCCTCAGGAGTTGTAATAAATTGCAATTGCCCACCTACAGGTAATTGGTAATGATTTAAATTATTGTTAAATATGTACAATATTTTGCCTGTTTCATCATCAACATCTGTAAATATGCTGTTCAGATGAACAATTAACAAGCCACTCAGTTTAGACAGCATATCAGAAGAGGGTTGTGGTGTTGGCAGCTCCATAATACTTTGTTTTTTGAACCCAAATAAGTTCATAGGCATGTTTATTTATTTCAAATCATGCTCTGTAATTGGGCATTGATTGCCATTTTTCAAATCACAATGCCCCCATGGTAAAGTATGAATGCCACATGATAAAATGCATCTCTTATCATCACGTGGGTCCAGAGCCACTTTTCTTACAACATTTGAAGTCAATAAGTGATCCACACTCTGAATTCTGTATTCTGATGTTCTGATTAAACTCTGGGATTTGAGGCAATTTTTATAATCTTCAAATTTAAGCTCTTTTTCCACAGCTACTTTGCCAATACCCTTGGCCTTTTTGGCAGCAACACCACTACATGTTATAAAACTGTACATCTTGGCACTTAACCCAGCAAATTCCACAATAACATCACCAAGTGTCTCATCTTTTAACTTGCCGGGCACCTTTTTGTTGTGGGGTTGAATATTCAAATGGCCTGGCAATTCACTGGTATCAAAATATTTAAACAATTCAGGCTGGGAAATATCTTGATAAACATCTTCTGTTTTAATATCAAGAATAAAACTATCCGTGTCCATGTACATCAATTTTATATTATCACCATAAAAAGGTTTCAACACATCATAATACAATGTCAACATATGTAATTTGGCCAAATCCAATATTGCAGCCCCTACATAAATAGGTTTATCAAACTTAATCTTTGTTTTCTTCATGTTGAAAAGTGCCATATTTTCATCATAAATTCTTCTGTAATTGAAATTAGGCTTTGCAACCAATTTTTTGCTCCGGCTGGGGTCAGTAATTATTTTAACATCGGTATGTTTTCTGACATTTTCAATTGTTTTGCCATATACTGAATTCACCATCAATTTAAACAAGGCCTTATCAAATTGGCTCTTTGCAGATGTTCGAAGCTCCGTGTTTGTATCAATGTATGGCTTCAACCATTCTGAGTGCCTGAACCTCAAAACTTTGCCAAGTTTGGTCACTTGGACACCATGTTTCATCAGGAACTGAAGGTTCTTGTAATATAAGACATAGCCCTGTTTTGACTCCAGTGTCATCATGAGCTTCTTCTGTTTAGAGCCAGGTGAGCACTGAACCTCCGGAATTGGGGGCAGATCAGAAAATTCGTTATGTAAATGATCTGGAATTATCAGATCAACCTCTAAGAAGAGGCCATGTTCACGGTCATCAAAGTTCTGAAGATCCTCAATATTGAAATCTTCAACCCATTCAAGCCCTGCATATGGCAGTTTTTGCGTCATGGCATGACCATAGAGGCTGTTTGCATCCACATACAATATATAATTTGATGGCCGTGCTGGATCATAATCAGGCATATATTTGTTATTTGCTCTGGCATATCTCTGAGAACATTGCACCATGCCTCCTCTTATACCTTCCTCCATAAACAGATACATATCTTGATCCTGGATCATATCCAATTGCTTTTTGGTGTTTAAAAACATTGCAGACCATGCTAGGCCCGGGGCACTGAAAAAATACACTGGGTCCAGTCCATAATTTTGCATGCAAAATTTTCTGAATGCCTGCACTATATCAGCTAAGATGGTCACATCAAGTTTCAAATATGCCATGTGATAATTACCAAATGTCCGGCATTTTAAATTGTTCCACACCAATTGGGCATGGTGATAATCCTCATCAGTGATTCCAGAACCTCTGATTTTGCTGTAAAACTCATGTTGTGGAGGCAAAGAACATTCATCAAATTTAGAAAAATCTGTAACATAATCATATGGATATACCCCCTTCCGCCTAATTAATTTCAGGTCCTGATTTGGAAACAATGCACGTGTGATTTTGAATTGATCATCAGATAATTGAGTGGCCAGTGTATCCAGGCTAGCAGATAAAAATCTGTAAGAATCAAGAAATCTTATGTGAATAGAAACACCATTAACTTTAATTATTTTGCTAATAGATATATATTTCTCATCATTTTCAGCTAAAATATTTAAATTCTGCTTCTCAAACCCCTCATATCTAATCAGATGATGGAAATCATAATTGGATGCTCCATGACAAAATATGGGGACAAATCTTGGTCTCTTGATCTTAATATTACAGCTATTACACAGAGCCATTAAGAATTTACCATCTGTATGAGAATGGTGTTTCACCTTGATATTTGTATCTGAAAATTCAGAATCACATACCGGGCATTTTTCTGCTTTGTTGAAATCTTCAATCTGATCCTCTGTTAAAGGCAACATGGGTTTTGATTTTAATAAGATGTTAGATGCTATGTCACGGCACTCATTTTCTATTCTATCTGCAAATATTTTGATTGCATCTGGCCCCATGTATGAATATTCTTTACTAACAACACCATCCTGTACAACCACATAACAAAAGCTGGAAGGTTCATGTAGCTGGTATGATGTACTTGAAGATTCTTCAGGATCTGGATTGCAGGATGCAAGAGGTTTGGGGTTTGATTCAAAATCACAGACAATGTATGCTGGGTGTTCCAACAAGGCTTCAAACTTTTTGAATTTGCAATTCTCACTTGGCATTGGCATCACCATATGAACAGGTTTATGATTGCCACAATATTTCATATGCTCAATTAACTTGTTTTTGGCAATTTCTGCATTCACTTCCCGAACCCCATTCACCCTTTTCCTGCCATCAAATACACTTAAACATCTTCTGCACAACTTGAATATTGTATTGGATTTGTCTAGTTGTGTTCTGACTAAAGCTTCAAGATTATGTATCAGAGTGTAATGATTTGTGCCATCCTCTTCAATTAAGAGCAAATCAATTGGAATAGCAGATTCATCATCAATTGTACTGATTCTGAGAGGTTCTATCGAGCAATTGCCAGTGGAACAAATAAATACATTAATAGATAATTGTTTGCCATTGATATGCCTGGCCCTTTTTTCAAATTTATCAATATTCTGAACAGACATTGGATATTCTAAGCCCTTCATTGCATCGTCAAAAAGTTGTTCATGTTGTTTGTAATAAGTTATTCTCTGAGGATTCCTTGAAACTGGATACAAAGCAGCTAAAATACACCACAAAAAGCATTTCTCATCATTATTTTTAATATTAACCACGGCTTGTTTGTTTTTAATATTATCAGGTAATGGCAGATATGTAGATCCTTGTAATGGGCTGAATTCAGAAATATTAACATAGAGCCTGTGTGGAGAGCCGCATAGGCTCCATCCAGACTCTTTTGCCGCAAATTCAGAGTGTTTAATATTCAATTGGTCTATCAACCTGCTTATTATTTTGTCTGAATTTGCATTTGAATATACCGGTACAGTTTCTGTTATGTGGGGCTGTGTAAATTTTGTGCCATTTGGTTTCTTATATTGAGTATACAATTTGAGGGACAGCTTATAAGAGCCATTTTGTGCATTAAGAATTGCCTGCAGATCAGGATTTATACTGTTCAAAAAATTCTGAATACCACATCTTGGCTCTGATACAAGCCGATAATCCCTAAGTTGGGCATTAAAACTGCTATGGATAGGTGCATAGCGTAGCTGTTTTGCCGGTCCAGCATTAACAGGTGCTTCATGCTTTCTCTTCAGACCAGATGTAGATGGTTGTGGGGGCAATGTTGATGACTGTGCAGAACAAGTATCTTTATGTGTATATGTGAAGTATTGCATGTTATATTTTCTATTGCATTTGGGGCATATTTTTGTGGGAGTTCTGTATTTGTCTGGGTCACAAATCTTTTGGTGTCTGGCCCAATTAGAGCTAAATATATTTTTATTGCATTGGTCACAATATTTTTGATTAGGCATTTTTGCTGTTGTTTATTATATACAATTTCCTGGGATTCAATTCAAAATTTTATACTGGATAAAAAATATCAGTTGGGTTCAGCACTGTGCTTTGTATACCTAGTGTGTATACCTAGTGCATGTGTATGTATGTTTGGCTATGGAATTTTTGTTGTTGTTTATTATATACAATTTTCTGGGATTCAATTCAAAATTTTATACTGGATAAAAAATATCAGTTGGGTTCAGCACTGTGCTTTGTATACCTAGTGTGTATACCTAGTGCATGTGTATGTATGTTTGGCTATGGAATTTTTGTTGTTGTTGTTTATTATATACAATTTCCTGGGATTCAATTCAAAATTTTATACTGGATAAAAATATCAGTTGGGTTCAGCACTGTGCTTTGTATACCTAGTGTGTATACCTAGTGCATGTGTATGTATGTTTGGCTATGGAATTTTTGTTGTTGTTTATTATATACAATTTCCTGGGATTCAATTCAAAATTTTATACTGGATAAAAATATCAGTTGGGTTCAGCACTGTGCTTTGTGTGTGTGTGTGTGTGTGTGTGTGTGTGTGTGTGTGTGTGTGTGTGTGTGTGTGTGTTAATATTTTTGGCTTTGGTATTTATATAAAATTTCTTGGGGTTCAAATCAAAACTCTATACTGGATAATAATTTGTTGCAAAAACATGATGCAATATAAATAAACCAGAAATAGGCCACAACTTGGCCACAAGTGGACCGGAAGTAGTCAAACCGGAAGTGGACCGGAAGTGGACCGGAAGTGGACCGGAAGTGGACCGGAAGTGGGCCGGAAGTGGACCGGAAGTAAATATGTGTGGGTGTGGGTGGGTGTAGGTGTATATGTAGGTGATATGCAAGTTGAGGCTGGGGTCCAATTGAACTTAGACCGGAAGTAAATATGTGTGTGTGTGTCTTGGCTTAGTTTTATGTGTGGCCAAAAAAAAATATCAAGAGGGGCATATTTTTGACAAGTTTATGGACAACAATCTCACAGAAGTACCTTTTATAACTATGGGCAAATCAATCTGAGGGGGCTCTTCCTTTCTGAAAAATTCCTGAGAGCATTTTTACAAAAATCTTGGATTAGAGGGGGTGCTACACTTGAGCAAAAAGCTCATATGGGCATGTTGAGCTAGGTTTAAGTGTAGACAATTCTGCTTGAGGGGGGCTCTTCCTTTCTGAAAAATTCCTGAGGGCATTTTTACAAAAATCTTGGATTAGAGGGGGTGCTACACTTGAGCAAAAAGCTCATATGGGCATGTTGAGCTAGGTTTAAGTGTAGACAATTCTGCTTGAGGGGGGCTCTTCCTTTCTACACTTGTAAGTGGTGCTGGTTATATCACAAATCCCACTACTTTATTTCTATTTTATCTGCGGATTTTTTCCACACTGAAGGAAATATGGCGACCGGACAGGGACAAGGCCCGTAGCCAAAGTGATATTTCTGAGGGAAGATGCCAGATGCCATTTACATGCGGAAATGTAGGGGGACAGAAGCCCTGAAGATGAGTTTCACAATATATTACAACATATTATGAAAGACGTTTAATTCTGCTAAGGATGTAACATTTAATCACTACTATCACACAATGTTGTTTTATTTAAATCGGGTGATTTTTTTTGTATAGAAAAATCACTGACTTAAATCACTAACGAAATAGTTGATAGAAAAATGTAAATACGGAATTTGTAGATACCAGAATCACTTTTGGTGAAAGTACACTTCTCCGATTGTTATCTGTCCGCCCTGAAATATTACTAATTTCAGAAATCGTTAACGACACGGAAAACATAGTGTGACGAATAATCTTAGAGAATACCTGCGATTCGGGGTCTAAAAGAATGCTGGGGTCACAAACAAATTCAAATGTGTTGCCTAAAGTTCCCTTAACAACATCTTTTTACAGCATAGGAGCGCGCTCCCCATTTGAGACCTCGGTTCCCTTCTTCTATAGCACATAAACTGATCACATAATTGAGCTACATTGCTAATGTGCCTTTTCTTTACTTTCTTCTGTTCTAATGTCATCGCCTTCGGACAAGAAATGGATGTGAATATAAATGCAATATAGCTATGATATAAATATTCCGAAACGCACATCCCTAACGGCGGCCCTGGGTGTGCAGCGAAGCGTAAAAGGACCAGAGCAAAATACATAGCGAAGTGACTGAAAACAGAAAATGCAACGGAATATGAATTAGATTATGGAAGTCATAGTATTAGTGAAGAGACTGGCGACAATGTTTCCATTAACGTAGTTTCAGTAATATGCAGCAAATTCAGATGCCCACATCAGTTAGTCACTCCTGCTAGAATACCTGTGTTGAGCATACAAGTATTGCTTTCATGAAAGAGCGCTATTTAGATGTCCTGGTGTCACTAACAGCTACAACCCTAAGCAGCGCCAAACCGCAAGAACAACGAGACCGTGAAGTTATTATTATTGAAGTTAGAATCTGACTACTTTTTTCTTTTTTTGGTCACACAGAAAAACATTTTGAGTTCTTTACACACAACTTCAAAGCTGGTTAACTTCTTGAGAGAGACGCTCCGCTCCGGAGCGGAGTGGTTCAGCTTTTTGAGACGTAAGCTCAGATCCGGAGCGGAGCGTGATACAACAGCACTCTGCTCCGGAGCGGAGTGGTTCAGATTTTGTAGACGCACGTTCCGGTCCGGAGCGGAGCGTGAGACAGCACCACTCAGCTCCGGAGCATGGTGCTTTTGACAGCACGCACCGATCCGGTTAGTTTTTTTTTTTTTTTTTTTTTTTTTTACACGAATGCTGTAATGCAACTATGAATAATGGGGATGTGCAGTAGGCCTACATTATAGGAGACTTCCGTGACGGAGTGGTTATAGTGGAACCATATGGAAAAGAGCCTGCAGTCCTGTTTCCACGTACTCTAGTGGTTTGTCTGTATGATCGCCCCCGCTTGGAGGGGAAGGACAGAGTGGATCATGCTTCCTTATGGCCCTAGTCGAATGGGTGAAGGGGGAGGTGCGCGGGGAGTTTTGTCCGAAGCTTTTTTGTTTGTGGTCGCTCTACAGCACAGCACCCTACGACGTCAGGGATCCGTGGGGTGCTTCAAATCCCGGCATGGGCTTGTACAGGGTCAACGAAGTTAGTAATAAGTTTGTTTTATAGAGCTTACATTGATACACTTGTATGTTGAATTGTATCTTCTGCAAATATGCTGTATAAAGAAACAAACTGCCGGAGTACTAAGTGAGGCGAGTGTACAATCTTTGTGTATATCGTTCATCAATTTAATCATAACATCGATCATCCCCATCTTCGCGATTAGCCAAAAGCGACAAAGAGAAGTAAAATGAACTAAATCAATCAATCATGTACATTAAACATTGGTAAAAGAATACAAGATTGCTGTTTCGGATCAATAGAGAGAGCTATAGTTATTGAGATGAACTATTTTGTATTGTGACTCTTACATGTAAGAGTTTGAATGCTGTGTTGAATGGGTTACGAATAATTTCAAGCAATAAGTTTTTCTGCTTTGCGGATTTGTTCGACCCACCTCCTCCATACAACAGAGAGCTTCGTTTTGTACCGTATTCCGTGTTCCTTGCAGGTGACTCGTGCAATCGGCTAGCACATTGATCGTGTGCCCGTTTCAAGAGGGGAGGAGGGTGAAACTGGTACACTTCGCAACATCTTATTTGACCGCCCTGAAAAATTTCAAAGTCCGGAATTCGTAAATTTGGCAGCATAGCGCTTCAGAGCCAACTAAGAGTAGACAACTTTGCAACATTTCCTCTTCCTGAACGAAAACGCTCTTGTGATTTTTTTTCATTCTTTCACATTCCATAAAGTAAAGCAGTAATAAAATATATGAGTAGACAAAAAAATGTTAAGTAGAAATACGAATGTTGAAAATATTTCAAGATTCTTCGTTCTGAATTTGAAAATAGGAAAATGTATGTGCATTGTGAAACACTGAACAGGTTCTCATCCACCTGGAAAGAATTGCGGTCACATTTGAATGCAAGAAGGCAAATTTATGATGATTTTATGTGAAATGTTTAGTAAAGATACATTGCACAACACCAAACGATTCTGCAAAGTGTGTCTTTTCCTTGGTTCTTGGCGAAGAAGGGTTCGAAACTCCGGCACAATGTTGCTTCAACTGAGACTAACTTGCTTTACTGAGCTTTCTGTTAGCAATGTCTTGGAGTAGTTGGTTAGATGACAGCACTTTCGTTTTTTTACTGTTTTCGTGAAGATCGAAATATCGTAGGTTCAAATCCCACCCTTTCCTTATATTTTATCCTTTTTATTTACCGAGTACGAAGTGTTCTAATAACGTAATATAATATTATATGATATTACTGTAAATATTTATGCGATGCATGCTCAGTGGCGGCGATTGGGTTTCAAAACTGATGGGGCAAGGTGGGGGGAGTGGGGAGGGCAAGGACAGTTTCTTTCCCTTGGTAGATAATGTTTAGCATAGTGCTTAGTCATCTGCCCCTCCACACTCCATAATCGTCGCCACTGTGCATGCCTCAAGTAATGCTTCTACTAATGTTTTTAATCTTTCAGTGATTGGCAGGATTTTAGGAAATACTTTTCCTTTCATTCAGCTGTTATAAGTTAACACATATTAAGAACTTACATGTCAACTTTCTGCATCCGGAAATGCTGGACATAAATCGCATAAATATCAACGGAAATATCCAAGAAACGTAGATAAGCATTCTCGTCCAAAGCCGTTTACTTCCCGAAAAATATTTTGCAAAGAAGTAGGTTTGAACCCATGACCTTCCATTCCATAAGCAAACGATCCCCCTACACCACACGGTTCACGTTATTTGATACACTCAGTTCGGATCCCACTTTAATCTGCAGGTCCAGTCCCGATTAGCCTTACTATGCATAAATATGTAAGTTTTACTAGTAAATGCATTTAAAATGCACAACACAACAGGGGAGGAGAAAAATAACCCTCAAAAATAAGTAAAAATGCAACAAAAACTGTTAAAAATACTGACAAATAAACTAAAAGCCAAAAAGGGCCTAAAAATTTAAAATAGAAAGTGCTTTCCGGCTCTAACTGAAGGGAAACGGACATGATATCAGGTTTAGCATTGCCTTTAAGGATAAGATAAAAAGTAGATTTTTCATCAACTTTCGGATCCTAATTAGTAATTATGACCATTAAAAAAGTTGGAGGTAACTTACTTACAATTTTCCTCCTGAGGGATCGTATCGTCCCATATCTCCACTTCATAATAAAGAAAAACATCAAGTTCATATTTCGAAAATGACGTAGTTTTCCACCACGATAATATGATTTTCATAGTTTGAAGTTCGTTAGTATTATCTTGCAAGGTTTCCATTGTTTTAATTTCGCACATATTTTATATTTCATACGTTGAATATCCCTTTCCTCTCTCTTTTCATACAGTCTTTGGAAAAAAGCTGAAGTTTCTTGTCAAACGGGGTCTGGTTCAAATGACTCCTTTTCGCTCTCCTGTTCCTACTTTAAACAAACAACAATATACTTCGTAGCTAAACGATTGCTTGTTCAAAACACGGAACTTTTATACAATTTACAAAATATGACAAAACTCCAATAGACATGTTCATCATTTTTCCCTTTCAGCGTTTCTCGATTTTATCTGAATTCGTTTCCTCATGAAAATTACCATGAGGAAATTATAGATATGACATTATGTGTGAATTGGTTTCTTCAAACTGGTAGCAAATTTTAACATGAGCTCCCAGGATTTTTTTCAGGAGTATATCGTTGGGTGTAAAGTTTATCCACCGTGCTAAGAAGTTAACATTCGTCTGTATTTCACCAGAGGAAAGGAAATAGTAAGAGAAAGTTATTTCGATGATAGGAGGAAGTCACATGCCACGTGGAATGCGCAGACTCAAGTTACATAGAGCTAAGTCTGTAATGGTGGTTTCGAATATTGCAAAGTTAGTGCGGAAAGTTTGTTATATCTGATACTCGTACTTTCTGTTCAAAGAAGACAAACATTTTAGATACAAAGCAGTGAGGAATTAACGATCATTATGAGGTTTTGATTTTTTTGTTTGTCACTCACTATATAAATACTTATTAGTAGTTTCTTATCGAATCGGCCTTCGTCGCAATAACAATTTATTTATGTTAATTAGCGATTTACTATTAGTTTTAGACGCATGGTAAGATGGTGGTGAGGGGATTGACAACAGTCATTACGAAGGAACGGACATAAAATTACCAATCTTAGCAATTTGAACTCATTAAACGCTCTCCTTCGTTACAGTACTGCACTACATCACTACTTAACGTAACTCTATATCTTTTTTTAGTATATCGAAAGCAAATAATCAATATTTTAGGTGTCAGTGCAGAACAAAAAATACATAACTTAAATAACATTACATTTTGCATCCTGAATACATATATGTGAGTTGTGAATTAATCATGATGTGTGTGTGTTAACACAACATATGAACAATAACTAGAAAGAAAAGTTTTAACTTTAAATCCTGGAAATCTCCAACTTCTAAGGGGAAATATGCGCAGAAGGGACGTCCCTCAAGTGTGCGTCGGATTCATTTTTGAAATATTCTAATATCAACGGTATCTGTTCAGCAAACAAAAAAAAGAAAAAAAAGAGGAGAGGGTGGGATTTGAACCCGCGACCTTTCACGCTTGATGAAAAATAAAGATAGCAGCGCCTAACCAACTGCTCTACGTTAACTTAATGACGTTATACGCTTAAAAACATGTTGACGTTTATGAAGACTCCCACCTTCCTGTTTCAAGCACATTTTCTCGACAAGTCGTGTAAAATATATGTTTTTGAGAACAATTCGATATTATGCAAGGTATTGTAAATAAAATGTCGCATAAACTCCTCACAAATTTGCTTCTTTCTGCACAAACTTGATGGCAATTTCCTCCAGGTGGAGAAAAACTCTATTCAGTGTTTCAAACCCCACCAAATTTCAAGTCGAGGAAGCAGAATCGTAAATATCCTTCAAGCTTCTTTTTCCAATTTATTATTTCTGTTTGATTGTGTATTATAATAGCGGTTTATAGTTTCTAAGTTCATGGAAAGTGTTAAATTGAAAACCTATCACCGCAGCGTTTTTCGTCTAGTGGAAGGACCTACACAAAGTTGGCTACTCTCACCTGGAGCTGAAGTGCAATGTTGCTAAGTTTACGATTTCGGGACTTAGAATTATTTCGGGGCGGTCAAATAAGATGTTGCGAAGTGTACATAGCTTGTTTGTGTGTGCTTTCGGGGTTGAGAACTTCGTTCGCTGCGCTGTACGTTGCATTCGACTTATCCGTACATGGTAGAGACATCGCCTTTGCCAGACAGATCCAGTGTTGCCAGTTGTATTAGAATTATGCTACACCAATTCTGGCTAGATTGTTCTCTTTTCAAAGTATTACTTGCGCGTGTTGTTGTTCTCTTCACTGTCATAAAAAGAAGCCTTTAAAAGCTGTGTTCTCTTGTATCATTACATGCATATTATGTGTGCTTGTCAACGGTGATGTTTGAAGTTATCTGTTCCTGCAAAGCCCTTGCAATAATTAACATATATTACTGTGACAAATGAAATTATATGCGTGAAATATGTACTTTTTGATTGACTTCCATTTCCGGATGGTGTGGTCCCCTCCCTTCCGGACGTCCATGCGAATGGAGAAATCATTCTAACCAGTCTCTGTTAATGGAATTATAAGGTGACTAGATTTGTTAAATCAATAAACAACAAAGAAAAATCCGTAATTGTTAATTCTATGCATCATAAGCCACGAGAATCATGGAAGATCTATACTGTAATAATGAATTGAAGGAAATCATGACGAGTTTTTATTTATAGTCTACCTGTTCAAGTAGGAATGGAAAGGTGCACAAAAAGAATTACAAAAATGTATGTAAAAGAAAACCAAGTATTTCGATCAAGCTATTTCTATAATTGTAATCAACAATGACCAATTGTCCTTTCAACTAAGTATAAGTTTCAATTTGTCTTTTCCGGACTATTACCTTTGCCTTGCCTTTAATCGTATATTTCTCATGATTCGTAATTTTAAACAAATCCTAGATAAGTCTGTAAAAGATAGGACACCAAAACTATGTAAAAGAAATATGCTGTGATAGAGAAATAAACACAAAGGAAGCACCAATGACATTAACGCGAGTCAAACCAACACCATTTGTCGTTGAGAGCTGAACTCGCATCCACGAAGTCGCAGAAATATTCCCATGGAATTAGTTATTCGTCTGATATTGAATACCCAATGATGCTTTCTGTTATGTAATAGACACTTATGAAGTGAATGAATACATTATTAGGACTTTGCCAGATTTCAGAAAACACACACACACACGCACATACGTAAAAGATATGAATAAGAGGTTGTTCATTTGGAAATGAATTTCCAAATTGTATTTTTATGCTCTTGTGAATAGATATAAAGGGAAGTGAAGTCTCTTATTGTTAAACAGAATTACAAATTTATATTTGCTTAAGGATTAATTTATCACAATATACATTGCAATTATACATTCAACGTATGTTGAAACAATGCCTTTTGTTTTGGACTTTTTATTGGATTTAAGACTCAACAATACGCTGTCGAGAATAGACCTACAGTTTAAATTCTACCTAAAGTGGGATTCGAGCCACTATGTCCCTCCACCGGGTATCGATCCCAGTCCCCCTTTATTACAAGGCGACGTTGTTACCACTATGTTATCGGGGCACAGCGCGCTACTTTTTTTTTCAGTACACATTTATGAATTCTCTCATTATCATCGTCGCGATTAGCCAAAATTCAAAGCTAAGTAACAAAAATCAAATCAAATGGCATCAGTGAGGAAGGCACGTATTGCTCGCAGCCCTGTCTTTCAAATTGAAACCATAAAATTCAGAACATGCGCCTATCCAAGTAGGTAATATTACATTTTGTTTTTATCACGGTTATTAAGGTTTATACATATTGTTTCGACTTATCTGCTGACTACACATTGTTCAATACTGAAAACTTGCTTTCAGTTTGCTGTGTACAATGTACTCAATACAAAAAAATATTAATTTTATACGTATAAGTTTTCTGGACTCTGAAAGTTAAATATAGCAACATTCCATTCGCAGTTTTTCCAAAATTCTTGCACCATGCCTATTTCCAGGTTACTGCTTACAAACTTGAAATGTTAGATATTTGTATTTTATAAGTTCCCTAATTTGTAACTTTTGCAGTGGTATACGTATGTAACCATTCAATACCTATTTTAACTTCCTGCCTTTAAAATTGGGGAAAAAATGATATGACAATCCTGTATTTCATACTATTTAAATTCCCCTGTTCGGCTGTATACAAACAGCATTCCGATTATCGACTTTATACCTTCAGAAAATTAAACCAAATGTGGCAACTTACATTTTTAGTTAAGCCGGTTTTCAACTTTCTAGTGTCAGGATTTTAAAAAAGTTAGATATGACAACTCTGTATTTCAAATTAAAACTTTTCCTAATTGGCCGTGTTTACGGTAACATTAATAAGCACGATTCCGATTTTCAACTTCATACATTCAAAAATCGAAAAGTTAAAATTAGCAACCTGAATTTCGAATTACTTTAAACTTTCCCCTTTCGCTACATTCAAAGTATCATACATAACCAGCGTAAAAGAAAGTTAGATATGGCAATCATGCACCAGCGAGTGTTTTGCATGAACACCTGTCTGCCTTTTATCTTCCTCCGTACAAGTTGCTTTGCCTTTCCTCTGCGCGCTCCTGGCCTTTAGAAGGTCGAATGGATTCTTTGCAGTAGTTTCGCCAGTGTTATTCGAACCAATATTCCGGAATAACTCGCTTCTCCCGCGGCTTGGACTGTAACGTCGGGCCGATATGCCGAAGTACTTAGCCCTAACCAGAAGTTGAACCGAAATGAGTTTCAGTCGCGATCCCTGGTGGCAGGAAATGGGAGAATGGTTCCATTCTCTCAACTTATAAAACCACAGGTGGCACACCTGCTATTGAAATACAGGGAGGTTATTGCAGCATGCCACCGCTTCAGCATCGGCCGCTTGCCGGCCCATTCATGCAACAGGTGCCGGCAAATTGCGTAACAGATAGCCCGTAACAGAAACCGCTTGTTTTGTAATGTTTCCACTTTTCACAATTACAGTTACAATTACAATTGAAATAAGCACGTACCTTGTCGCACGGATGCAGGAAAAGGTGTCCTCCCAAATACAAATATTTCTGGCACCTTATTTCTGACATCTAATCTTAGATTAGACATCGCTACTTTATCCTCAGTTGACAGAAAGGGAAGACAGCATCCCGGCGCATAAAGCAAACCGAAAGCGTAAAATGATATTTAAAAGTAATAATAATGATGATCACTAACCTCCTGTGTTATAAGAGATGTTGAAAATGACTTCCTTCAACAGCAATACAACACGTTTCTTAGGTTCAAGAGATCCTGTCTATCGTAATCCCTGACCACTTTTCTGCAAGAATTCGTTTTCACGTAATTATCGTACATAAAAACTCTATGTTCAAGACTATATTTGTTTAACGACATAAGTAATGAATGAATAACAATTAACACACAATAAAGCACTAGCACACCAACTCAATAACACAGTATAAACAAAACGCGTACTGATAAACGCGAACAGAAGTGAACATGAATGAGCGTAGACTCACTGTCTGGTAGCCGACAGTGTTGCTAACCATTTTTCGGCAATGTCCCTACAGACGTAGTCAAAATGTCCCTACAACTGACCAAATGTCCCTACGCCAAGTAAAGTGACTAAAAAAAAAACACCTCATGAGCATGCAAACAGAAGATAAAATATACACATTTACTTACCAAATCTTTCTGCTCGGTGCTTCCACAATTAATGAAGGAGCGAATTTACAATACAGGACCTCTCCCCGATTTTTTGTAATATTTCGCATACTCACTAATTGAGGCCTCCTAATCACGAATTTGAAGTTAAAATTTGGGGGGTCACGTGTAGAAATTGCAAAATAAGTGACATTGAGTGGTCCGCGATCGGCACGATTGCTTATTATTTACCGGAAGATTTTGTGTTTCCAATACTTAAAAAACGAAATATACATTCCTGATATTACTACGACCCCAAATTTTAACTAT
The DNA here is from genome assembly GCF_977018435.1 of Lepisma saccharinum. Lineage (NCBI taxonomy): Eukaryota > Metazoa > Arthropoda > Insecta > Zygentoma > Lepismatidae > Lepisma > Lepisma saccharinum. The sequence continues at coordinate 33,020,989 of NC_139239.1, read as the reverse complement.
GTTTGCCTATCCTAACCTAACCTAACCGTACCTGAATGGTTCGTGGGGCTATCCGTCAATGGTTTGTTGGGCTACCCGTGCATGTTTTTTTCGAGCCCAAATTTTAACTATGTTTGCCTAACCTAACTTAACCTAAACTTACCGAGAATGGTCAGTGGGGCTATTCCTGAATGGTTTTGCGGTAATTGTGATTACGAACCGATAAAAAATATTATTTTCGTAGCACTTTAACGGCAAACGTTCATCATCGAAGGCCATTTTCGTATCCTGCAATTTTATGATTGATGTACTGTTGCCAAATTTACCTGTAATCAAATCAGTTCTTCTACATCGTGATTGTCGCTGTCACATGTAAGCACGTTCTTTGGGCAATATACTGAAATCCATAAGTTTATTAATTAGCCCACAGCCATCCTCCTGCACACTCCACCTAACAATCTGTACAACATTAACAACTTTTTTACTGTTCTCTTCCGCCATTCTTACACGATCCATGCTCTCCAAGTATGAAATCAACAGTGTGGCAACGCTGTAGACAGCGTAACTAATTTTAATTTGTTCATATCAACAAATATGGCTACCATACTTGTATACGGAGAATCATTGCGAGAATTGAAAAGCTTATTTTACAACTTCTACACGTTAATGAACATTTTTTCCCCCTCACCCCAACATGTTAACTTGAGATAAATAATCACGAATAATTATTTCGTGAGTATAAGACGTAGCATAGAAATTACAGAAGGGTCCGGTATTGTAAATTCTTGCCTTAATGAATAATAGGGGTGTGCTGGACAGAATTTTTTGGGTCGGGACGGGATCGGGACGGTAATTTTTTTAAATCCCGACATTCGGGACTGAAAAATTTTCAATTTCCCGACCAAGTCGGAAAATTTTCTGGACGGGAAATGTTCGAAATTTCCCGAAGCACTGGAAATCTCGAATTTTACAAGTCATTTTCACTTTAAGTGATTGTTTTTGCATTTCTAGAATAAAAACTTACAACTTTCGATAAGTTCCAGAAACTTACAAGGCAGAAAACGTCGAGAATTAACGACTTTTTAAAGTAAAGAATCCAGCACACCCCTAATGAATAACGTTGAGTCGTTTACTGTTGATTATGTTATTTGAAGTCATACATGCTGCTGCTGTGAAGAGATAGATGTTGGTTGGTGATGCTGTATTTCCTGCATTCTTTAACAATTTTGGTCCCATTTTATTTCCCTTTTTTGTTTTTGTATCACTTAACATTGAAAATATTCTTTCCGTTTCCGCGTTAGAATGCGGCAATGTTAGCACTATTTTCGCGAGAGTGGAAATGTTTTCAAAAAGGAACTTGCCTTGAAAGTTTTTGGTAACCGATAACATGTTCCAAAATTCTGATGGAGATCTGTTAGTTAGTTCTTTTTTCTCCTCCTCGCTAAAGTATCCAGATAAACTAATTCATAAAATGTAATTTACCAAGATTGAAAAAAGTACCTACGTTTTCCCTCATTTGGCAAAATCTGTCCCTACGTTCCTACGCGGGCGAAATTTAGTGAAAAGTCCCTATGCGTAGGGACATGTCCCTACGGTTGGCATCACTGCCGACACGTGCAGTATGAAGCGCCATCTCGCGGCTGACAACTCACCCAACCCCCGATAAGCTGCAGGCGCTGTCGCGACAACTGAGAATAAAGTAGCGATGACTAATCTAAGATTAGACGTCAGAAATAAGGTGCCAGAAATATTTGTATTTGGGAGGACACCTTTTCCTGCATCCGTGCGACAAGGTACGTGCTTATTTCAATTGTAATTGTAACTGTAATTGTGAAAAGTGGAAACATTACAAAACAAGCGGTTTCTGTTACGGGCTATCTGTTACGCAATTTGCCGGCACCTGTTGCATGAATGGGCCGGCAAGCGGCCGATGCTGAAGCGGTGGCATGCTGCAATAACCTCCCTGTATATTGTCCCCAGAAATAGTAGTAGAGTAGTAAAAGTGATAATGAAAATAATAATAATAATAATAATAATAATAATAATAATAATAATAATATCGCTCTCTTCACGAAAACAGTCCAGTGAAGATCCAAGCTTCCCCTTGCCTCCTCCACACCCCTGACCCTCCAGGTTTGCCACACTTCTACGCTTCACAGTTGACACATTGCGCGTTGTACGTATGCGGTTGATTGTGCCTTCCCTGTGGAGTGTGTAAGGATTATTCCTTGCTTATTGGCAACACTGTAGGTGAGTGACGATCTTGACTGGACTGTTTCTGTAGCGTTAGCTTTAGTAATAATCAGTTTTATAAAAATAACGGGCGATGTTCCACGAACCATTGACACACAGCCCCACAAACCATTTGCGGAAACGTACCTTCTTCAGTTACAAAAACACATGTTTGGAAACAATGACTGGGATTACGTCATCACAAACAGGCTACATCCACCTGGAAGTAAATGGATTAAAGAGCTTTCGTGCATCGGTCGCACATTTATATCGAATTTATACCGGCAAAATTCAATGAACAATGCGATAAAACACTTCCCCGAACTTCCAGAAGTACAGGGTAGGCCATATTGATGGGACACATTTCAAATGCATATGTGGAGCATGTAAGAAGCAACATTTATTACCAAATATATGGAAAACACTGCCAAAGGACGGGAGTTTTGCACTGTGTTCAGTGTTTGAAGATTACATCCCTGAGATGGACACTACCTTGACGAGAACATTCTTTGGCCCTAACAGTCATGTTCAGCATAGTTTTGCACAGGGTTTCGGCTGGGATGGCCGCTATCTCCCGTCGGATGTTGTCCTTCAGTTCATTGATGGTAGTGGGCCTTGTGATGTACACCTTGTCCTTTAGGTAACCCCACAGGAAGTAGTCCGGTGGAGTTCGATCCGGGGATCTGGATGGCCAATGGACATCACCGAATCTCGAGATGAGCAGTCCCGAGAAGTGTCGTGAAAGGGTTGTCATTGACACTACTGCTGTATGACTAGTGTCACCACCCTGCTGCAGCCACATGTCCCTTAGGCCAAGCCGTCTCATTTCGGGCATGAAGAATGTTTTCCTAGGCACTTAATCGGCTGTCTTTCACGGCACTTCACATCGATGTTTTCACGCTACAATTTCAAAATTTGAATTATGCGAAGCCTTTCCAGAAATCTCAGGGAGGGCAAGTTCCCCCCCCCCCTTTAAAGGACAAGGTGTACACCACAAAGCCCACTACCATCAATGAACTGAAGGACAACATCCAAAGGGAGATAGCGGCCATTCCAGCCGAAACCCTGCGCAAAACTATGCTGAACATGACTGTTAGAGCCAAAGCATGTTTTCGTCAAGGTGGTGTCCATCTCAGGGATGTAATCTTCAAACACTGAACACAGTGCAAAACTCCCGTCCTTTGGCAGTGTTTTCCATATATTTGGTAATAAATGTTGCTTCTTACATGCTCCACATATGCATTTGAAATGTGCCCCATCAATATGGCCCACCCTGTATAAAGAAACTGCATTCGGTAAGTAATTTCTCCTGTAAATTTGATTAAATCAGTCTGTCCCTTACGAGAAATTTACCGAAAAAAGGTTCCTGGACCGAATTGAAATTCATCCGAAAAAAAAAAAAAAAAGGTTCCCGGTCCGAATTGAAATTCATCCGGAAAAAAAAAAGGTTCCCGGGCCGAATTGAAATTCATTCGAAAAAAAAAAAGGTTCCCGGGCCGAATTGAAATTCATTCGAAAAAAAAAAAAAAGGTTCCCGGGCCGAATTGAAATTCATCCGAAAAAAAAAAAGGTTCCCGGGCTAAATTGAAATTCATCCGGAAAAAAAAGGTTCCCGGGCCGAATTGAAATTCATCCGAAAAAAAAAAGGTTCCCGGGCCGAATTGAAATTCATCCGGAAAAAAGGTTCCCGGGCCGAATTGAAATTCATCCGGAAAAAAGGTTCCAGGACCGAATTGAAATTCATCCGGAAAAAAGGTTCCAGGACCGAATTGAAATTCATCCGGAAAAAGGTTCCAGGACCGAATTGAAATTCATCCGAAAAAAAGGTTCCAGGACCGAATTGAAATTCATCCGGAAAAAAGGTTCCAGGACCGAATTGAAATTCATCCTGAAAAAAGGTTCCAGGACCGAATTGAAATTCATCCTGAAAAAAGGTTCCAGGACCGAATTGAAATGATTTAAATATGGAAAGGTTATACACTGTCTAGAACTCATTTACGTTTGCTGATTTTCTCTCCCAGTCCGGGATTGACTTTATTGACAATTACAGACCAGGCTTGACCGATTAAAAGTTGCCTTCAAAAAATGTCCGCGAGTAAGTTTTACATGGGAACGTCACACTGTGGTTGTAGAAAATGTAGCACAGGGAATAAATCAAAACGCTGCTGTTCTCTCGCGGGCCAGATTCAAAAACTCCCTTGTCGCAGAGTTACTGTACGTAACGCAATGAACTACCGGTATATGGCGTCACATTGAGTTCAAACAAACAAGTCACGTGTTGCTCCGGCATCCGATCCAGGAACCGCAGCCAAATGAGAGCAGTTGATGAGGTAACGTGAGGCTGCTTGTTCCCAGCAGATATTACAACAGGAAAGGGCAGTGCTGCTACAACCAAGTGAAGAAACGCGCGCGAGAGAGTGAAGCTATATGGAGAGTGGTAACGTGACTGCAGCGTATGCGTTTCGCCCATTTGTACCTTGCACCTTAGATTATCGAGAGAGTCAGCACCTGGATTAGTCTTTCTTAGTCACAAGTGGATAATTATGTATCGTCAGTTCCGTATTCGACCCAAGTTGTGTATGGTTTCATTTCAATACGGAACTTGGACCCTATTTAAACTGATTCGGAAAAAAAGGTTCCCGGACCGCATTTAAATTGATCCTGGAATAAAGGTTACTGGACTGAATTTAAATTGGTTAGAAAATAAAGGTTCCCGGACCGTATTTAAATTCATGCAGAAAAAAGAGTTCTTGAACCGTATTTAAATTGATCCGGAAGAAAGGTCCCTGGGCCGAATTGAAATACATTACAGATGAAAAGGTTCTTTACGGTTCAGAACCCATTTACGCTTGCTGATTTTCTCTCCTGGACCGGAATTGAATTTATTTAAAATTCCTGGACCTTTAACAACCCTGCTTCTAGTGTTGCCCACGAGACGAGACTTTGACCTGTCTCGTCTCGTGGAAATGCTGTGAAATGCTGTCTCGTCTCGAAAATATTCGTTTGTCAAAGGGACACATGATCAATCTCGTCTCGAATTTTTAAAAGCCTGTCCCGTCTCGTCCCGTGGGCAACACTACCTGCTTCAAAGTCACTCCATACTGCTAACATCGAGCTTCAAAAAGCACAAGTTTGAAGAATTCCTTCCATTGTACACTTCTGTTCACAAAAAGTGGCACACTCGTTTGAGTTTAAGTCCAGTTTCGTGGCCGGAAGTACAGCCGAAGTAAGTGTTCGGAATGCAGCAGTGTTGCTTACTATCAATGAATTTAACCATATGCAGGTAATTTTGTGTCTCTCAGACTCAAAGAAAATGGCTAACGGAAAGATTGCAGCGTAAATATTAATTAACTGGATTTTCCACGTCTACAATCAAAGTAATGTAAATGTGGAATATTCCTGAAATTTATTTTAAAAAGAAACTAGTTTTTCTATGTTCGTGACGAAGTAGTTATCACAATTCGTTAGAATGCGAGGGCAGCGGGTTCGAATTTGGTCCGAGCTTGGGTGTTCTTCATCGTCGCGAGTAGCCGAAAATAGAAGAAAAGCAACACTAAATAACGAAAAAGAAAAACGCAATAAGAATAAGCGAGACAGAAATAGTGCTGTTGCAATGCAAAAAAAATCTTTCGGAAATAGTGTTATCCTATAGTGGAGCCCAAGTTAAGAGTTCAGTATGGGCTCTTATGGGCTTTTACTTTTGAGATCACCACCCCTAAACAATAGTGTTTCTGTCAAACAAAAATCGTTAACATTCGAAGAGAAAATAATAAATAAGCAAAAACCAGAGGAAATGTAAGGCTTTGATGGTCTACACCTTTTGCAATTCGGACCATCAAAACAAGACGTTTTCCTTTCTTGTGTTTACCGCGATTTAGGGAGTTAAAACTAACAGCCGTCCGACGGTTGCCACTTGCTGCAAACACGTGTTGGGAAGAGGGAAGGAGGCGGGGAATGTTCAGGCAAAAGTTCGTGAATAGGCTTCTGTCGGGGTCAAGTGGTTTGTTGTTTGCGTGCGTGCTTTCTCATTTTGGGTATTTCTTGAGGGAATTTATTATTATAATTATTCTACAACAGCAAAATGGCAAGGGGTGGTATTATTAAGCATAAAAGTGTCCAGAGTCTTACAAGTAAAGAGACAAATTGTAATAAATATAAATACACTTAAAGCAGAAAAATCCTGGTAAAAGTGTTAGTTGGACTGCAAGCGAAAATGCTGAAACGACTGGAATTTCGTACAAAACTGTTTACAAAATTAATAGCGAAGCGATTAAAGGTCCTCTTGCAACACCAAACGAGCAGAAAAACGTCAAGAAACAACAGGTACGCAAAATCCAACGACTTCGAATATAACTTTTATACGAGGCGATCTGCGGCGAAAAGTCCCAGGCACATTGTATATAATACATTGGCGGATTTTTCGGGAGGAGGTTCACTTGCCCCTCCCAAAATGATGATTAAGTATTAAAAGATTAAAAAAAAATGATCGATCCGTTTTCCCTAGATAGTTAAAAGAATGCCAGTCTCCTTTCTGTAATTATCCTTCATATGAGTACAAATACAATAGAACTCCTTGTATTTCACACCTCTACTAATAATTGATTGATTGAGTTTTAAGTCAACTTTTATGCACAGATAGGTTAATTGGAACTGGACCTACAGTTTTATGTGAGATACGGACTACTACGTGCCTCCAGCGGGTATCGAACCCTGGACCCCTTGATTATAATGCGACTACGGAAATTCTGCTAATGCTATATCCTTATAATCGAAGGACCCTGGGTTCGTTTCCTGGCGGAGGTACATTCTAGAATGGATTATACATTGAAGGTTCAGTCCCGATTAAGTTCATCTGACCACAAATTAGATCTAGAACTAATCCTTGTAATTGTATTGATGTGAATGACGTGACGTGTCCAATGGGCGTATGTGCTGGTCATAACTCCTCCTTGGATAAGTATTCCTAAAAGAAGAGGGTCAACGGCAGGAGAAGATGGCATATGAGGACCGGCTACTAAAAAATATACGTACTACCCCCCCCCCCTCTTCGAAAACACTGGGCACAACACTGGTATAAGGGCACTTTTTGATGTGTCGAGTAAGTTGCAAATCTGCACATTATATTTCCAATATTAAGTAATGCTGTGCACGTCCCAGAAAAAAAATCTAGACCCGCCTATGACTGTCGAGCTGCTGCTCTGCAAAATGAATGGAGGGACAAAACAATAAAGACACCACAAGACTTTCTGTGCGGCCTTAGGAGTGGTTTGCGAGCACCTACAGGTCGGGGGGAGAGATTTGCTTTGGTGCATGCCGGTAATGAAAACTGTTTTGTCTCAAACGAGACAGTGTGCCGATAAATGTAAAACAGGCCTCCCGGGTGGCACAGTGGTAACGTCCTGGTTTGATACCCGGTGTAGGCATGTAATGGTTCGGATACCAGTTTAAACTGTAGGCCCAGTCCCGATTAGCCTTTCTGTGCAAGAAGTGGACTTAAAAAAAAACACGACCAACGTACACGATGAAATGGACACGTAGTCACATAGCAGAATCCTATATTGACGGAAATTAGAGAACTTATCATTTAGGGTTGCAAACTCTAACCTTCCACAAAAGAACGATTTCCCAAAGGCTTCATTAATTTTCATGCACAAGCTTCACTGCCAACAGGGAAAGCAGGGCAAGAAAATTGTCTTGTTACAAAGAGGGCATTTCTTACTTAAGCCTTTTTCCACGTTCAGGAAGACCATCATAAACGTTTTATTCCACGAGGATCCACGAGGACTCTGGAATTATCAAATGTGATGAACTGTGACCATGGCATTCAACCATCGTATAACTTTTGCATTTCATGTATAAGGACAGGATACCGCACGCTTTAAATGAAAACAACCAAATCGGCGAGTAGGCCAGGAAGACAACATCAAGTGCTGCGACGTTATAATGCATACTTACACTCTGCTAACATGACAAAAGCTGCTATCCAGGAGTTCTGTTGGGTAGTTATTCCGCATCCCCCTTACCCTCCCCGATCTTGCGCCCTCGGATTGATACCTTTTCAGCTCTCGATCCATCAATCTTCAAGGAAGCTCATTTGATGACGAAAATGCTCTTCAAACTTTGCTTGACGATTTTAACCCCGGATCACCTGAATTCTTTAGGCGTTGATTTGAAAAACTGCCCCAGCGTTAGTCGACAGTCATAGACAATGAAGGAAAATAATTTACTTTAATTCATTTATGTCTTTTTGTTCATCTCAAATTAGTATCAAATAAAAATACTTTTGCCACGGTGAAAAAAACTACGAACTTATGCATCAACCCAATATTATTATGTACCTGTACAGTGAAAAATAATATTCATTATAGCGAAGTCAGCCTCCCATTTGGGCGATACGAGAAACTTCTGTCGACAAGTTTCTTTGCAGGTAAACTTTGGCAGAAAGTGATTCCACACCGGAAGAAAGAGTGGCCTGGCATTTTTTTAAATTACAGAGATCTTGCAAAAAGACAATTAACGCGAAATAGTTTTTGTCCTGTATTAAAAATAGTAATAAAATCTTAAATGCTTTTTTATGAAGCAAGAAATTATCAAAAAATTAAACCAATCCTTAGTCGCCATGTATTTTCAAATGTGGAAAGTTTCTTCTTGGCTGAGCGAGTTTGGCGAGATCCGATCTATTAAGGTCTTTAAGATACATAGCATCGCTTTGTATTCATTGACCCAACTTGTTTCTAATGTGCATTTACGCAAATTTTAATTTTGTTATTTTAGCGTCGCCTTTCTGCCACTTTTGGTTAATTACGACGACGAGAATGAGCAGCGATTTGATGGAATAGATGAAGGGACACTCACAAAGAACGCTCATGCTCGGTCGGGGCTAGGACCCTGGATTTTCGGTGAAGAGCATTTAATTATTATCTTTCATTGCTTTAAATTAATTTTGCTTTGCTGGAACTGAACTGGGTAGCGCGTAGCTTTTAACTACAACTGTTCATTCTAAAATATTCGTATTTACAATGTTAGTGTGGTAAAAAGCACACACACACTTTCGTAAATTGTAAATTTTCGAATGAACATTTTGGTGAAATACAACATTGTGGTAAAAATTTACTATCCTTCGGACACCTATAACTTCTTAGTTTCGTCAATTTTTGACATTCGTACTTACCTATCTGCTTCGCGGAACATTCCGTGAACGGTTTCTGGGGCTATCCATCCCGGAATCTGGAAATTTATACTAAAAATTATTTTCGTTTGAAATTTTAGAGTCCAAATTTCCCACCGATTCCGGGCTCCGCCCCTGGGGTAATTGACCTACCGCCCCCAACATCTAACGCGGACCCGCCTCCGCTCCGCTCCGGCTCCCCGGCTCTCTCTTCCCTGTTAAAGGCATGTTAGAAATTGGCCTGAGTCACCTGCCCCCAAATGAGCCCCAAACTTTTACATTTGAAGAAATCCGATTAAAATTTCAGTAACCACCAAACGTCTCTAATTCCCTTATTTTCGTATTTTTCACATTGATAGTTACCTATTCTGCATTCCTAAGGATTCTTCAAGTTCGCGTTTCGTTTTTTCCACGCAAATAATACCAATTTTTAGAAATATCGAGTATTTTTATATTGTTCGCTTTCGCTTGCGTTACATGCGATACGGCGGAGAAATCTTGGCTAGCGTTGTCCATGATCAGTGGCTATGCAGTGTTGCAACCTTCTTCATAGAAAAATACCTACTTCGGTGTTACTGATTTTGTATTTCTTTCCAGATTCGAAAAACGCACGAACCATGCACGGATAACCCCACGAACGATTGATAAATAGCCCCACGAACCATGGACAGGCAGTTACGTTAGGTTGTGTTAGGTTAGGCAAACATAGTTAAATTTGTTTTTTTTAAAAAATTATAGAAAAATATTTTTTTCGGGTTCGAAAACCCCACGAACCATTCACGGCAAGGTTAGGTTAGGCAAACATAGTTAAATTTGTTTCTTAAAATTAGAAAAAAAAAATTCGGGTTCGAAAACCCCACGAACCATTCACGGATAGCCCCACAAACCATTCACGGACAGCCCCACAAACCATTCACGGACAGCCCCACGAACCATTCATAAATTGCTCCACGAACCATTCATAAATTGCTCCACGAACCATTCATAAATTGCTCCACGAACCACTCACGGATAGCCCCACGAACCACTCACGGATAGCCCCACGAACCACTCACGGATAGCCCCAAGAACCATTCACGGATAGCCACAAGAACCATTCACGGATAGCCCCACGAACCATTCATAAATAGCCTTAGAGATACTGAGCGAAAGGGGGGGGTTATAACCCCCATCAACCTCAAATTGAGCACGCCACTGATCCTGTGCACGTCATGTTGTCGCAAGTTCGTAATCAGAAATGATGAACAGTAACTCACGTTTATTTACGTTCTAGAACTGTTACACAGTTACAAAACCGCGTATTTGGAAACACTGACCGGTTGTTACGTCATTAAACGCACGCAAAAATTTGGTTCACGTAGTAGAGGGACATCAAGGAACAGCTTTCGTGCATCGGAGTGACATTATTGTCGAAAATTACATGATTTACCGGCAAAATAATCTAAGCGAGGGGAAAATACACTTCCAAGACAGTCCTAAAGTATAAATAACCTCATTTTGGTAAGTACTTTCTCCTGTAAAAGTGAAGAAATACGTTTTGGGGAAACGAAAATTTTACCATCCTTATAATTCTCGAGCACGCAACATTAGGCATTTATGGTTGATAATGGAGTCATTTGCGACATTTGCAGAAGATCTAACGATCTACCTGTACACAGACTTGGAGAGATTTAGCCTAATAGACCAGGCTGATGCTTATCACTCACCTCCTTTCCTTCGCTTTGGTTCCAGATCAACTTGCCATATACCAAGGCACTTCCCTTCCCTAACTGCACACCCGTGACACTGGCCGTCGAAGAATACGTGAGCAACCTAGTGAGCAACTGTCTGTTGCGAGAGCTAGTCAAATCAGCTATTGAAACACGTGTATGCAAGTTGTGAGACTTTCATCCAGTAAGTCACCTAGGTTATTTTTCATATGGCAATTTACAATTGTAGCACGGCCAAGAGACCGAAACACGCCTGCTTCAATAAAAATTATTATTATTATTATAAAAATAAGTTATCTGAAATATGGCGTAGTGGTAATCAAGGGCACCGCACGGAGGAGACCCTGGGATTTCTGGAAAGAGTTAATGTAATTCGAATGATTAAATTGTAGCGATATTTTAAAACAAAATATTGTTTTCTGTGACTTACAGGCTGCAAGTTACAGCAAATATTATTATTATTTGAAGTAAGCTTACAGTCAATTTTACACTAAAAAAGAATCTTCATTTCGGGAAATTTTCCGAATTGAATATTTTCGAAATTTCCCGCTGCGGTGAAAATCTCGAATTGTACACACTATTAGTGAAGAAAATGTCAAGAATTAACCTCTTTTAAATAAGATCCTTTTAAATTTCGTGGCTGCTCATCATTACGAAAAGTCTGAAAAATCATTTCCCGAAGACGGAATCTGACCTCGATAATTCACACCCCGTCATTTTGAATTATTATTATTTATTATTTATAATAATAATTATTATTTTACAGTAATTATTTATTTACAATTCCTGGACCTTTAACAACCTTGCTTTCCAGTATAAAGCGAATCAAGAAAAATATTTGTATGGCGTTGGTTGTACAGTATTACATATTGTTATTTATATGTGCCGTACTGGCACATGAACATGGAGATGGGATTCGATTGGAATGAGTCCAAGGTTCGAATCCCGGTCTAGTCATGGGTGTTCTTTCTGAGTGTCCCTTCATCAATTTTATCATATCATCACAACTACATGCACTAAAAATAGCCAAAATATGCACTAAAAAGGCCAAAATATGCACTAAAAATGTTCAAAATAACCTATTTTAAGGTTATCTACGCCTTACATGGGAAGTAAATGTATCAGTAACTCACTGAACGCAATTATAGAAATGAAAGTGTGATAAATTGTGCTATTTGCGATGACCAAAAAGTACTAATTTACAAATGTTTTTAGCTTCATGTAACAAAATGATTATATTGCATGCTTCCTTTGTTTATTGTTGGAAACACTATGCTCTTTTCGTTTCGCTAATCAATATATTATTCTTTTATATTAGCATTTCAATATACTAGAAATTATTTATGGATGTTTTCAGGCAGGTAACAGAATCTTGCAATTGTCAGAAAGTAAGTCTCTGTATTTTGAAAATGTTCTATCCATTTCACAACATGGCACAGGACAATATTTTTTTTGCTTCATTTCTTGTGTTGATATCCTCATGTAAAATAGATATCTCTGCATTCATAATTTTCAAATAAAATTTCAGTTGTGGAATACAGAGGCAGGTTCCCACTGCAACACCGAATTCACCCGTCGCAGGAACTGCAAACCTGGGTTTCTGGAAGCTGCTTCTCCAATTCAGCTTTCTCAACTTCCCATGCCACTATTTTCTTTTGAGCAATATCGAATAGAGATTGGATGGACGAAGGAGGAAAAAAATGTAATCTTTGTCCGTTCAAAACTATCAACGAAATTTTACTATATTTTTAATACTTCATTTAAGATTCAGACCCCGATGGGTCAGTGGTAGCGTCGTCGCCTTGTAATCAAGGGATCCCGGGTTCGTTACCCGATGAAGGCACATAGTAGTTTGGATCCTACTTTAAACCGTAGGTTCAGTCCCGATTAGCCTTACCATGTATAATGTGGACTTAAAAACACCAACTCAATCAATCAATCAAGATTCAGATCACAATGATCTAGATGGCCTAGTGCGGGGATTCAACTTGCAAACACTCCGAATGTGAATCCATCACCTTAACCATCAAATCAAATGAAGCAATGCTGGATTGCTACATTTTATGTGCGGTTCTGGTGGCGATAGAGTTCGCACAGAGATAAATAATGTATTATAAAAAGATACTGAACTCAGGCAGCAAACTGTCTGCGCTATGAATCTGTGGTTTGCACCTACCGTAACATTGGAGTCTAAGAAATGCTATTTGTTACGTGAGATTTAATGGAAAATAATGCACAACGATACACAAAAGAATAATAAAAGCATTTTTTTAATCATAAATTGTGTTGCAGGTTATATACGAGATATAATTGTGACATTTTTTTAAATCAAAACCAGGGACAGTATTATACGCCCATAAAAATGGCATTAAATATATCAATAAGTACACAAATCTCAAGGACGCTATCTCAGTTTCTATAGGAGTACCATCTTTCTCCTTGGGACACTGACTGCAGGACGACATGGGTTCGAGTCCGCCTGGGTTCAGTCTCTGGGTTTTCGGCCTGTGTATAGGACCGGTGGCAACCCACCATCGTGAGGAAATTGGGGAGCTACGAGTGAGTACCGTAACCCGGTATCGGAAATCTCCTATAACGACTGGGGGTTCGACGTGCTGACACCACGTCACCCCATTACCGGTTGAAGATCTCCACACCTCTGGGTAGGATTGTGGTAGGGAGACTGGCAGTCGGGAGACCGGTCTAGGCCCTTCAAGGGCTGCGGAGCCGCGGGTTATTTATTATTTACCATCTTTCTCTTTCCAATTACTTTAATAGTAAAATTAGGACTTCAAATCACTACTACTTTCGTGAAGAAAATGGCCCAAAAATCATTTTTAATCCTCACCAGTATGTTGTTTGAATATTTAGCTGCAATCCATTGACAGACATAATTGCAAAAAGTTATTGTATTTTTTTATTATGTCTAATTTAAGAATAAAATACGCTCATAGTTCATATCTTCATCATTCCCTTAGTTTCCGCTGCCTTCTTATTTTGTACTCAAATAACAGAATGATCCTTCACTAGGTTATATAACAGCATTGTCCGCAAAAATTAACATAAGATTACAAAAATTACAGTGTCCAGGCCTACGTAGGCAAGAAATGTTTTCTGTTACCAAGAATGAAAGCTCTATTTGTGGATGGTAAATTTGCATTTCGGCAAATTTCCATTTAACCCTAGAACACTACCGTACGTAAAATTTACATATGCTTTGCGCTCAAATCGCTCCCTTACCTCTCACCTCGCACCCACTCACCTTTCTGCCTATAGTATAGCCGACGGCTAACAGGAGAACGTGCCGAAGATGAGTGTAGGCTCATACTTCCTCATCCACAAATTAACACAGTTTTCCTGGTTGTGCAAAGTGGTGCAACGCAAGAAGAGTCTGTCCATATCAAAGTGTTTCATATCTGCCTCTAACCTCTAACCTCCAACCAGGAACGATCGTTTAAAAAATCATGTAACTTCCTCTTCAAATTTTCGTATTTAAGTTAAATATTCATGTGTCACACTTTAATATTTTTTCATATTTTCATTATTATTGTTATTGAATGATTTGCTAATGTGATCCGATAAACACAAATATATATATATATAAGTTATTTTGTGGATTAAAGTTTTTTGTAGTATTTATTGATATGGAACATTTGTTGCCCGTTTATACCTCTGTTGATTATCTAGGTAGATGTATCCAGGGTTGCTCACGGTGGGGGTATTGTCACGGAGAGCGCAATCAAAATTTTTAGAGGGGGTTGTTCCTTAAAATAATATAAAATTTAACATAGTTTTCTAAAATATATGCAGGGGGAGAGGGAGTCAGAATATATTTCCTTAGTAATTACTTTGGCTGGTTCCAAGTCATTTTTGCTACTAGGTGCACCATATTTAACCCTTTAGATAAAGAAGAGAAAAGAAATAAGGGGGAAAGGGCAGATCAAGTAAAGTGTTCAGTAAAGCTAAACAAAAGTTACTTTTAGTAATATTATAGTAGTAGACACTAATACTTTATTGGGATTATGACAAGATCTGGGGGACAGTGGAGCGTCATTGGCCTGAATGTATCAGTGTGCACCGCAGAGCGATCAGATGTGCTGTATCGTTGTAAGAGGTGCGGAAAGGAGGCAGTGAAGGGGCTTCGTCGGTCGCGTTAGTGCCCGCACGGAGCGCTAGCTGGTCTCAACAAGCAAGAACTCAGATCTGATCTTAATGGATGCTGAATACTTACTTGTGCCTCTAGGTCTCGCCTGGCTCTTAGTAATGGGTGCCCTTGTATAGGTGGCCGCTAAAGCGGTAATGATCACAGCACATGGGACTAGATCGAGATTATGTAGAACTTTTACCACCGCCGTAGCGTTAGGCAGCACACGTAACACCTTGCAGGAAAGTGAGATCTAGGTATCCCATTTTTATTGCCGGTGACTGTACAACAAAATAACGGGAGAATGTTTTCACAAGAGACATTAGACTGGTGTTGACTACCGTAACTAGGGTCGTGCGGGACGTGATTGGGAAGCAAGAATTAATAATCATGATATTAGAAACTGAAAAAATACTCCATTTCCGAAGCAGGTCTGAAAAATTTCGAAATTTTTCGATGCGGTGGAAATCTCTATTTCTTCACTCTACTTATCCTTCGAGTGATTGTTTTTGCACTTTTGGAATAAAAAATGTTAATGTGAAGAAAATTTAGACAGAGTGCGGAAAATATCAAGAATATCTCTTTTAAATAAGATCCTTTGGAATTTCGTCGGGAAATAATTTCCCAAAGTCAGGATCTGACCTTGATAATTCACACCCCGTCCTTTTTTTAAATTATTATTTTCTTTTACACTACCTTTCGGCACGTAAACTCATGGATCAGAAGTACTACCATGAAGGACAGTAGATTACGTGGTCTCTGATAACTGTGAAAAAGCAGAATAAGACAAGAAGTGTTGATAAACAAAGTGATAGATGTTTTTGGAAAGGAAGCAAGGCGAATTCAATTTCTATCTAAATAGTAGACTCGAGTGTGAACTTGTATACAATGCCAAAGTGTTTTAAATTCAATTTGAATTTTATAATTTGTAAAGTGATATAATAATAATAATAATAATAATAATAATAATAATTAATAATAGCAGTAATAATTGTAATAATAATAACAATAAGTTTCTGACTGAACGGCAAGATGTGAAATCTTACTCTGCCCCCCTTGAGAAAAAATCCTGCGGCGCCCTTTGATTAAACCATAACGTTATTAAAGCTCAAACTAGTCTGATATTATAACTATAATTAAATTTTACAAAAGTATGCCCCTGTGGCGGAGTGGTTAGCACATCGCGCTACGACGCCCGGGGCCCCGGGTTCGAATCCTGGCCTGGGCATGGATGTTTGTGAGTGTCCATTCATCAATTTCATCATATCATCACTCATCCCCAGCTTCGCAAATTACCCAAAAGTGGCACAAAAAGCGAAGTAAAATAAAGCAAATCATCATCATAATAATAAAAAATTTACAAAGCAGGAAGTGTCGAGTCGGTAGCCGAGCTTGATCGACTTTCGACCTCGCCAGCGAGTTCCGGGTTCGAGTTCCGGCCTGAGTAGGAGTGCCCCTTTATCAACATCAGCTAATCATCATCTATTTCCATCGTAGCGATTGGTCAAATTTGGCACAACAGCAACAATTGATCTGTAAGTTTTGCTGGTGAACGAGGAAGATAATTTTAATCCGATATCAGTCTTCTCTTGTGTAATCTCCTTCTATTAGTTTATCCTTTGAGGAAGAGTGGTACAGAAAACGGAAGCTGTATTTTGCTGCACCAACAAGATCAAAACATGTAATTATTTTTGGCAAATCATCGTTCATCGTAAAAAAACAGAACTTCCTTCTTCAAATTTTCCTTTTACTGTCGATTTTTAAGTCGTTACATCTATTGCAGCATAGCTTTTAACTTTTGAGTAGTATTACAATTTCTGCTCCCTCCAAAACCTGTCATGGGGGAAAATTCTTTTTGCCCCTCCCCCGCCCCTCCTTTCAAGGTTTCACGCTCAGCTTGCATTAAGAACAGGAATTAAATTAATGGAGAGAAAAATATATTTAAGGAAAAATACTGGCAACTTTTCTATCTCTAAAGAATCTAGTTAAGTTTTAAAATGGACTTACTCGGTTTATTACAATAGAAGGACCTCCTCGATAGCTCAGTGGTATAACCTGTAAAGCCTTGTATGCAAATTTCCTACATGTGATGCTTTGAAATTCACGTCCAAATGTAAAATCTGTGTAAGTAATAGCTTCTTTCAATAAAGAAAATTTAAAAAGAAAAAAAGTGGTAGCGTTGTTTCCTTGTAATCAAGGGGTCCCGGGTTCGATACCCGGTGGAGGCACTTGGCACAGTGGTTCGAATTCCACTTTAAACTGTAGGTCCAGTCCCGATTACCCTTACTGTGCATAAAGTGGACTTAAAAACAACAATTCAATTCAAAATTACAATAGAACACCCCAGAAGGAAACAAATAAGTTATTAAAACGTTATTCTCCCAGAAAATTAATTTTAAAGCAACTCTTGTTCTATTTTTGAATCCATCATTGCATACAGAGTAACCCAGAAGTCAGTTGACAAAAGCAGTTATTCACCTCTTCATAATAGCCATTACAAAAATATATTTGTGTGTCTGCTGTAATAATAATCTTAAATAGCTGTTGTTGTAGTCAAGAGGCTAATATGCTAGTCACTGAAAAATAGCTCTTAACTGAAGACTTACTATAATGTCAACTCATTTATGCCTATACATATTTTCATAAAATACCGGAGCACTGATTTTTAGCATCAAGTACATGACACATTATGCCCAAACGTATAAACAAAGGTTATGGCTTTCAGTCGAGCCCACTACCGATTTGTAGGTTTGTAGTCCGTAAGAAGTTACGTTTATTTTCATAAAAATAACTAAGAACTGTATTGTGACTATAATTAGTTCTTTCGAATGCGGATGCTTGTAGGTTTATGATCCCATAAGCTGGCAGACAATAATGATCTTTTATAAATAATTGTGTTTTGGTTAGGGATGGTACCGATACAATACAAATCTCGGTCTGGTTTTGAAATTCGAGACGAAAGTGATACCACAGATAAGGTAACTAACTATATACCATTAACTGTTGTGATATCGAAATGTTATTTTAAAGAGCAAGACAAGACAGAATTTATTGTCCGAGTGTCCAAACTTTAATGTACGCGATATGATATTAAAGAATTTCAATATATCAAGGTTACTGTACTGTGATTTACTATAACTTAATCAATCACACACACCAATCATATATTTACCTGATTATTTATAGATATTTTGTTTATTGCACAGGCAGAGTTAATTTATTATTGGTACCTGTGAGCTTGTGCATCGTGGTTGCATACATTGTAAGGTTTGTGCGGTGAAACTCTGTATCCGAGACGAATCTGCCTCGTCTGGCCTTTCGAGACCGAGACGAGAATTAGAACGGGATTTAGACAGATCGAGAGACATAAATTAACAACCAGGAAATACTGATTTTTTTCGAACAGTATACGGTTGACAGATAATTTATTTCGTGTGTGCTCTAGAGTGAATGAACTATTTTCTGGTGCGCTTAGTTTCTGCGTTCGTGAGATTATATTCTTCCTTTTTTCTCTCTTTGACTTTATTCTCGGACCATCCCAATGGCTTAGTGGTAACGTCGTCGTCTTCTAATCAAGAGGTTCCTAGTTCAATGCCCGGTGGAGGCACTTTCTTCCCAGTGTCTTTATCCCCTTGTCTCTCTTTTCCACTCCACTCCTTATATCTCAAATATTACTTCCCAAGTTCCCTTCTTCTTTTCTTCCTCTATTGTCTGTTCCCAATCTACTTAACTGTCTCTATCCCTTTATTTTTCTATTCTTTTTTCATTTCCTCGTATGTTTTTCCTTCTTTCCTTTCCGCTATTTTACGTCTTCATACACCCCAGGATAATCATGACGGTGATGATGAATGGTAAAAGTGTTATTATAAAAGGGAATTATCAGAATTTTTCGAAATTATAATTCCTTTGACTGTCCGCTCCTCACAGAATGTATCAAACCAGTTTTCACTATTTTCCAACTTTATTTACTACCTGGAAATCTCAACTGGTCAGGACCATGTATAAAACTGTTCCCTTATTTCCCTGTCTGCTCTGTCCGCTTATTTCATGGTCACTCGCTACTTATTCACTTTTATGTATGAATGAGGCCTTGACCGTGACGCTACTTACGGAAAATCTATCCAGACTTCCAGAAAGTTCACAATTTTGCCACAAGATGACTCTGTTGAAAGATCTTTGGTGTGCCACGTAGTGTCAGCTTCTTGAACTACTCCCAAAATGTTAAAATCAAGAAGTGTTTTATTTTACTGTGAGAAGACGAGTCCTGGATGCGAAGTAAAATAGACCAATCAATTCAATCGAAGTAATATCATTATAACGCAATCGGTCGTGCCATTAGTCGTGCAAAGATTGATTGAGTGACTAATTTGCTTTATTTTACTTCGCTTCTGGTGCCACTTTTGGCTAATTTGCGAAGATGGGTATGAATGATGACATGATTAAATCGATGAATGGACACTCGCAAACATCCATGCCCAGGCCAGGATTCGAACCCGAGACCCCTGGCGTCGTAGCGCGATGTGATAACCACTCCACCACGGGGGCCGATACATGCAAAGATAGAAATCTATAAGATTCCATTCTACAGGCGCGTCGCGTGATAATGTTCGCATGAGCACGTGAACACTCATGTATATGTTTTAAATTACGTACATATTAAATGCACACACACACATATATTTAATTGAAAAAAATACTTTTTTGATGTTCGAATATATACACACAATTTGCTCGGAGTTGACGTCTTTCACGTCTGATAACTTTTTTAGATAGTTGGTAACACTGACTCCTGTGTTGCACGGTTGCGATGAACACAATTGCTGTGTTGTGTGTTGTGAACTGGCAGCTAACGGGCTGTTGGCCACTATACCGCGGAAGTGTTCACTGGTCTGTGCGAACATATGGTGCTGGGAGCCCGGATTTTCAAGCGGTAATACTTCTTGCATTCGGCACCAGAGTGCAGCATATACAAGGCATGCCTAGGAGGACTCGAGACGGGCTGCACTACATAGTTGCAAACTTTAGTGTGAAGTCGCTAAACCTGGCGGATTTTAAATTCCAGTGGGCGCTAAAGTTCACGGAAGAGTGACGAGCGACTTTTCTTTAGAAACTAGTCTGCAGGAGTTACATATCTTTCAAGGCTTATATGATTTGCGCACGTGCGGCTAAGGGCCATTCAGACTGTGCAACTTTTTTTTAGTAATCGACGTTTTTAATGCAAAAAAAAAAAGAAGAACTCTCACCGAATTAAATTGCAAAGGAAAGTGCCGACTACATTTACATCAATTGAACGCGCATTTTTATGGTAACTATGCTCAGAATAGTATGGAGTCCTAGGCCTAAATAGCTGTTACCGTAAAAAAATTTAATTGATGTTAGTAAATTATTTTTACTATTCTCTACGTTATTGGAATATGCTTATTGTGAAGAACAAAATATAACTTTCAGAATACTAGAGATGCATTTTTGCTACACATAATATTTTCTTCTTTTAAGTTAGAAAGTTAAAATGAAATATGCATAAATTCTCATTTGAAATTAAGTATTTTTTTTAATGTACATATAAACGCACAAACATTGAAATTTAATTTATTGGTTGGAATAAACCTGATGTAAGTTGTTCTTTACAGCACTTTTTAAAAATATATTTTGCATTTTTCACCAGTAAATTTGATTCAGCAACTTTTAGCGCATGTTGAAGATTTAGCAACTTCTGCGTTTCAGTTGTTGGCAACACTGTTGCTGTGGGAGACCTGCAAGGGACACGTTATTTTTGGAAAGGTCAAGTTCCCTTCCTTTTGCGGGGCAATAAAAAAGCCTATGTTCTTTGGCGGCAACCGGCAAAACGCGGTTAGAGTGGGGTCGACTGTTGGAGAGCGCGATATCTATTGGCAAGCGGTTGGGTGACCTTATGTGCATTGGCTTTCAGACGTGCGTGCGTGTGTGTGTGTGTGTGTTGTGCCGTGTGTGTGTGTGTGTAGTGTAGTGTTGTGTTTTGTACACTATGAATACTGTTAGGAGTTTGAAAGAAACTCCATTTTCGCGAATGAGCGAAGCAGAAAGAACTGAAGTAAAAAGGATGGGCCCTCACCAGCCGGACCTCTACATTGTACAAGAGGTAGAATACAAGTAAAATTCACCACAGTGGTTGCAACAGAAATTACTAAAGGAACTGTATCCTCTATAAAGGTAAGTGCCAGCATAATGTAGAATTTAGTTTCTCTTGATATCATTATTAAGTGCATTGTGCGTCGGTGTGTGGCGTTCAATTACTCGACCCACAGTGAGAATTTTTATTTTTTCCTGTGTAATATCTAGAGCTCAATTATAGGCTTCGGCCGGTTATCCTTCAGGAGGGAGTTCATGTGCAAATGTATAATTGAAAGTGCATATTTAGAGTGTGTTCTTTGGCCACTTATTCGGACAAATCAGTAAGTAGTCTTGTTTGTAATAGATACATTTAAAAAATATTTTAATATATCTAAAAGAGAATTGTTATTCTTTTTTCATCGGACAGTTCTTGTAATTGAACAATTCACTCGAAGCATGGATGGGCAAAGGACACATTCTGGGCGTTTGTTACCATTTGCACATAGCTATACAAAAAGACTGCCTCTGGAACGATTAGTTTCGTGCAATGCATAAGATCAAGGATGGTAAATATGTTTGATTGATTTTTTTGGTGTTTTAAGTCCAATTTATGCTCAGTAAGACTAATCGGGACTGGACCTACAGTTTTAAGTGGGATTCGAATAACTAAGTTCCTCCACGGGTATCGAACCGAGGACCCCTCGATTAGAAGGCAACGATGGGTAAATATGTTAATAATAAGAGTGTGCCGCGGCATCCTGAGGGGCGCAGGGGCGCTGCGAAATGTTCCAATATTTTCACTGAATTGTTAGTCAGTGCTATGGATGTTTCAAATATGTGCTTATTTAGTACATTTTTACATATGAAATGTTTCTGAATTTGAAATACGTGTTTAATTTTTAACTTAAGGCATGCAATCTTACAAGTAACTGACTGATGCAAGTGTTAGAGAGGGCTACATTCTGGGCGCCGTGGAAAAATCTTGAAACGCTAAGGGCCCCGTGAAGCAAAGAAATTTGAGAACACTTGCATTAAATGGTCAAAAATCAATCTCTCTGAACCATGGCAAAATGATGCTAGGAGGGAAAATACGAAACACGAGGGAAGAAGGAACATATGGAATGTCACATTGACTGATACGTCAATCATAAGCATCCCAACCGAGTTATTGTGGGCCGGGCGAGGTCATTCTGTATAATTCCCAAATATCTTACATACAAAATATTTTTTTTCTGGACTGGACGCGTCCTCCCCTCTGTCCCGCTAACGATGCACGTGCTTTCAATGCTGAATGAATGTGGTTGGTTAACATATGGTCGGTGTAATAGAAAGTAGATTGCGAAGTATGGTAGTCTTGCATTGTACATACCTGAGATTGCATGTTATACTAATTAGGTTGCACTAACCATTACTAATTGTAAATTGCGTAATTAAAAGGGTGTTAATTGAATAAAAAAAATGTATTACTTCAAATATAGCGTGATTTTTGTGGGAAATAGTTGAAAATAAGTTGAACTGTTATTCTTATTTTTTCAATTGAAGATGAAGTTACAAGGGAGAGGAGTAAATCTCCATTCAGTATAAAAAAATTATTGTGAACACCCGTATGTGAACAGCACGCGACGCCACTGCCATTCTATTTTACCTTCTAAAGCCGAACTACAATTTCGGTAGCAGCAATTTCGCTCACGTAATAACTGAAATTCTTATTATTTGTACTTTTGTGTTGACTTCGCCTATATGTTTTCGAAGCTCTTATCTCACTTTCAATGTGTGTGAGTGGAATGTGGAATCCCTCAAGTTATCTTGCAAGGTCTACATGCAGGCAACAGATCGCAGTCCCGAGAACTGTACCAGAATTTGATAAAAAACCAAACAAAAAAACCACAAAAAAAACTTTTTTCTTTTTGCTGTAGGTAAAAGCTCTGATTCCTATTGCAAATTTTGCGCTGATTTCAAATCTGTATTTAGATTTCTCTGTCAGGGATACTTTTCGAGTAATCGTGATTTAAATTTTTTCTGAAATTCTTGGAAATTTAAGGTGAATACCGAGTGAACTAATGGAACAATTTAATCACCCTTTCTCAAAACCTAGTATATTATGCTTAAAAGTTATAAATGTGATATGTGACACAATATTCGCACAGAGAATTGTTATATAATACTTATTTTCCAAAAATAAAAAAATATAATAAAATTTTTGCAATTTATATTGCATATAACATTATATCCATGCTCTTGTTCCTTTGTCTGTTAGACATGCTTCAAACTCTGGATTTGCTGAAATTCTCTAATTTGAGGTCCCAGAAAATATCTTCCTTTCCCTTTGCTGGTGAAAGACGAGGCAATTTGTTTGAAATACACTTAAATCTTCTTCCAGTTGTGTCCATAGCCTTTACAACTTGTTTCGTAAAGCCTAGCTTGGTGTGAAGAGGGGGAAGAGGAACATCACACGCTGTATAATTTTTCTCCCACTTGTCAATTTCGTTGAGACCAATTCTTTTTTGTGTAGTGGTTCTTCTGTCACGGGTATACCACTTGCAGAGGAAGCATGTATACTTTCTGTAGCCATGTTGCATTCCCAATATCATTTCAACTATCCTGAAGTCGCCAATCTTCCACTTATGCTCATTATATTCCATGGATTTCTTCTAATATCTCTGGACCTAAAAGAAATCGGCAAGGATGGAAAATATTGGATAGATCTTGCCTAGGATAGGGACAGATGGAAGGCTTGTGTTGCTGCAGCCATAAACCTTTGGGTTTAAGAAAGCTAGAGAGTTAGTTAGTTAGCTTCTAATATCTCACAGGTTTCTTTGTGACATTAAAAGAACATATGAACGTTCATTAAACCACTAACGTCGTTGTGATCAGTCAGTACGGGGTCAGTTTCAAAATAGGCACGTTTGCCTAAATTTAGTAACGTTTGTGCTGGGGTGGAGATTATATTGGTCGACTCCAAGGTAATGTTTGGAGTACTTCTTCATGATAGATCGAATCCTCTTCTTCTGCTTTGCAAAGACCAACTCTCCACTCCAAAGATGTAGCGGAAACGACCTGGTTGATTTCGACAGGTAAAGTACTATATCAACTTAAACAAAAGCTACAAACACAATGCTTAGTATTTTGACAATAACTTGCAGGTACATCATGTAGCTTAGTGACAGAACTGCCAACATCTGAAACAAAAGCTCAGAAGCAGATGTGCCAACTGCTCATCCGACAATTCCCTGCATTTATCAGGAACAGTGAATCTGGGTAAAATGAGTCTCTTATTTCCTTATAACTAAAAAACTTTCCCTGATAGTGAAATTCTAATTACGGATTTGAATTTCTCATACCAAGCTCCTTCAGAAAAACTTATTTTGACACAAGAAAGAAAGCCTTTATAGAACAGTGATATTAATGCATCCACATACGAGTCTGTAAACGCAGCTGCAACTGTAATTAAAATACATATTGATGTTCTTAACGATCAGAAGGTTCTTTCCTTAAATGAGGAAATGCAATAGAACTTCAGACTTCCATTATCACCGTTTCTTTATTGGTTGAGAAGTTTTGTGAGGAAGAGATGCAACCTGAAGAAACCAGAAACTGTATTCTCCTCCACCAGTAGGACACGCGCACGTATCTATTTATAGTAACGACAACTTCGTTGCAAAATGAGAGGATTTCCTTCTGTGATTCTTCCATCCTGTAGATTTTTCAAGTTGTCCTTTCCCAAAGCATAGTATTCTATAACCTACGGTTCCATTCCCAGTAGGGTGTATTTATATTTGAATGGTTCAGATTCCCCTTGTATTGTGTATTAAGCGTTCACGCGAACATCTTTGGAATCAAGGAGTAGATATGTCACTAGAGCAGCTGAAGCCATTTCCGAAGTGAATAATATTAGAACTGTTTCTATCAAAAATAAGCTGGCAAAAGAGAAAAAAAAAAAAAAACCTAAAACAGCGTGCATATTTTCAGGAACTTCTCAGAGGTAGTAAAGTAATGTAATTGTGCTCAAAAGTTTATATATTATATTTTAGAATACAGCAGGGTGATACAAAAGTCCCTTGTCACTCCATATAAAATGTAAAGGAGTTAGGCTGGGCACAAATACTCATGATAGAAACAGGTTAGGCCTAGGGGGAACCATATTGGTGGGTTCCAAGCGGACGTCCACCATATTGAATTCAACTCAAAATTTTTAAATGGGAAGGGGGTGATGTGATATATATAACCTAACTCCCAGCCTACATTTTGTAGGGGGTATTAAGGGACTTTTGAATCACCCTGTATATAAATAGGATTGCAAATACTAGGTATTGTTATTTTTTACGTATCATTTTGCTCAAGTTGTTTCCCTATTTTATAGCGGCATTACCAGAAATATATTGTTTTGTGCTGGACTCACGAACCAGCTATACATTGACGGTTCCAGAAAGTTCAAGTCCTGGCCTGGGCAGGGTGTGTCCATTAATCAATGTCATCTAGTCATCATTCATCTCATGCAAATTCCAGATTTTTCCTCCGTCCCCCATTTGGGGATACAGTGTCACACTTTTGATTTTTTCAAAATTTTTAATTTTTGGGAGCTTATACAAAAAAAGGGGACCCAGACACCTCATATGTTGTGCCCCAAAGATGAGAAATTACGAAAAAAATCTATCTTATTTATTGTAGTATAGCATGGAAACTACTAATCTGGATGTAAAACTGATAATAAACAAAATGAAAGATCATTTATGTTTGAAGAAAATGGTTTTTGAATCATTATATTTGGAAACTGTAAAATCACCGCACGCCGCTGATTGAAAATGGCTGCCAGATCGAAACGCAAGCCTACAAAAAAATTTCAATGTCAGTTTTGAAAACTTCAAAGATGTGGAATTATGCGGTTAAATTATTAATATTTCTAAAAATAGTGATGCTACACGGGTTGGTCGAAATGGTATAGAATGACCCTACTACAATTCAGTGGCGACCAAGATGAAGACAGGAAGGATCGGCTCAAGTTGTTTGTTTCAAATGTCTCTCATCATGTAGATATGGATTTTTTAAAGTTGGAGCGGAGAGTTTAACTTTGTCTTTCTAATCTCCAACGTAAAAATTAATTTGTTACGTCACCGTCATAGAGACCATGGTTCGATTTTAGGGAGAGGATTTTTTTTTTTAAATTGCTGAAGCTCTCTTATTAATATGTACCTGGGGGCGACCCCAGGAGGAGAGGAGGATAGAAGCGATGGAAATGTGGTCTTGACCACACCATCTGCACTGGGGCCGCTAACGAGAATGAGTGGAGCCTTACCTTCAGACACGCTGTGCACTTTCCAGACACGGTACAATTCACCGAGGAAAACTTTTTTTTAATATGAAGTAAATGCTAACAATATTAAATGACGTAGGTTTTGGCAAATCTTTTATCCCTAGATGTTGTGTTTAGTTAATTTCCTCAATAGCAATTCTTCCATAGATAAAAGTATAAACTCTTGAGAGGAAGTTTAAATTTGGTGTATTGAAAGATATATTTAATTCCACAAAAAATCCCGACTGGCTCCTCTGTTTGTTCATGTCTACAATCGGAACTACTACCAGGAACTACTACCACAAATAGAAAGATAATTTCTTGGGCTGTATATTAATAAATAGGCTACCAGGTGTTCGCCTGTCCGCAAGTGTGCGTAAACAATTGACATCAACAATGGCATTAAAGAAACTTATTCATTACAAATAAGATGCTACTACTGTATTTAAAAGAATAAACTCGATATAGTTATTTGGGAAACTACGAATGCTGCAAAGATAAAATTTTGTGTAATGAGATCGAATGCAAATACTAGTAAATTGTTTCCATTGACAGTTCGTTAATCTACCTGGGATGTGCCAATGTTCTCATTAGTACACATATTGCGATTACAGTAAATATAGAACTAATTTGCTTTCTTTGTAGGATAAGGATTCATAATGTAGGTATGTATTGACAGCCTTCAGAAGATAACTTTTTAAACTATTGTAGCCTACGATAAATTTGCAGAGGTTATGTAAGAATTTAGTTTAGCGGAAACTGAAGTAGATTTATAGAGAGTTTTCCCTCTTCGCAATCCATATCCACTTTCCTGCTCTGATTTAAGGGATAATTCCCCCAATGTAGCCAATTTTATGATTATACGTAGGTTAGAGTTCATAATAACAAAGTTATTGATGCTGCATAGAGGTCAGGCTACAAATGTGTTTTCCTTGTTTTGTGCCCTACTGTAAAGTACAGGGTTAAATTCGTAGTTCCTTTCCTTGACAACCTGGTCACCTCTCTGGTAACCATTGCCCAATCAAGAATATTTTGTTGAATGAAATTGTTATTTGGTATGTCTCTCGGTACGCTAAGTTACATGTCTGGCTCCCATTCACACAGAAAATGAAATAACGCAAAGAAGTGTACAGAGTTGTAGCTTCAAGCACACATCTGAATGCATTAGATATTGATATGTACAGAAATGCAACATGATTTTAAATATATTATTTCCATTACATTACTTGATTCAATAAAATGTGTCAAATATTTTTTTTTAAAATTTCTTCTAAAAGATGGTAAATAATTCTGAATTCCTAAAATGTAATTAATCTCTGTTGTTTATTATAATGTCGCCTCGTTTGAACTTGGGAAATATTGTTATTTTTTAAATAATGTATTAAATGTTAATCACTTCAAATTGATAAGAATAATGGTAATAAGAGTAACATAAAAGTAACCTTAGTAATACGAACTAGTGGTCCGGCGCCAGGGTGATTTGTGTTCTTGTTTGTCCTATTATTTGTTTAATCTTATCATTCATCTTAATCTTCGCATTAGCCAAAACTGGCAGAAAAGCGAAGTGAAATCAAGATATTAGAAACTGAAAATTGAAAATATCAAGAATGAAATTCTGTGAAACGAAACATCTGAAGTAAAATAACATTCATGAAAAAAAATCATGCACAGGTTCATTAAAAAAATCATATTTTATAAAGTAGTTTGCCTCAATTACAGTATATTTTAGTTATGATACAATAATTAGGCTACAATTTTAATGGTACGGTTCTAGGAGCCATCAGTCAAGAGGTGTTCCAGGGATGGCGGACTGAGTTCTTCCTTGGGGCTGGTGAGCCACAGAGACTGGCCTGCTTAAGGGTTGTCTTGCACTTGCTCTACCATGCGTGGGACTGTTTGCAGGTTTTATCACTTTCCGGGGTCGAGCCTTGCTTCGTCTGATTCCTTTGAGGCCACCCACAGGCCGTGCATGTTCAATTTTGTTCTCGTAATCTTCACTGAAGCCAATCTCATGAGCTAGCCAATTAAATTTTTCGACTATTTGCTCTTGCATCAAGCTGATACACATTGATACTAAAGCCATGCCTGGAAAGAAAGGAAGAAAGTTCAACACTAAATTTAAAGTTTCCTGCATATAGGATTAACGATCATAGGCATAGCCGTGCGCAAGGGGGTGCCAGAAAAAAAATAGTTTACTGTAATAATCAGTAATCACGCAATAAAGAAGATGTTTTTTACTTTGTAAATAGCACAGAGCTCCTCCACAAATCGGCCCACACTTATCCCTCTTCCTAGCACAGCCCCGATTGCTAATGCAATCTTCTTCAACTCATAAGGCAAGAAGATTGTTCGTTTAAAATGATAGGTCTATTAATATTACACATGGTATCTATTAAATATCAAGTGACGAGGTACAATATTATATTTAATTAAATAATGGGATTAGAAAACGTGGAAAATAATTGAACCTACAGATATATTAGATGGGTGGAATTCAGCTGATATTACCTGTGGATATAACTTTGTATTATATTACATTTGTTAGAGTTGCTTATTCTGTACCAATAATGATTTTTACTTGTTTTCTTTCATTACTTAAATAATATAAATATCGTCCCAATGATGGGAAAACCTGTGCTGAAGTGATACAGACTACAATGTTAAAATTTCATCTTCATATTATCAAATAGTTTCTGTGAAAAAAGAAAATGATGTTGCGACAATTAGGCTAATATTGTCCAAATAGGCAATTGAAACTCCCCTTAAGGCACTCCCAAATAAATTAGTCTGCGCACGCCTGTGATAATAGGCACCATCTGACTTCCCCCGATGTCGTGGTTGGTTCTTGCCTTGTAATCCAAGGTTCGATACCCGAAGGAGGCTCAGATTCGACTTTAAACTGTATGTTAAGTCCAGATTAGCCTATCTGTGCATAGAGTGGACTTAAAACTAAAACAAACTGTCGTAGGTGCCTTCTTTAGGGGGGGCATAATACCTGTCCCCACGCAATTCCTCAAGGAATCGATCACAATATTAAATCTCGGTTTACAAGCAGAAAGATATGCCAAGGAACGTTGATAAGTTTCATTCTCTGAATCATCAATACGTTTGCTACAATTAGATAATCTGAATGAATACTTGGGAAGGGAGCAAGGCACTTTCTGTCTCCCAAAAGAGCTCAAGAAGGGAAATATCCTTTCGCCAGTGATTTATCCACCCACCCCTCTTTCTTCTGTTGTCATATGCGTAATACCTAAACTGCTGTTATTAAAAGTT
This sequence comes from Lepisma saccharinum, assembly GCF_977018435.1. NCBI lineage: Eukaryota > Metazoa > Arthropoda > Insecta > Zygentoma > Lepismatidae > Lepisma > Lepisma saccharinum. Next base: position 32,991,101 of record NC_139239.1, on the reverse strand, counting down.
TGAAGATTTTTCTTAAGGTCGGGTATTTCTGAATCTGTTGCTCATAAGTCATCTTAACGCGCACAAATGCACGTAAAACGGTTCCCATTTCTGTGTAATAAGTTTCTTATTGAAGAAAAAATATTTTTTATTTGAAGAAAAAGGATACCAGCTGTTGAAATAAGTAAGAGAAAGAGACCAGTATTGTTTTATATTATTACAATGAATGCATATCTTCAACTTGGATCACTTTTCTTTTGGGAAAAAGTCTAAAAACACATTTTACAAATGCAATATAATCGTATTGCTAACAATATACTTTCTGCCAGAAGTTGCTAAATTGAAAATGAATCCCCCATTCTTTCCACAAGAAAATCATAAATCCATAGAACAACGTAAAGCCACCTTGACAAATGTCTTGAATTGACATAATTTTAGTAGTGTAATTCAGATAACGTAAAAACTACCTACCTAGTAAAATATAAACTACGACTGCCAACATCTTCAGAGCTGTATCCAGATTCTTTTCAGATCCTTCAAAGCTGAAAGAAATTAATTACTGTAATTGAACTTTGATCTGAAAATGACACCTCCTTGCCTGGGAATTCATAATTACATGACACAATAAATATATTCACAGAATAATAGTAAGAAAAAAACGAAATAATCACGGTTCAAACCATTTTGTAGGGTGTAATTTTACGAGGTGTATTCGTAATTTTGATACATAGCATAAGAAGATAAAGAAGTAAAGTGTTCCCCTGTGCTTAGCACCACGCCATGAAGGTTTATAAGGGGTGTGGGGGTAACGCCCCACACTTTCTTGATTCGGTCGTGAGTGGGGGTGATGTGATCAGCACCACGCCCCTGACCGCCTTTACCCCCCAGGGTTTCCCCCGGGTACCCATGTTATCCGGCGTCCACCCAGCGTCGAATAACATGGGTACATAGCATAAGTGAAAACAATACTTGAAATCATTAAACTTGCCAATTCTTATACCTGAGTATAGTGTGCTAGGGGATCCTAGGTTCAATACTGGATAAAGCATGGACATTTCATTATGTTTTTTTTCTTTAATTTATTTCGTCGATTCACCATTCGTCTTCATGATCACGATTTACCCAGAGAGGTATAAAGCGACGTAAGGCAAAATATTTCCAAGATTGCAGTAGAGACAGCAAATGTCAAAGATATCGAATTTCAACTCTTGAGAGTGTGGTTTATTCAGAGGAAATGTAAGAGAAAAGTTGCATTGAAAATGTAATATTTATTCAGACGGACACTTTAGAAAAAATTAAATAATGTGCTACTTCCCTTTCGTAGTGTTTAAAAGTGACAACTTAAAGGAGCCATTATATCATTGTTCTTTCAATACAAATTATATCTTCATGCAGATTAAATACTTATACTCTATCCCGGGAATCTCTGGAGCAAACGAACGAAAACAAGTCTCTGCGCAAGTAGTGACACGAGAGACTCGACCAATGAACGTGTGAGAGGGGAAGCGAGTGCATGAATGCGGCTGCAACTACCAGCTGTTAGGAGCAGCGCGTACTTCTTCGCTCCGCCCACTAGCTTTCTCCGCTTCTCCGCGGTTTTGCTCCACAGATTACCGGAACAGATTATAATATTACTTACTTTGCCGGAAACATGTCACAATAAATTAAATTATAGTAGTTGTATTTGTACTATAACCAGCTCAGGAAAGGAAGAGCCCCCCTCAAGCAGAATTGTCTATACTTAAAACAAGCTCAACATGCCCATATGAGCTTTTTGCTCAAGTATAGAACCCTGCCTAATCCAAGATTTTTGTAAAAAAGCCCTCATGGATTCCATGAGAAAGGAAGAGCCCCCTCAGATTGATGCATATACTTACAAAAAGGCACTTCTGTGAGATTGTTGTCCATAAATTTGTCAAAAATATGCCCCTCTTGATGGCCAAACTTAAAACTATGCCAAGACATACACACACACCCACCCACACACACACATATTTACTTCTGGTTTAAGTTCAATTGGACCCCAGCCTCAACTTGCTTATCTAATATTAAAATATTATATGCAGAGACCCTCTAGAATTGCTCTGTGACTCTCTCATTTCTTACATCATAAACATATGATTTTTCACCTATGAGAATAACACTACATATAGTGTCATCAGGTAAGGCCTCATGGAATTCACAGATAATTTTAATATTTGTTCTGTCATTCACCACAACTTGTTTTCTTTTTGAAGCATTGATTACAAACATGGGTCTCTGTGCTTTGAATTCATCTGGTGTGTAATACATGTCAGTATTGCCTGTAGTGACCCTTTTGAAGGATGTAAAAGCCTCATATAATTTGAGGAAATCATTCTTGGACATGTCTAAATTGTAATTTTCTCTAGGAAAGACCTCATTTCTGCCATTTTTAAGATATATGTTCTTGATGTTGCAGCTATCAAATTTACTTGAATTTTTTTCCTGATTATTGTGTCTTCCAGTCTGAAACAGTACCACTACAAAATCAGGCATGTCATATTGAATACTGGAGAATGAATTTGTAGCATCAAACTCATAATATGTACCAGATGCGGGCTTCTGTACACATTGATATGTATAAAATTGTAGAGAAATTTGTGGATTTTTTATTATATCAGCTTTGTATTTAAGAGAATAACTGGCCTCGTACTCAACAACAGGGATTCTTAACTCCATAGTCTGAATAATGCATTTGCCTGCATCTGGTAGGGTATTAGGCAGAGCTTCTCCTGTAGAGTTTATTGCACTGTACCTCATCAAAGCATTGTTATCATTTGCAGCTCTTCTAAATGTAATTCTTAACCCACCCTTCCACATAATTTCTTTGTAATCCGAGAAGAATCCTGGCAACAGGCGCATCGGGAACAGTACAGTGTGGTTTTTAGATAATATCTTCTCACCAGCCTCAAATCCGCCTATTTTGTAGTATGAAGCCTCGGTTTTGGATAATTTTAATGTGGCCAAAGCTGTGGAGGTAATGCCGGGATAATCCACTCTGTTTATAACAACGCCATGCTTTCTGATCTCAATTTCAGAGAATAGATGCGGCACAAAATTGTCTACCAATCTTATATTTGAATTTGCCGGATATTCTGTTCCATCGAGCTTTACAACATCAAATTTGATGTATAGATCTGCTCTGTGGGGGTGTATAAATCCATCCCCTACATCAAGATCAACCTCAATCTCTGTGTTGGGTTGATTTAAATTTGCAAATGTCCTCCTGTTTGGGGGGAAATATTGTAGCTCATAACTCTCAATATTTTCCATTTTTTTTCTTGTATGTATTTTTATTTAAATGTTAATCTCTATGATAGCAGTTGTTGTGGCTCCAGCAAAATCAACTAATTCTTCTTTTTCATTAGTGACCATCAATTCAATGTAATCTATTCTATTATGGCACACAGGAAAATATAATGTTGGGGATGGATTGTAGATGATTGGCTCCATGAATTCAGAATTAGGTTTGAATGTTGCAATGATGCCTGTTTGTTTGTGAGTTCCTATGCCATTTGATTTGGTGATCATACCCTCAGCCACATTACAGTGAATATTCAGAGTTTCTATAGCTAAGAATTTAGGTATATTCATAGCAGTGTGTTTGATGCCTGGTTCAAGTTTTGTGTTGTTCTCAAAGCCTAACAGCTCTCCTATGGTACCCAGATTCACTGTTTCTGTGGCAGATACAATCTCTACTCTGTGAGTGACAGAATTTTGACTTAACACTATACCTCTGGGTAATTGAGCATTTAAAGTGGACAGATTATATTGCCCTGGAGTGATGACAATTTTTTCATCCCCTACTGCAATTTTGTTGTTGTGGTGTGTAATATTAGGGATCAGGTACATGCCATAAAATGCTCTGAGAGCTATTGTTTTGGGATATACAATGTCATCATGTAATTTGAGTTTCAATATTGAATTTTGGCTGGTGAGATGAAATACCCCCATGATTTTTCAGATACCACAAGGCTTTTTGAAAATCTTCAATTGATGGTTTATTTATTTGAGACATATATCTAAGAACAGATAAACACAAATGTCCGCAATTAACATCTTTGAAGTTTTGAACACGGGCATTATTGTAATAAACATTAGCTGATTTTAGATATTTTACTAAATTTTCAGGTGGAACACCTCCAAATGAATCAAACACAAATGCCTCATTGTTTAAATATTTAAGATAGCAAATCCAGTGAGTGCCCTGATTTTTGTACTCATCCAAATTAACAATGCCACACTCTTTGTTGAGTGGTTGTTCTGGTAAAGAATCAGACATGTACACACCTCTAAAATGTTTGATGCCCAATGGCTTGATTAAAGCTTCAATATCTTGGTTTGTAAGCGGCTCTTGTTTTTTTTAAACTTATTCATGGCTTTTTTAACACCTTTGCCCTGTTTCTCCATTGCCAGGTTATGGCGCTTCTGCTCATCTAATTCTGCCCTATTTTTCTTGGCATCTATTACTGTTTTTGCTATGGCAGCTGATCCTCCTGCCAAGCTCCCCACAGCCCCGAGAGCAGCTAAGATGGCAGGGATGGTAAATATAAATCCCCCCACATGTGATTTTTTTCTTGATTGCTGTAATTTTTTTAATTGGGGGGTGCTAAGCAACAATTTCATACCATGCCCCTTGGCAATACAAGAATTTTTTTTCTTGCGCTGCTTTTTTGTTAAAAGGCTGTCAATAGTTTTAAGAGATTTGAGACCTGCATAAGGTATTTGATACATAACACCCTTGGCCTTCATTGTAGGTTTATTATATACATATTCACAACCCCCACCCCAATTTTTGTTTGGTGCTCATAGCTATGGTGGTTCCCAATGCTGCTATTTTTTCACTCAAAGATGCATCTTTGCTTACAAATCTGCCAAACGCAGCCTCTTCTAATTTCTTGTCTGCAACATGTCTCTTGTCAAGATCAGAATGTGTGTTGTATGCAATATCATGGTCTCTACAAGCAGCATCTAGGGGATTAACACCAGGATCACCTCTGTTTAATCTATGATCCAGTTTTGTGCCTGGACCACAATACTGATAGCCTGGAATATGTAGTTCAAATGGCAGCTTGTTTATAATGTCATTAACAAGGCCCCGACCCTCAGAAATATTCCAAAATTTAGGTGGTAGAGTATTAATAATTTTTATGAGATATCCAATCCCCTTAGTGTCATTCACTATAAAATTAGACAATTTGGTGCTTATCATGTCCATAATTCCAACCTTTTCATTGTAAAAATTGTTGTTGCCAGCATTTTCCTCCCCAGCTATCACCAATAACCTATCTACAAGTTTCCTGACATCATCAACCCACACAAATTCTTTAGGCAGGGTGTTGTATTGTTTGATTCCACTGCCAGTCTTGATCTGTGACCATATGGGCTTGATTAAATTGTTGTATTTTGCCCCACTGCTCGACTTGACTCTTTTTTGTGTGGGATCATTGTTCTGGTATAGAGCATCTGATTTTATTAATATTTCTTTGTAATCCTCATAATCCTGATCTGTATAGCTGCCAGGCCTTTTCCTAGTCATCAATTCCCATAATCCAGGTGTTCCGGAGTACTTAACAAAAGCACCTTTTTCTCCAAGTCGAGATTCTGAATATACAATTATATCATCTCCCATAAATGTTACTCTGAAATTGCCAATTCTATGTATGATGCTGCCATCAAGCTCTGTGTCAGCATATAAGCCAAACACCTCATCTTTATTGTCTTTAGGTGTGGTTAAATATTTTTGAGCAAGAAGACCCAATTCAATAGGATCCTGACTAGCCTCAATTCTTCTAGGAGCAATAGGACTAGGTGTATGAATACTGGAAAGTGGGGTGAGTGGATAATCTAATATGTTCCTAGCAGCTACAGGTACAAGCTCTGTGAGCAAATTTTGATTTTGCTCTGTAACAGTTTTGATATTCTTACCTAAATTATTAATAGCATCAATTACAGGCTGTTCTGTTTGTTTATGTTTTTCATAAATTCCACGGTTCTCTGATTTCCATCCCTTAAATCTTTTTACAAGATAATCTCTTAATTTAAGATCATCAATAATTGGCCTTTTCATGTTTATTTATATACGTCTCTACGTCTAGAAAATTGTTGATTTTATTTCTGTATTTGCCACTGTTGGGTGTTCTTGTCATATCAATTGTGACAAACCCATAACTGTCCTGGTTCCAGCACTTGCTGCAAAACTTGGAAAAATCATTGTAGCTCAGGTCCCCACCTACATATTCATCATGTATGTGTTTGAGGTTGGTATGGTCTTGATGAAACACACATATAAAATTGCTGTTGTCACGGATCAGTTGCTTGGGTATTTTTGAAAAAGTCTGTGCCAGGTAGAAACAATCAATGTTTTTGTGCCGGCCCTGTGTAAAGAAATTTCTAACCTTGTTTTGATTATCCAATATAATGTCATCAAACACAACAACAGATTTATCGAGACATTCATGAAGTGGCTTAACATCTGGTTCAAAAGTGGCAATATCCAATCCATCATATAGCTTCATCAGCTGCTGATATTTTAATTGTTCCAAGCTCTTAGAGAAGATATACAAGTGCCTGTTTTTCCAGTCTAAGCAATTGGGTGCCAATAAAAAATTATCAACCATTAGTGTAGTTTTACCACAAGCAGATGGCCCAACAATAAGACACCTAATATTATCAGGTAACAATTTGCCATTTGTCTTATTCTGTTGTTCAGGTTCTGGCAGCCTTTTTATAACATCCCAGGTGCTCATATTATTATTTTGTTTGCATCGATCCAGCTGTGTTCTGGGAGTCCTAGCCATTTGACAAATAATTTGTTGCCTTTTCTGCGGATGATTTTTTCTATGAGATATGTGTCAGGCTGTTTAGTTTTGCTGAGCTCTTGTTCATAGAACCTGCCTTTGAGAATTTCTCCTCGGTGATCCTTTATTATATATGTGTTAAGGGTCCCGGGTTTAACCTGAACCACTGTAAATAATTCAGTGCTCCAGTTTCTTGTAAAGCCTCTCTTGAATAAGTGCTTATATTTACTGATTCTTACTTGATCACCAATCTTGTATTTGGCCTTTCTTCTTGTTGGCTGATATCTAGGATAATAAACAGTGCTGATCAATTTTTGCTCATCAGATGAAGTTACTTCAGAGGGTTTCATGTTGATTGTGGAATGGACAGAATTGTTATATTTATGTAGAAGTTCTGGAAGAATATTAACCCATTTATAATTACCTTGAAGTGTAAATTGTTTATACATAAGATTTTTTAAGGTTCTGTTGAATCTCTCTACAATTGAGGCTTTGAGATCACTGTAACTCGAATAATGTTTTATTGACTGGATTTTAATAAATTGTTGAAACACTGAATTATAAAATTCTTTGCCATTATCTGTTTGCAAATAGCGCGGTGATCTTCCACTCTGATTAATAATTGTTCTCAAAGCTTCTGTAACACATGACCCAGTCTTGGATTTGAGTGGCACAGCCCAGGCAAATTTTGAAAATGTGTCTATTACAGTGAGTAGATACTTGTAGCCCTTGTTGATTTTGTCTAAGTTTTTCAACTGCCCACTTGCCATTTCAATCAGGTCGCTCTGCCATAAATCATCTATGCCCTTTGTGACTACTGGGAGTCTCTTAAAATTATGTCGGGCCTGTCTGTGTAATTCATCAACAATAATTTCTCTAGACATAATATGAAAACAAGAATATTGCAACTATGGGGTGTTCAGCAGCTGATACTGCAGGATTTTCTAAATATAATTTGTCCCCTATTTGTATTTTAAATTCCAGAGTGCCATCATCTTCAGTATAGGCTGTTTCTAATGTATTGGGGTCTGTAAAATCCTCCAATTCCACACTGGTGATTTTCACTTTGTTATCAGCATTTGTTATTGATAAGGTAGGGTAGTGGTGTGCCTGTGGTTGAAGCCAATATTTGATCTTGATTGGTCTCAATGTGCCCCCAACAAAAAATTGGTAATAAAACTGTGCAGGGGACAGCATATATATTTTGCCACCTGGTGTAAATGGAGAATCATATTCTTTGTTGGGGATGCTGTACAATTCAAGAATTACTGTATGTTTTGGATTCTCGATTATGCCTGTTATTTCTTTTTCTGCTGTGAGCAATCTGCTTGTTACAGATTCAAGGTGCTCATTGATGGTCCTAACAACATCATCATGGCCTGGCTTGATTTTTATGTCCACAACAAGTTTTTTGTATTGCTGCACAATTTCTTGTAGCTGGGTGGCAAAAACAGACAGAGCATTTGCTTGATTGGATTCCATGGTTCCTAGCTGTTGCTTGATATTAGCTACAATTTGTTGCAAATTTTCAACAATTGCCAATTTTGAATTTTGAGCTGTAAGATCATGGACTTGCCTTCTGATATCCTCAAACAGGGCATGCAGTTCATTAATATGTTGATTGGTTGGTAGAGTGGCCACTGTCTGAGTGAGATGTTTGATCTCTGCCTGGATATTCTTGATATCTTCTGATTTCAATATCCTATTCACTGCTCTCTTAATATTTTTAAGTTCCTGTGATGTAGGAAGATTTGATACTGTATTTTGCAAAGATTCAAGTGCCAATTTTACAGTGTTTAATTCAGAAGCATCAGCCACATTTTGCATAGCATTTTGGAGCAGGGCTATATCTGCCTGAGAGGGTGTGGATTGTTGTAAAATTTCAAGTTTTGTTTGGATATCATCTATCAAGTGATGAAAATGAGATAGTTCAGATTCAGTGTTGAGGTTTTCAAGCTTTGTGATTTGTTGCTGGACACTGACAAGGGTATCTACAATCCCGGGCAATCTGGATTCTAGTACATTTGCCAAATCACTTTGCACTGCTGCTATTGTACCTTCAAGATGGGTTATGGAACTTTGAATTTTTCCAAAATCTTCATATGTTTCAAGTTGCAGCTTAATATTTGCAACACTCCGAGTTATTGCATTCAAAGCATCAGAAGATGGCAAATTGTTCATAAAATTTTCAAGTGTCTCAATTTTTTCTTTTACCTCGGCTATGGCATTGTTCAGAGGGTCCAGATTAGGTATTTGGAGTGACTGAATCTGTTCCTTTAGAGTGGAAATCACAAGATCAAAATCTTCTTGTGATTTTATGCTTTTGACAATTGTTTGGAGTTGTGCCTGGATATTATTTATTTGCTCTTCCAATTGCTGTTTCAATTGCTCAGAATTGTTAGCCTGGGTCTTAAATTTGGCTTGAAGAGCTGCTACAGCTTCTTCTAAACTTTGAAAATTATCCAATGTCGCCAGGTCAGTATATTTCTGAAGCAGCAACTTGAGTTCAGAATCAATTTTAAGAAGAGGGTCCATGCATTGTGATTGCAAATTTGTAATTTCTAATTGAAGACTGGCATTGAGTGTGGTTTGTAAAGCTTGTAAATCACTTCTCAATTTCTTGACTCTGACATCAAGCATCAGAATCTCATCACTGTGATCTTCATGTCTTGTATGGCCAAATATATCATTAGGCATTTTGTTTAGTAGTTATTTATTATTGAATACCTGATTCTTAATTCTATAAAAAAGGGTATAAGTTTGTCATAAGATCCAGGGACCTCAATATATAAGCAGTCACCAGCAGAAACAGTATAAACAGTACCAGAAACCATGTTTGAGTGCTTAATTCTATAAATATTTCTCCCTACTGAAATTTTAACATCACCCTCGGGGGTTGTAATAAATTGCAATTGACCACCTACAGGTAATTGGTAGTGATTTAAATTATTGTTAAATATGTACAATATTTTGCCTGTTTCATCATCAACATCTGTAAATATGCTATTCAGGTGAATAATTAACAAGCCACTCAGTTTAGACAGCATATCAGAAGAGGGTTGTGGTGTTGGCAGGTCCATAATAGCCTGTTTTTTGAACCCAAATAAGTTCATAGGCATGTTTATTTATTTCAAATCATGCTCTGTACTTGTCCATTGATTGCCATTTTTCAAATCACAATGACCCCATGGTAAAGTATGGATGCCACATGATAAAATGCATCTCTTATCATCATGTGGGTCCAGAGCCACTTTTCTTACAACATTTGAAGTCAATAAGTGATCCACACTCTGAATTCTGGATTCTGATGTTTTGATTGAACTCTGGGATTTGAGGCAATTTTTATAATCTTCAAATTCAAGCTCTTTTTCAACAGTTACTTTGCCAATGCCCTTGGCTTTTTTGACAACAGCACTACATGTTTTAAAACTGTACATCTTGGCACTTAACCCAGCAAATTCCACAATAACATCACCAAGTGTCTCATCTTTTAACTTGCCAGGCACCTTTTTGTTGTGGGGTTGAATATTCAAATGGCTTGGCAATTCACTGGTATCAAAATATTTAAACAATTCAGGCTGGGCCATATCTTGATAAACATCTTCTGTTTTAATATCAAGAATAAAACTATCCGTGTCCATGTACATCAATTTTACATTATCACCATAAAAAGGTTTCAGCACATCATAATACAATATTAACATATGTAATTTGGACAATTCCAATATTGCAGCCCCTACATAAATAGGTTTATCAAACTTAATCCTTGTTTTTTTCATGTTGAAAAGTGCCATATTTTCATCATAAATTCTTCTGTAATTGAAATTAGGCTTTGCAACCAATTTTTTGCTCAGGCTGGGGTCAGTAATTATTTTAACATCGGTATGTTTTCTGACATTTTCAATTGTTTTGCCATATACAGAATTAACCATCAATTTAAACAAGCCCTTATCAAATTCGCTCTTTGCAGACGTTCGAAGCTCTGTATTTGTATTAATGTATGGTTTCAACCATTCTGAGTGCCTGAACCTCAAAACTTTCCCAAGTTTGGTCACTTGAACACCATGTTTCATCAGGAACTGGAGGTTCTTGTAATATATGACATAACCCTGTTTTGGATCCAATGTCATCATCAATTTCCTCTGTTTAGAGCCAGGTGAGCACTGAACCTCAGGAATTGGGGGCAGATCAGAAAATTTCTTGTGTAAATGATCTGGAATTGCCAGATCAACCTCTAAGAATAGGCCACACTCACTATCATCAAAACCCTGAAGATCCTCAATATTAAAATTTTCAACCCACTCAAGCCCTGCATATGGCAGTTTTTGCATCATGGCATGACCATAGAGGCTGTTTGCATCCACATACACTATATAATTTGATGGCCGTGCTGGATCATAATCATGAATATATTTGTTATTTGCTCTGGCATATCTCTGAGAACATTGCACCATGCCTCCTCTTATACGTTGCTCCATAAACAGATACATATCTTGATCCTTGATTAGATCCAATTGCATTTTAGTGTTTAAAAACATTGCATCCCATGCTAGGCCCGGGGCACTGTAAAAATACACTGGGTCCAGTCCATAATTTTGCATAGAAGATTTTCTGAATGTCTGCATTATATCTGCTGAGAGGGTCACATCAAGTTTCAAATATGCCATGTGATAATCACCAAATGTCCGGCATTTTAAATTGTTCCACATCAATTGGGCATGGTGATAATCCTCATCAGTGATTCCAGATCCTCTGATTTTGCTGTAAAACTCTTCTTGTGGTGGCAGGGAGCACTCATCAAATTTAGAAAAATCTGTAACATAATCATATGGATATACACCCTTTCGCCTAATTAATTTCAGATCCTGATTTGGAAACAATGCACATGTGATTTTGAATTGATCATCAGATAATTGAGTGGCCAGTGTAGCCATGCTAGCAGATAAAAATCTGTAAGAATCAAGAAATCTCATGTGAATAGGAACACCATTAACTTTAATTGTTTTGCTAATAGATATATATTTCTCATCATTTTCAGCTAAAATATTTAAATTCTGCTTCTCAAACCCCTCGTACCTGATCAGATGATGAAAATCATAATTGGATGCTCCATGACAAAATATGGGGACAAATCTTGGTCTCTTGATCTTAATATTACAGCTATTACACAGAGCCATTAAGAATTTACCATCTGTATGAGAATGGTGTTTCACCTTGATATTTGTATCTGAAAATTCAGAATCACATACCGGGCATTTTTCTGCATTGTTGAAATCTTCAATCTGTTTCTCTGTTAAAGGCAAGATAGGCTTTGATTTTAATAAGATGTTAGATGCTATGTCACGGCACTCATTTTCTATTCTATGTGCAAATATTTTGATGGCATCTGGCCCCAAGTATGAATATTCTTTGGTAACAACACCATCCTGTACAACCACATAACAAAAGCTGGAAGGTTCATGTAGCTGGTATGGTGTAATAGAAGATTCTTCAGGATCTGGATTGCAGGATGCAAGAGATTTGAGGATTGATTCAAAATCACAGACAATATATGCTGGGTGTTCCAACAAGGCTTCAAATTTTTTGAATTTGGCATTTTCATTTGGATTGGGCATCACCATATGAACAGGTTTATGATTGCCACAATATTTCAGATGCTCAATTAACCTATTTTTTGCAATTTCTGTATTTTTTTCCGGAACCCCATTCACCATTTTCCTGCCATCAAATACAGCTAAGCATCTTCTGCATATTCTGAATATTATATTGGATTTGTCAAGTTGTGTTCTCACTAAAGCTTCAAGATTATGTATCAGAGTGTAATGATATTTGCCATCCCCTTCAATTAAGAGCAAATCAATCAGAACAGCAGAATCATCATCAAATGCACTGATTCTGAGAGGTTCTATGGAGCAATTGCCAGTGGAGCAAATATATACATTAATAGATAATTGCTTGCCGTTCATATCCCGGGCCTTTTTTTCAAATTTATCAATATTCTGAACAGACATTGGATATTCTAAACCCTCCATTGCATCGTCAAAATCATGTTCATGTTGTTTGTAATAAGTTATTCTCTGAGAATTTCTTGAAACTGGATACAAAGCAGCTAAAATACACCACAAAAAGCATTTATCATCATTATTTTCAATATTAACCACGGCTGTTTTGTTTTTAATATTGGCAGGTAATGGCAAATATGTAGATCCTTGTAATGGGCTGAATTCAGAAATATTAACATATAACTTGTGTGGAGAGCCGCATAGGCTCCATCCAGACTCTTTTGCAGCAAATTCAGAGTGTTCAATATTTAATTGATCTATCAATCTGCTTATTATTGTGTCTGAATTTGCATTTGAATATACAGGTACAGTTTCTGTTCTGTGGAGCTGTGTAAATTTTGTGCCGTTTGGTTTCTTATATTGTGTAAACAATTTGAGGGACAGCTTATAAGAGCCATTTTGTGCATTAAGAATTGCCTGCACATCAGGATTTACACTCTTCAAAAAATTCTCAATACCACATCTTGGCTCTGATACAAACCGATAATCCCTAAGTTGGGCATTAAAACTGCTATGGATAGGTGCATAGCGTGGCTGCTTTGCTGCTCTGGCATTAAGAGGTGCTTCATGCTTTCTTTTCAGACCAGATGTGGATGGTTGTGGGGGCAATGTTGATGACTGTGCAGAACAAGTATTTTTATGTGTATATGTGAAGTATTGCATGCTGTATTTTCTATTGCATTTGGGGCATATTTTTGTGGGAGTTCTGTATTTGTCTGGGTCACAAATCTTTTGGTGTCTGGCCCAATTAGAGCTAAATATATTTTTATTGCACTGATTACAATGTTTTTGATTTGGCATTTTTGTTGTTGTTTATTATATACAATTTCCTGGGTTTCAATTCAAAACTTTATACTGAATAAAAAATATCAGTTGAGTTCAGCACTGTGCTTTGTGTGTGTGTGTGTGTGTGTGTGTGTGTGTGTGTGTGTGTGTGTGTGTGTGTGTGTGTGTGTGTGTGTGTATGTGTGTATGTGTGTCAATATTTTTGGCTTTGGTATTTATATACAATTTCTTGGGGTTCAAATCAAAACTCTATACTGGATAAAAATATCAGTTGGCTTCAGCAGTGTGATTTGTAATTCAATTTATACAAATCTGCAATTAAAAAATATAAGCAGCACTGGAACAATACAACCTTACTCTTCAACAGCTCTTACAATACTGGCTGATATGCAATGCAAAATCTCTTTATATACCCTAAGCACAGACCGCATTGAAACAATAAGCCAATCAGAATATAACACATCATCAAATTATGTCATAAGCAACCAATCAGAAAACAACACATCTGAAACAATAGGCCAATCAGAATATAACACGTAATCATATTATGTCATAAGCAACCAATCAGAAAACAACACGTATCTAATAATTTATTGGATGTTGCACAGCATGATGCAATATAAATAAACCAGAAATAGGCCACAACTTGGCCACAAGTGGACCGGAAGTAGACCGGAAGTGGACCGGAAGTGGACCGGAAGTGGACCGGAAGTAAATATGTGTGTGTGGGTGGGTGTGGGTGTATGTGGGTGGGTGTGGGTGGGTGTGTGTGTGTGGGTGGGTGTGGGTGGGTGTGGGTGTGTGTGGGTGGGTGTGGGTGTGGGTGTATGTGGGTGGGTGTGGGTGTGTGTGGGTGGGTGTGGGTGTGTGTGTGGGTGGGTGTGGGTGGGTGTGGGTGTATGTGGGTGGGTGTGGGTGTGGGTGTGTGTGTGGGTGTGGGTGTGTGTGGGTGGGTGTGGGTGTATGTGGGTGGGTGTGGGTGTGTGTGGGTGGGTGTGGGTGTGGGTGGGTGTGGGTGTATGTGGGTGGGTGTGGGTGTGTGTGGGTGTATGTGGGTGTGTGTGGGTGGGTGTGGGTGTGGGTGGGTGTGGGTGTATGTGGGTGGGTGTGGGTGTGTGTGGGTGTATGTGGGTGGGTGTGGGTGTATGTGGGTGGGTGTGGGTGTGGGTGGGTGTGGGTGTGTGTGGGTGTATGTGGGTGGGTGTGGGTGTGTGTGGGTGGGTGTGTGGGTGGGTGTGGGTGGGTGTGGGTGTATGTGGGTGGGTGTGGGTGTGTGTGGGTGGGTGTGGGTGTGTGTGGGTGGGTGTGGGTGTGTGTGGGTGGGTGTGGGTGTATGTGGGTGGGTGTGGGTGTGGGTGGGTGTGGGTGGGTGTGGGTGGGTGTGGGTGGGTATGGGTGTGTGTGTATGTCTTGGCATAGTTTTAAGTGTGGCCATCAAGAGGGGCATATTTTTGACAAGTTTATGGACAACAATCTCACAGAAGTACCTTTTGTAAGTATAGGTACATCAATCCGAGGGGCTCTTCCTTTCTCATGGAATCCATGAGGGCTTTTTTACAAAAATCTTGGATTAGGCAGGGTTCCACACTAGAGCAAAAAGCTCATATGGGCATGTTGAGCTTGTTTTAAGTATAGACAATTCTGCTTGAGGGGGGCTCTTCCTTTCCTGAGCTGGTTATAGTACAAATACAACTACTAATTATGAAACAATACGTTGTCTTCTGAAGTGAGCGTTATTCTATTTTTCATATTTTTTAATATAATTCCTTGTTATTCCGACTTCAGGTGAACTGACAAGAATGACAACTTTGATGTTGGACTAGAACTGATCGGTTTCCAGGCCAGCATCAGACTTCTCATCTTGTCATTATTGTTATTCACCTGGTGAAGACTGAAATATTTGAAACATTGTGATAACATGAATATGTGCCGGGATGCCCAGTACATTAAGTTTAAGAAGTCACTTATTTTGCCTCGTAAATATGTTAACACTAGCCGTAAGTTAAGCTTTAATGATTACTTTATTTCTTTGTTAAGCTTTGCATAGAAACCCCATTCCCTAACTTTCACTCAGTATATCCATCACTAGTTTCTCGACCCTATCGAATAGAAGATGTAAGGCTTGTATTATATGTTTAGTATGCATGGCAGTACCGTAATTTTAAGAACAACATTTAAAAATGTTTTGATACATGTAAAACACACTGCGTCAATTTATTATCAATGTTATAAACTAAAGTAAAATATGAAATTATTAGAAATACATACCTTTTCCCAGGAACATAATCTCCAAGGCCAATTGTGGACAAAGTAATGAATGTAAAATATATTGAACTTGTTATATCCCAGTCTTCCCATATTGAAAACAACACACCTCCAAGGAACATATATACAGCAATCAACAACAAATTTAGTACAATAGGTATTGATATCTGTAAAAATAAATATCAGGGTTATATTATTAAGATAAACATATCTCAACATAAAAATAGTCCTGTAATATTGATGCTTTACTTCTGTCAGTCACAGTGGGTGTTAATCTGGATTCAAATTTAAAACTAGTGATATAGTGAAGCGTACGGTAAAGCACCACTTCGATAATTTTCCCTGTGATCACTGAGCAACGTTGCCATGTACTTATCTTGGTAGTTACAAAACATAATAAAGGGTGATTCATATAAAACTAACACATTTCTTTGCCGTTTTATTGTTACAAGAATATCTCGTAATTCTTCAAGTTAGTTCCACATGATTCAGGACATCTGGGAGATTCATATATCCTCAAGAGAGTGCGCAACTGTGCAGAATTTGGTAGCTTTCGTCGCTGAAACTGGCTCAGTCATTGCAAGGATACAGTACGTGTTTCATATTTTCATGATGTTTGGTTTGAGCAACTGAATGACACAGAGCTACGTAAAGGCTAGAGGTGAGTCAAGGATATTTTCATCCAGACGGCGCCACATGCCATACGTCGAACTAACAAATCCATGGAGCTCATTGAAACTTTTTTTGACGACCGGATAATTTCCAAGAACCTGTGGCCACCGAGATCTCCGGATTTGACAACCACGGACTTGTTCCTATGGGGTTACTTAAAGACAGAGTTTACGCCACACGCCCCCAGACTTTGGACGATTTGAAGCAGAACATTGTACACGAGATCAATGGAATTAACAACAGCGTTCTCCAACGAGCGGCCAGTACTGTAACATGGAACGACGTGTTGCGTTGTGCTTGGAGCAGCAGGGAGGACATTTTCAGCATTTGCTGTAGAGGGTAGTAATCTCCAAAAGTTACTCTACATTCGTGGCATAAGAAATTGTTTTTAGCAACATTCTTGTTGAAATAAATTAGGAAAGAAATGTGTTAGTTTTCTGTGAATCACCTATAATTTCGCTTGGTTCGTTGTTATAAGAATGCCCCTTTTTTAAAAAATAACCTTATATCACCTTAGTATATATTTTAGGTATAACAACTTGATATACTAGCTGAAATAACTTCCAATCTCTTGTAAATGTTCTCAAAAGTGGTCTTAATTTCAAGAAAACAAATTGCTATCGCATTTGATTTACATAAGAAATGGAGCATACATATAACACGCTACACTGATAACACTGTCCAACAATGGTTTTGTTAAAAGTAAAATTTCAATGGTTCTTTATGTTTTGCCACCTGCATATTCTGAAAATAAATTCAGAAATTGTCAATCACCGACCATTTTTTTGTAACAATAAAAATATAATTCTGCATTATTACTGCAGCATGCAGTCCATAATAAGCTGATTAGTAGGCAATATTTAAAATATTTTATGTCTTTGCTCCAACAATGCACTAGTAACTCTAGGCCATTGATGTCTACATGAATGACAACAATTAACTTTTCAACACAATGCTGTGATTTGACTGTTATGTCTACTTCTCATTTCAGTAGCAAGTTGTCTGGAGGAAAGAAGCTTTTCCTGAGTGTTCTTCAGTTTCAGTGAGCGTTTTGAAGCAAAGACAGAATCGTGTCAAGAAGTTGCGTAAATGACTGGAACAATTTATGTTATTTTGGTGGTGAGTTGACCTTAAAAGCAAGTAGTAGAACATTTACTCCTCGTATAAGAAGAGCATATGAGTATTACTTTGACAATAAGATAGACGAAAACAAGATAGACGAAAACAAGAAATGGACCCCTGATATCTGTTGTGTGAACTGTGTAACGCTTTTGAGTGGTTGGCTGAAAGGATCTCGTCATATGCCTTTTGGAGTTCCTATGATATGGCGGGAACCTAAGGATTTTTGCTTGACAAATATATCTGGGATAAATTCGAAATCAAGGTGTACAGTTAAATATCCATCACTAGAATCAGCAACTCGACCGGTGCCTCATGGACCTGGAGTTCCCATACCTGCTCCACCAGATGACATAAGTGTAAGGGAAGAAAGTGAAAGTGTTCCTAACACATGTAGTGAATTGCATAATGATCCTGATTTTGTGGGGAGTGTTTCAACAGCTGAACCTCACTTAATAACTCAAGAGGATCTTAACGATTTAGTTTGAGATCTAGAGTTAAGTAAGGGTAAAGCAGAACTGCTTGCATCGCGATTAAAAGAATGTCATTTGTTGGAGAGTGACACTAGAGTTACTTTTTTCCGGCAACGCCAAAAAGACTTTGTAGATATGTATGCTGAAGATAAGGACCTTGTTTTCTGTTGTAACATCGATGGTCTATTAGAGTCACTAGGTGTTGCCCATAAAAGTGAAGAATGGCGTCTGTTTTTAGACTCTTTGAAAACAAGTTTGAAAGGAGTGCTACTACACAATGGAAATAAATATCCAAGCATTCCTGTAGCATATTCCTGGGGCAAGAAGGAAAGGTATGAAAACATGAAACTGTTAACAAATATCCAGTACTGTAAATACTCTTGGCAGTATGTGGAGATTTAAAAGTTATTGCTATCCTTTTTGGGATTGCAACTAGGTTACACCAAATTTTGCTGTTTCCTGTGTAAATGGGACA
The DNA here is from genome assembly GCF_977018435.1 of Lepisma saccharinum. NCBI lineage: Eukaryota > Metazoa > Arthropoda > Insecta > Zygentoma > Lepismatidae > Lepisma > Lepisma saccharinum. The sequence continues at coordinate 32,972,449 of NC_139239.1, read as the reverse complement.
GCAGAGATAGAAAAAATCATTATGTTAAAAAGAACTAGCCGAAGAGAAAGTCACTCATCGCAGGACAGGAGAATGTTGTTCATCCACCACTTTTAAGTTCAGACAAAATCTTACTGCCTCCTCTCCACATAAAGCTTGGTCTGATAAAGAATTTTGTAAAAAGAATGGACCGTGAGGGTAGTGGATTTATGTTCCTCGAAGAGAAGTTTCAGAGAATTACTGAGGCAAAACTAAAAGAGGGAATATTTGTTGGCCCTCAAATCAGGAAACTAATGAAAGATAATGATTTTGAAAAGAGCCTAAATGAGCTGGAATTGGCTGCTTGGCAATCGTTCAAGTAAGTTTGCATACATTTCCTCGGAAACTACAAGTCAGAAAATACAGAGAACTTGTCAGTAATTTGATTCTGAACCATCATGCTCTGGGGTGTAACATGTCTCTGAAGATACACTTTTAGACTCCCACTTCGATTTCTTCCCTCAAAACCTTGGAACAATGAGCGACGAACACGGAGAACGTTTCCACCAGGAAATTGATGAAATGGAAAGGCGCTACTAGAGAAAATGGTAGCGCCAAATATGTTGGCAGATTATTGCTGGACACTAGAAAGAGATGTTCCTCAGGCAAAGTACAGCCGAAAATCAAGTTCGAAGACATTCTAGATATGACATTGTAAATAATATTGCATCGTATCACTATAAGGCTATATAAGATTTGATGTACCTGATATTTTGTATGTACCCTGTTACTCAAATTTCATGGGTGATGGAAAAATTCTATAATTAGATTTGAAATCAGCACAGACAAAAACTTTGTTGGACAGTGTAATATATCTTCTACCTATTCAACTCCACTCACAATATTTGTTGGCATATAGTCTTCTTCCCCAACATCTTCATCACCCAGGCGGTTATGTTTTCGTTCTCCATCTAAGGACACTTCGTGGTGTTTACGTCTAGCTCTGCACCATCTGCAGCATATTCGACTGTTGAATAAAAAAAAATTATAATAATAATAAAATAATACAAGAATAATAACAGAGTAAGTCCGACCTAAACCCACACTTAGTCTAGTTAAGGGTTTGTCCTTCCCGCCTTAGCGATGACCTCCTTGGTCGATCGGAAACATATGGTGGGCAGTACTTAAGTACAATGTTAGAAACAAATAGTTTTCCATGAGGATTTTTAATACGAGCTAAGGCTAGACAACACACGTTGCACCCTTACATTCTGTCCTGGGAATCTCTGGAGAAGCGAAACAAAACAAGTGCTCTCTCGCAACGCAGTGTCAGAAAGAAAAATAAAGTAAACAATGGAAAACGTTTAATTAAAATTGCGTGTAAAGACCGGTGATGTTCCTCTCAGTTCATTGCAATGGTGCTGAAAGATGTAAGTAGTATGTATGCGTATATACACACACACACACACAGACACACATGCACTTTTCTAATTGGGAAAAGTTACCTTTAAGATCACAATTTCATCGTCTTTTTATAGACATATTTAAAAAACAAACAAAAAAACCAAGTATTTTTAGAGCTTTTTAAAAGCTTCCAAAATAAAATGCTTTGAAATCAGTTCCTAGTATGAATATAATAGTTTTATTTTTATTTCTAATGATTGGATAAAATCTCTACAATTAATTTGACATAAAATGTATGTTCCTAGGGCATAAAATACGTCTATTGTACTGAAAAACAAATAATTAATAGGAAGGACATTTTCCAAAATTGCGGCTTTTGCCAGAAAAGGAAACATGGGAATTTTCCAATTCTGAACACATCGTAAAACTTTTTCGTAGCAAAGGAGCATGGACGATATTTAACAAACAAACTGCAAACACTTAATAAGAAACGCATTTCATATCCAGTGGAGGCACATAGTAGTTCGGATCCCATTTTAAACTGTAGGTCCAGTCCCGATTAGCCTCTCTGTGCATAAAGTGTACTTAAAACACCAAATCAAACAGACAACAAAGAGAAGCATTTCCTTTATATACAAGTATGTATTGTAAATAAATTCAATTATGTTGCTACGCCCCTTGTGGGTACGTACTTAAATGTTATTTACCACGGCTACAGATATCTTAATCTCAGGGGGATAGGTTCTTTGTTTGAGAATTCCAAATAAGAAAGCGTTTTATAGCCAAGAGGATATAGTAAAATGCGGATCTATATTCTGAGAACTTGACAAAATACAGAGAAAATATATGTATATGTATAATCGAAAAGGCTTCTTCTTCTTTTAAATGGCTTCTTCTTCTTTTAAAAGGCTTCTTCTTCTTTTAAATGGCTTCTTCTTCTTTTAAAAGGCTTCTTCTTCTTTTAATATGGAAAAAGCTTTTTCTTTTCTTATGGAAACGGCTTCTTCTTCTTTTAAAAGCCTTCTTCTTCTTCTAAAAGGCTTCTTCTTCTTTTAATATGGAAAAAGCTTCTTCTTCTTTTATTATGAAAACGGCTTCTTCTTCTTTTTCTTTGAATTTCTTCTTCTTTTATTAAAGCGTAATCTTATTTATGTGCTCGCTTTCCCCCCCCCCCCCCGCTTCTTTGTCAAACAATACAAGCTATACTTGTAGAAAGAGTAGGGTCGACTAAACTGACAATAGCGCCACCTCCTATTTGACGACCAAAGGGGAATAACCAGGATCGCTAATAACGAGCGCTGCCAATGGCCCAGTGCGACTAATAAAAAGCGCAACCGAAAAGTGCTTCGGGGCGTCTAATTTGACACAGCGCCACCGGGGAACGGACAAATGCAAAAGCTGACGATGTTCTCCTCGTCAGAGAATCAAAAAGAAATTGAGATACATTTCTGAATTCATTTGCTCGCTTAATAAATTTCCTAAACGTTTGATATGCGGCTATATTCTTAATTCTTTTAAATTACTATATACATCATTCTATTTACTTCTATTATAGTATTTGAACTCTTCTTTTATATATTTCTCAATTTACTATAATATATATAATCCCTCTTCTCCGCTCTAAGTTTTTTATAATTTCCCTTGCTCCTTTTATATAGCGTGCTGCCATCTCTCGTCGATTCCGAGAAACCATTCCTCCTTGCAACATTCATTGTGTCGTGCGAAACTGGCACGTGACACAATATCCCCCTCCTTGAGGATAAAAATTTATATATTGGAAAAAATCTTTTGGAAATAGATAAATTTTTCCCTCGTTCTATGCGACTTCTCTTACTGTTTCTTTTATTCATTAACTAAGCTCTTTTTTACTTCCTCCGTGCAGTTGTACCTCCTGATATTTTCCAGGTTCTCCCTTCTCTCTATATTTGTTTCTGTATGCTTTACTACTGCTGTGTTCCGAAACAAATTCAGGACTTCGTATGGACCTTCATATATGAAGAACAATTTCTTGATTGCTTTCTCTGATGCTTTGCTCATTGGGTGTGTTTTACAAAATACCAAGTCTCCCTTTTTTAATTTTATTTTCGTACCATTCTCTGCTTTCTTGTTCATTTTCTTCATTCTCTTAATGTATATGTCTAGTAATACTTCCTTAATCTCTTCTTTGGATATTACTTCCCTCGGCCAATCAAATTCCTTGAAGATTCCGCGTTCTTCCATATATCCCAGAAACAATTCAGCTGCACTCTTCTTTGTTTCCTCCGATATAGAGTTATTTATCCATCTTATGGCTCTGTTAACTGCTGTAGACCACTTCGTATGATTGTCATGACATAACATTCTTAGAATTCTTACTATTTCCCCGTTATATCTCTCTATCGGGTTCGAACCTGGATGATACCTAGTAACGTTTATCATCTTAATTCCTTTAAACTTCATGTAATCCTTAAAATATTCCGATACAAATTGTGTACCATTATCCGTTAGAATTTTTAATGGAACTCCATAGTGTTTGACAAATCCTTCTTCTAAATATTTTACTATTTCCTTTGCTGTAGCCTTCTTGAGGTTATAACATATTACAAACTTACTGCACACGTCGACGCATGTGAGAATATATGTAAATCCTCGCGATCTTGGGAGAGGTCCAATCAGATCAATAGATATCATATCTAGAGGATTTTTTGCAGTTACGTGTAACTCTTCTCTTTCCATTTTCAATTTTGAAGGTTTAGTTTTTATACATAACATACAATTTCTTACATGATCCACCACGTCTCTCTTCATACATTTCCAGAAGAAAAACCTCCGGGCAAGCCTCAATGTTTTATCAATCCCGAAATGTCCAGACTTCTCATGCACTTCTGCGAGTACTTTTTTAATTAGTGCTCCAGGTACGCAGAGTTGCACTTGATTGGATTTCTCTATGCTTACTCTAAAAATCATTCCTTCCTTAATTACATATTTTCCTTCTATCTTCGCTCTTCTCATTTTCTTTTCGTTTTCATTTCTATCTCCATTCAAGACATTTAAGATGCCGCTTAATTCTTCGTCTTTCTTCATGCTTTCTATCCATTCTTGTCTGGATATGTTCCCGAGTTCTTCATCCATGATGGCGTTTATGGATAACTTCAGCACTTCCTCTGGTTCCTGCATCAAATGTAAAGGGGATCTACTTAAGGCATCTGCAATTTTATTGTCCTTTCCTTTAATGTCCACTATTTCAAAACTGTATTCCTGGAGAAGTAATGCCCATCTTGTCAAGCGAGGATTCCATTGCCTTGCAGAGTTTAACCATATAAGACTCTTATGGTCGCAAAGAATTTTAAATTTTCTTCCTTTCAAGTAAACAGCAAACTTTTCAATGCCGAATATGATGGCCAAACATTCCAGTTCGCTAATGGTATACGCCCTTTCAAACGCTTTCAGTGCACGACTCGCATATTGAATTACAACATCTTCTCCATCCTCGGTTTTCTGGAAGAGATAGGCCCCTAGACCTATATTCGATGCGTCTGTTCCTAAGATGAAAAGTCTTTTAAAATCTGGCTGGCCTATAGCTGGACTAGATGTCAGGTCTTCTTTTAATACATTAAAAGCCTTTTCCTCCTCTTGTGCCCATTTCCATTTCACATCCTTTCTCAAAAGATCGTATAAAGGCTTGGCTTTTGAAGCGAAATTCCTAATAAATTTGCTCCTCCAATTGCATATCCCTAGGAATCTTTGCAATTGCTTCCTGGTTGTAGGCTTTGGAAAACATTTTATAGCCTCATTTTTATCGCTACAAAGTCTTACGTTTCCTCCAGACACTATATGCCCTAGGAACTTGATTTCTTTCTTTGCAAACGAACATTTTTCTAACTTAACAGTAAGTCCTGCTTCTTTCAATTTACATAAAACCCAGTCTATTTTGCTTATATGATCCATCCAGTCCTTTGAATGTATACACATATCATCTACATATATTGCTAACCATGACTTTGTTTCTAGACCAAATATTCTGTTTAACGCTGTTGTAAACGCCGACACCGATGAATTTAATCCGTAAGGTAGTCTTTTAAATTGCAATAACCTGGACCCATACCTAAATGCTGTGTATTTTCTAGACTTTTCTTCAATCTCCACCTGGAAGTATCCTAGCGTTAAATCAAAAGATGTGAAGTACTTACTTCCCGCAAATGAATGCAATAACTCATTAATTTTTTCAACTTGATTTCGGGGTAGTAATACATGCTTATTTAGCTCTCTCAGGTCCAAAACAGGTCTCACGCCTCCGTTTGGTTTATCCACTACGTGCATGGGGCTTATGTGAATACTATTCGAATCTTCTATGATATCCCAGTCCAGCCATTTCTGTAGTTCTTCTTCAACAGCTTTCCTCTTGGTAAAAGGTACAGAATATTGCCTAGATACTATGGGCTGATTTGTGTCTACCTCTATTTCATATGAATACACATTCGTAAGTCCAGGTCGTTGGCTAAATAAGTTCCTATGTTTGACAAGTACATTTCTCAATTCTCTTCTCTCGTTTTCCGAGATTTCTATGCATTCGCTCACTTTATCTTGTATTTCTTCCTTGCCGGCTGCCATGACCAATCTAATCCTGTCTTTCTCGCATGTATCTAATCTAGCTTGCGGGTACTTCTCTCTTATTTTCTTCCAGCATTCGTAACTCATGACTTCCACTACGCTTCCACAATCTACCAAACATTTAACTTCCAGTTCTATTATTTTAGCGTTAACATAAAACGTCCTTCCAGGTTTTAGTCTTCCAAAGTCTGGTTCTCCTACTAAACATAATTCTAGACTATCGCTGGGTTTCTCTATTGTTTCTCCCCTCATTTCATGTTCCTTTTCATTAGCTCTCACACCTGGGGATTGCTGCAAGAGCATTACATGTTTGACGCTCGATTACTTTGGGCGTTCTCCAAATGTTCCCCTCCGTGCGATCTTTCTTGGAACCTTCTTCCATCATTACAATAGCTTCTTGTTAGCTCCATTGCCTCGTTTCTCTCTTCGTCCTGAGATATATTTCTTCTCTCAGTTTCATCATTGGATGCTCGTCCATTCTGCTGTCTTTCTTCTCTTTCCTCTCTCCATCTAGGACTTCCCCTTCTGCCATATCTTTGGAACCTATTTCGACCTCTATATGTCCTATCATATCCCTGGTACCGTCCATCTCCAACAAACTCTTGATTCCTGACGTGATCGTTCCTATTTCTTAAGTTGGTTCCTCTTCCTCTATCCTGGTCCTGACCTCTCAAATCCAGATTTCTAACCTCGAGCTCTTGTCTTCGGAACTTTTGCCTGTTGCTATTATCTTCGTCATCATAACGCCTCTTTGAATAAGGTCGACCATCCCTGTCATTCCTCTCTTATCTGCTGCACTCATTTTGGCTCGATTTTCCACAATCTCCTTTTCTATATTCAGAGTTTTTTCTTGAGTTTCTTGAAGTCCATGCGAGTTTTCTTCTCTGAGTTTTAGAACTTCCCTTTCGATTCTATTATTTACTTCCAAACTTCTATCTTCTATCATGAGCTTAGCTTCCTCTATCTTGCTTTCGTTTTCTTCTATTCTTGAAACGGCTAATTCTATTTGAGATTTACTTTCAACCAGCTTTCTCTCCAAATTTTCGTTTCATTGTTTATTTTCCTCTCTGAGATTAGAAACCTCCTCTTCTATTCTTCTATTTGTATCTAAACTTGTACTCTCGATTAACAACGTTGTTTCTTCTATCTTACTTTCCAGCGACTTTCTATTTCCTTCACAAGTTTCATTCAATCTCAAGAACATCTCGTGGGTTTCGGACCTCGATGCTTCCAATTTCCTGCTGTTTTCCTCGAGCCTTTCTTCCATCTTTTTATTACTTTCTTCTAACTTTTCTTCTAACTTTCTACTATTCTCTTTTAATTCTCTCCTACTTTCATCTATCTTTTCTTCGAGTCTTCTATTATTATCTTTTGCTTCTCTGTTATTCTCTTCCATCTGTGTTTTTAATTCTCTTTCTAATCTTCTGCTATTTTCTTCCATCTGTGTTTTTACTTCTCTGCTATTCTTTTTATTACTTTCTTCTATCTGCATCGATAACTTCTGGAACATTTCTATCATGTTCACCTCTTCTGTCTTCTTTGGTTTTTCCTTCATTTTCTCTTCTTCCTTTTCCCTTTTCTTCTCTTCTTTTTCATTTATCCTTTCTTCCTTGCAATTTTTGCATACGTAATCTCCTCTTTCACTTATTCCTATGTATTTTTCTCTTCTTATTTTCTCACATAGCCAATGTTTCATTTCTTTGCATGAGCTGCATAGGATAGTTTCTTCCTTATTTCCCTCTTTTCCACAGCAGTTTAATATTTCTTTTCTGTCTTCCATTTCCTCCATTATAGTTTCTCTGTTCTCGCCTTCAATTTTATTTTCTTCCTCCATTTTGGCTTTCTTCCTTTTTCGCTTTCTTAGTCACAATTCTGCTAGCCGCAACGTTGGTCGCCACTAATGCTACGCCCCTTGTGGGTACGTACTTAAATGTTATTTACCACGGCTACAGATATCTTAATCTCAGGGGGATAGGTTCTTTGTTTGAGAATTCCAAATAAGAAAGCGTTTTATAGCCAAGAGGATATAGTAAAATGCGGATCTATATTCTGAGAACTTGACAAAATACAGAGAAAATATATGTATATGTATAATCGAAAAGGCTTCTTCTTCTTTTAAATGGCTTCTTCTTCTTTTAAAAGGCTTCTTCTTCTTTTAAATGGCTTCTTCTTCTTTTAAAAGGCTTCTTCTTCTAATATGGAAAAAGCTTTTTCTTTTCTTATGGAAACGGCTTCTTCTTCTTTTAAAAGCCTTCTTCTTCTTCTAAAAGGCTTCTTCTTCTTTTAATATGGAAAAAGCTTCTTCTTCTTTTATTATGAAAACGGCTTCTTCTTCTTTTTCTTTGAATTTCTTCTTCTTTTATTAAAGCGTAATCTTATTTATGTGCTCGCTTTCCCCCCCCCCCCGCTTCTTTGTCAAACAATACAAGCTATACTTGTAGAAAGAGTAGGGTCGACTAAACTGACAATAGCGCCACCTCCTATTTGACGACCAAAGGGGAATAACCAGGATCGCTAATAACGAGCGCTGCCAATGGCCCAGTGCGACTAATAAAAAGCGCAACCGAAAAGTGCTTCGGGGCGTCTAATTTGACACAGCGCCACCGGGGAACGGACAAATGCAAAAGCTGACGATGTTCTCCTCGTCAGAGAATCAAAAAGAAATTGAGATACATTTCTGAATTCATTTGCTCGCTTAATAAATTTCCTAAACGTTTGATATGCGGCTATATTCTTAATTCTTTTAAATTACTATATACATCATTCTATTTACTTCTATTATAGTATTTGAACTCTTCTTTTATATATTTCTCAATTTACTATAATATATATAATCCCTCTTCTCCGCTCTAAGTTTTTTATAATTTCCCTTGCTCCTTTTATATAGCGTGCTGCCATCTCTCGTCGATTCCGAGAAACCATTCCTCCTTGCAACATTCATTGTGTCGTGCGAAACTGGCACGTGACAATGTGTACAAATAATCTACGACAAATAATAAGGTCGCTACAACAAAACTCTTAAATATCCAATATGGTGGAAGTTTTTTTTCAATATGGCGAATTTTCCCTGAGCGGGAAGTCATGGGAATATTCAGGATGAGTCCAGGGACACTTGATGAAAGCATCCCAAGAAGTTTTATTTGTTATTAATTTTGCTCAGGTTTTTTCCAAAATATATGTTATGTGCACCTGAATTTTAAGTAAAAATTTTCATCCGCAATAAATCAAGAATTTAGCATCGCTGTCACCTCCTCACACACACACATACACCCACATACACTATGATCGATACATCTCGATAGACTATAATTCGCAAGATCATAAAGATAGTCAGTGTAATATTTCACTCTGGTATTCATATATAAAAGTGCTGAGCTGATAACATTTTATATTGGGTATAATGTAAGGAAGGATTAAAAAAGGAATTAGGTGTATATGTTGAATAGTAGTCGTGATCGAAAAATTAACCGATGCATGCAACCCAAAATGGCTGACGATTTTTGCAGATCACGGATTTTCCTGGTGTGGGAAATCTTCGAGAATTTTCAGGATAGTTTCAGGGACAGTCATCTATCCTAGAAGGTTGCGTTTTGCTATTAGCCTTGTACAGGTTTAGTCCAACAATTGCCTAAATTCACCGAACTGATAGTCAGAGCCCATCTTATAGTTTTCCATTCGTTCCAATGACAATCTTACTTTTCTGGAGACCTATTTCTCTTCCTTCTCTGTCTTTAATACGAGGGGCATTCATAAAGTAATAATTTTTGCTTTTTATTTGAAAATTTGCTTCAAGAATTTTCACTGTGAGGAAGCCTTATGTTCTCAAGCTAATGGATCGGTAAATAAACATTCCGCTCATAGTACTTCTGCGGAACACCACCAGAGGGCCAGAAAACCAAGATGGCGCAGCTCTTGGAGCCAGCTGAAGTTCGAGGCGTTATTCGCTTTTGTCTTTGAAAGGAAAAATTGCAAAATAAGAACTTGTGGCGATGTACGGAGGGAATTCTTCATCATATGGCACAGTGGTGAGGTGGCGTAAAAGTTTTCTGTGTGGTGCAACAAGTCTGCAAGATGAAGAACACAGCGGGCAGCCTTCTCTCTCGGAGGAACGCGGAATTGTGAAGAAAGTTGAGTCCTTACCATTGCAGCCATCGTAAGGGAGGTGAACATTAGCCAGGGCTCAGTATTTAACATAATGCACAATGAGCTGCAAATGACGAAGACTGACACCCGCTGGGTCCCGCGCTTGTTGGCGCCAGTCCAAATGTGGCACAGAAAGTGGTATAGTTGGTACAAATATGGGACAAGTGTGCCACTCTGGGTGGTCTTTATGTAAGAAAAGAATGATTCATTCACAAAAACTCGTGGACGTTACTGTATTATTTCTTGGCAATACCTCGTACATTCCCACCAAACTCATTGCACCCATGTCCAAAGCAAATTAATAATTCACAACTTTTACGTAACGTATAATATTATACTTTTGTATAGTGTACTTTTCTTGATGAAATGAAACATTAAGATTTCCTGTAATTATAACTATTTTCATAATTTTCTACAGGGGTTCAGTTAAATAAATAGCTATTTGTTTAGATAAATTAGCAAATGACTGCTCATGTCTCACCTGTATAAATATTTAAAGGATGATGCCATACTTTCACCAATATTTGCAAGGAAGAGGAAAAGCAATGGAACGCCAACAAGGGAATAAATAATTGTTAATACTTTCCCGGTTGAAGTCTCAGGGCAAACATGCCCATAGCCTATAATGAAAAAAATATAAATTATCGTAAATGGTTAATATGAGACATTAGATTATATCAGCTCATTATCTTGATCATAGGATGTAACGTTTTAGGCTAATATTCAACCATTAATAGGAAGGAAGGCGATAGTATAGACAAAAAATGCATTGTAACCTTGTAATAATTGCACAAACCTGCCAAAAAAGACTTTGATTATACACATCCAGAAAAAGTCACGTTTGGCATTGTACTCACATATTGAAGTAGTTTTGGCATGAAATCATTATATGTTCATGTAACACATACTCTATAGTTTTTGTATCTGCAGTGTTACTTTGGCATTATTCACATAAAAGGTGTAAACAAAATTACCAAATGATATTCGGGTATTAAACATGAAGTAGTCTATTACAATGTAGTGCATTGCAATGAATTGCAATAAGGTTTTGTAGTTATCATATGTTTGATTGCACCTGTGGACGGAATTTTATTTGTAATTTTGATTTCTTTTTGCATTCAAGCGATCCCGGTTTCGATACCCGGTGGAGGCACATAGTGCTTCGGATTCCACTTTAAACTGTTGGTCCAGTCCCGATTAGCCTTACTGTGCATAAAGTGGACTTAAAACACCAACCAACTCTTTAATGACTATGGATTTGTCTCAAAACTTCTGATTCAGATCAAACACATTTTGATTGATATTAATAGCTCTGATTTCTTTCTTCTATCTTTTATAAATATTTAATTAATAATGATTTACGATTACACTTACCAATAGTAGAGATCAGGCTGAAGGTAAAAAGAAGAGCACCTGTAAAAGTCCATTCATAATGCCAACTATCAATGTTACCATCATAATTGTATTTTATTGTTATTTCCGTTATATAGCTCCTAAAATCACGTAGTTGATTGAGAACCTGCAAGTTAGTAAAAAAAAATTAATGAGGTTTGTCATTATAATAACGACCTCTTTTGTGGACAAAATATTTGGTGAAGTGTTCTACAGTGAACATAGGTATGTTTAAGAACATATATATATCAAGTAATAAAGAAACATCATCTTGGAATTTGAATTGTTTACTCAATTCCACGAAATCCGAGATCGAGAATGTGTGAGGTCTCTCCTACTTCCGCACTCCGTATGTGCTTCCATGCCACGGGGCAAATGCACAAGGGATAGCGTTACCTATATATATATATATATACCCCAACCAAGACCATCTTAGAGGCTGTCTCTCTGTCCAGGTTTAGAAGGTGATGCCGAAACCTTGCTACATGAGATAACCGACATCGTCATGTACGATATGTGAGTATGTGTGTGTGTTTGTAAAACTGAAAAGCAGGCGGTGTAGTTTTTGTAGAAGTTACAAACGAAATGGGAAGTTCGAAGTAGCTGTATTTTCATGTTTCTCCCAATTATCACTGGGGAACACAGTTTTTGGCACATGAAACGTATATTGTATTTCTAATGTAAAATTTTATGCTGCATTCAAATGTGCACTCAGAATTTTTCTATCACCCACTGTTTTTGGGCAATAACATATTTTAGTATTGCTTTTTCAGAATTTTATGTATTTTTTCTGTGATAAGTAATGTATGTAAAACAATATTTTAAATGATTTCGAACAGAAGGTGGACACAAAGAATAACCTTTAAGAAAGTACGACGCATGAAGGATTTTATTTCGGGGGAGAGCTGACTTACATTTGGCGGGGGGAGAAAGCTCGTATTTGATGTGACTGATGTAGCTCGAACCACGAGATCAATCATCCGACTGTTATTTGTGTATTACATAGATAAAAGGAATAAATAGTAAATGCAAATAATACAGTAAAGTACCCCCAAATTTGCCATCTGCTATGAGATGTACCCCATCGCCCTACATATCTAACTATAGAAGATGAGTGGGAACATGAGGCAGCTAACGGAGTTCAAAATGAGAAGCAAGATAATTCTACTTTCGAAAGCCTTTTCTGGTGAACAACATAAGGTGAAATAAACAACCTTGTTCAGGATTTGAAATTGGGAAAGAAACAGGCCGAACTTTTTGATTGAAAAGTAATTGCGTTTTAAAGGGTTTGCAGCTCGGCTATACTAAATGCTTTTGTTTCTTGTGCGAATGGGACAGTAGGGACAAGAATAGTCATTACATCAAGAAAGAATGGCCAAACCGTAAATCACAAACGTATCAACAGAAAAATATTGAACATCCCTCACTAGCCAACTCATATATGATTCTTCTTCCTCCACTTCATATTGCCGAACCCTGTGTCCGAGTGGTTAGCACATCGCGCTGCGACGCCAAGGGTCCCAGGTTCGAATTCCGCTCGGGCTTGGTTGTTTGTGAATATCCATTCATCAATTTCATCATTTCATCACTCATCCCCATCTTCGGAAATTAGCCAAGAGGCACAAAACGCGAAGTAAAATAAACTAAATCAATCAATCAATCCTCCACTTCATATCAAGTTAGAACTTCTCAAAAACTCCGTTAAGACGATGGACAAAATTTATGCTGGGTTTCATCATTTAAAGCAAATAATCGCGTTGGGATGCTAAAATCAAGAAAGGAATTTTTGTGTGCTTGTGTGCACATTAAAGCTTTGATAACGGATAAAAAATTCAAAGGTCTGTTAATCGAAGCTGATAGATCAGCTTCGAGTTCATTTAAAAGCATTGTGTATAAATGTTTTAGGAAATCATAAAGCTCCGAACTACCGTGAGATTATGGGTGAACTGTTGCAGTCATACAAAGATATGAGGTGTAATATGTCCCTTAAAATACATTTCTTGGACTCGCACTTGGATTTCTTCCCTGACAATCTTGGTGGCGAACACGGGGATTGTTTCTACCAAGACATCTCTGTCATGGGAAAGAGATGCCACCATGCCAGAGACAGTGGAGTTCAAGAATGCTTGCTGATTACTCTTGGATGCTGAAGAGGGATGTTCCACGTGCAAATACAGAAGCAAATTAACAACTCTCACATTTTAGTTAAGTTGAATAGTGTCATATATGTATATAAAGATACACAAAAATGTTTCACACTCAACCTGGACGTCACAAAAAAACTGTGGGTGATGGAGAAAAACTACTTACATATTTGAATTCAGTGCGAAAAGTTCTATTAGGATCAGCTATTTTCCTTTGTTTGCCAAAAGAAAGTTCGATTTTGTTCCCCAGTTAGCAAAAATTACTAATAACAGTTACATATCACTATTAATATTTATAATAATAACAATAACAATATTAGCTTTACCGCAACTTTTAATTGCAGTAAGGAAGTTAACCGTGTTTCAACTTTTCTCTCCATACCAATCAGATAGAGTTTCAGAAAATAAATTCGACCGAGTTGAAACTACCTGCATTCCCTAGCCTTGCCGCTCCTGTAGTCATTTCTATCAACTACTTCTGTAGTTATTAATTTCTTCAATTAATGAAATATCCTGTTTCGTATCACATGCCACTTCTTCCTCTATTCCCTCGTAATTCCTCAACCAAAGTTCAAATTCACTCAAAATAAATTGCTTGACCAAGTGGCATTTAAGGGCAATGAGTAAAAATCAAGTCACATCACAGCTCTTTTCTTAGTATAAATATATATTTGGTTTTAGCTTTTCAGTTATGGACAGTTACATTTGTTTTACATTTCATAATTTTGCAATTTCATAATTTTATAACACAATATTTTCTCTTCTAATATAATTTGTAAGTATTGTACGTATGGTATATTATTGTATTAGTCGGATTCCTCAAAAGTGTTGACAAAGCGTATGTCTCATTATGTCCTGCTTGTTTTAGTTCTTTTAGGAAATATTCCCGCATAGTTTTGTTGAGACCACATTCAAATATAGGTCTAATATGATCAGATGTTCCTTCAGTTGCACCACACTGACAGATTGGGGATTGCACAATCTTCCTAGTGCACAAGTCTTTGGAGGCAAGTGTGTAATTTAACCGACATCTAATAAGAGTTGTTAAAGAATTTATTGAAAGATTAATATCTTGATACCAAGGTTCTTTGGGTATATGTGGTTGAATTGAATAGTACTCTTTCCCATAAGTTTACCCAGTAATTGTCCATTGTTTCTACCAACATTCCACCAATTCTGTTTTAGCATGTGACTCTAGCGCTTTTGCACAAAATTTAATCCGAAGCGTTGGGCTGCGATGCTGGTAATGGGTAGATTTTGTATTCCATTAGATTATTGCAATATATTGCTGCTCCAGTGTTGCCAGCTGCGGATTTTGATGCATCTGTATATTATAAAAATCTTAATGCACTGTACATATTCCATAAATAAGTCATTCACAATATTTGACATTGACGTTCGTGTTTCTTTATTTGGATATGGAGGAAAGTGAACGGGAAGTACTGTTGCTAATTTCAACACAGCTTTCAAAACCTTAATAGCAAATTCCTTCCAGCTTACAATAGGAATCTTAAAAACAACATGACATGTTTAAAAAATTTAAACAAATTCCTCTGTTTTTTGCGTACTTGTTAAACGTTTTGCATGCGGTACTTCAAATGTTTTATAAAGATTTGTTTGTACTGTTACTTTTAATTAAACTGTTTTATCTTCAAATTGAATTTCCCTGTTCTCTATTCTCTGTTCCATCCTAAATCGTTGCCGAATTGTATTTCATTTACAAAATGGTGCATTTTCGAGGCAGGGTTGGCATATTTAGAAGATAAATAGATTGTTTAAATTACTTTCTGCTTCAACCTTTTGAAATGAAATTTTGCCAATTAACATTGTGCACAAAAGATCCATTTTTTGTTTTTAGATAGAAAACTTTAAAAATCCTTGTTTGAACTTGCTGAATTTGAAGTTACTTTGAGCCAACTGGAGCGTTGAAGCTGGATGATGATTAGAAGGAAAATATATGAAGGAATATCTATCCCCCAGCCGCGACTGAAAAACTGAAATTTCTGTGGAGAAATCATTAGTCTGAAATTCAAAAGTCTTGGACATCAATGGGGTTTAAAAATATTTCGGTATATCAGCAAATAGGTTTGATACCCTACAACAGAAAACAACAAGATAATACTGTTCGTTGACATAAATTATATTATATTTGCAGAAGTTCAAAAAGGAAAACGAACCGAATATCATAGCAGAGACAAGTTAATGCAGTTCCTGTCGACTATGAGCTTTCGTGTAACAACAGGCCGAATTTACATGTCATTTTTTCGTGCTTTCCTTTTAGCTTATTGATTATTCTTTGTACATTATATTCTCAAAGGTTGACACGCGACCTTTAATAATTAACGAGTTCCCAAGCAGCAAGCATAATCTACGTCAGATAAGGTACAGCGCAATATTACAAGCATCCCAAGGTTCATACTGCGCACATACATTTTTCCCATGACGTACTTCCTGTTTGTATTCGAGACAGGAAATCAATCACACATGAGCGTTATATTTTTTTTAATTATATGTGTATACATACTAGCAGCAGGAAGTTTGTGTCAAACGGATCAATTTCGTTAAGATATGTTCATGAAACAATCATTCAATATCCTTAATAACACTGGTGTATCGAATATCAAACACTGCTTCTCTTGGAGTATTTACAACTTCTTTCTGTGGGTGGTACCTATTTTTACCTTTGAGAGATGCAAATTTGTACTCTTAAAATGCACGATTACATTACAATTGAATGACCAGTCCTTCTGTCTATGGGGGTAAATAAATTGAAAATCAACAATGGATACATTTTTAATGCTTTGATATCTCCGAAACCATCAAGCTATAAATTGAAGAGTTTAAAACTGTGAATTATTTACTTGACGCAATATAGCCTACATCTCTATCGGTAGTAAATGTTTGTTCTACTGAAAAATCGAAACCAATCAATACATATTGATTTCTCATAGACTACTAAAGATGAAAACATAAAATTTGGTGGACTGAAATATATACTTAATATTAATCTAACGTGATATAAAGCATCTCGCTCCGAACGCTTGCCTGTCTTTGATAGTGAAGCAATATCGCTTGTATAGATCTATTAAATTAATTCTGCAAAATGTTCCCGACTGATCCGTTCTGTTGTTCATTCATGTCAATAAATGAACAATTTGATATCTGTTAATAGCTCCGAAACTACAAATAACAGAGATAAAAATTTCGTGGACAGGAAGAAATATCAAGTTGTAGTAATTGGTATATTCAATATTTCGATGGATCTGTCCGACTATCTGCTAACGGAAGAAATAAAATTGACATAAAAGTATTTGGTGTCTTTGGTGATAGGTGTGTGATTAGTATTCTAAGTAAGTGTAGTTTCGACCTTCAAAGCACGGATGGACCATTTTTATATGCTTCTTTCTTCCCAGACTTGAGACGCCATTATTTTTCATATATAATTTTCTCCAGTCTTCTGGATCTTGAAGAGTCATTGTTGAAGGGCAGTGCTATATTGGCGAAATGACAGTTCTATTTTAAGGGAAAATATGCTACAGAGCTCCATTAACATCTTTATTATCCGCACTAAAAGTGAGCTTTATTGGTTAGTTATAACAGAGAGCTTCTATATGAGGGCAAGTCAGCTTAATGAGCTGTGAGTGGATTAGCGGAAAGCAGCGCGTATTGATGTACGGTAAGGTAGTGTTTTTCCGTTAAAACAAAACGATCGATTTTTCCAAAGAACTCTGTTTTTGCAATCAACTTAGTGGTTAGTCATAAAAGGAAGCGGTTATGTAGCACTCAATTCTTGTAACCATCTAAGAGACATTAGAAACCCACATGCATGCAATATTATATTAGTACATTGAGTATGGTATTTGAAAAATTCACGACAACATGTAAAGTCAGATGGGGTAGACATCGATACATCATTGTATTTGTCCCATTGTCCATTTTATCATCATCGTGGCGATTGATTCAAGAGGTAGAAAAGCGACTTTTTTCCCTTCGTCAGTTTCATGTAATAATCACCCATCCCATCAGACAAAAGTAGCGGAACAGCTACTCCAAGTAACATAAATACAAGTAACATCTCCAGAGGGTTAAAACATTACAATGAGAGAGGGGGATCCCAAAGCTAGGGATTTTCCCTCGTGGGAGCACACAAATAATACTTTCTTTATAATCCAAGGCTTGCCGCAAATCAGTTCGAAACAAAGTTCTTTGCAAAGGCGGCAGAACGTTACTCCACTAGGATTGTAACTGCTACTGGAGATTGGAAATCCCTTTCATTCCTGCTTGTATCATTCATTGCCTGTATGTCTAGATCGTTTTATTCAACCTTTTCTGTTTTAACATTTATCGGAGCTATTATGTGTCCGCAGTCAATACGAAATCAATACAAACAAATACATTTGACTTCTGAGATACCCTATTGGTTGTTCGAATGGCAGTTGTGCAAGAATCTTGCGCGTAGGAATATAGTGCGTGTGATAAACCACATCGCTCAACATAGCTGCAATATTGAAGTTGTACAGCCACGAACAAAATACTCATGGGCAAAATAACACCAGAACTAACACATAGGAAAATAACTATTTCTCAGAAATCACGTGGCTTTGTTTATATCAATTTCGTTCTTACAGTGGCTGGAGAATAGTATTCACCCTAATGTCATTCATTTTATCCACTATAATACCTGACACAATAAATTAGACAAATTATCAAAGATTAACGTCGCGAAGCTCAGGAATTAATATCAATATATAATATCAATATCAAATTTTACATATGTATTACATATTTTGCAGTGACGTTCTTTTATATATTTATTATCCGAGACAATGGTTTGTTTGAAAAGACTCCGGAAAAACCCACTCTAATAAACGCAGAGTTGATTTTGTTATTATCATCATCATAATCATCATCATCATAACTGCAGCCTCTGTCTTCAGTGAACGACTTATGATCTTACCACCGAGTTCCGGGTTAGAGATCTGGACTAGGCATGGCTGTTTCTTTGTGAATGCCACTTCGTCAATTTCACCTAATCGATATTCATTCTCATCATCTCCATTAGCCAAGAGTGAAGAGAAAACTACGAAAAATAAGAAATACAATTATATCATCAACATTAGTACTAGTAGTACAGTAAGTAGTAATATTACTACTACCCCGCTGCAAGAAACTATCAATTCGGTAGCTTCTCATGACGTCAGTTGAAGAGAATGCATGTAGATTTGCTATCCTTGAGAATGAATTGCCAAATACGTACGGAAAAATACGAACTTGTAAATATATATAAGATATTCCAAAGTGCTCTTCCATCCTCCTGATAATTGAATATGAGTTTCTGAGGCAGTAATTAAGCACGTGTGCTGACATACACAGCACGCATATGCAAGGTTACCGGTAAGCGTGATCGATATCAATGAATAAACTCGCCAACGCATGGTCAAGTAATACAATTTATCCAGAGGAGCTAGTTATTGTCGACGTCGAGTTATTGAAGTTGTGTTATTAACATTATTTCTGCAAGAGGAATATAAATAAAGTCAATGAACAAAAACTATTGCCCTAAACTAAAAAATAAAAAAAAGATACATCACAAATGCAAACATCTCTGCAGTTGCATTGCATATGACATGAAATCATTTCCAAAGAGAATAGTGTAGGAGTGTGTAGGTTGAATATGTCGAATTTTCCAATATGGTGGCCTGGTCTTTATTATTCCATCATAATTAATATAGAATCAAACTCACATGAAATTCAAACATAGTTTTTCATTGATACTGAGTCCTGATTAGCCTATCGGTGCATGAAATGGATTTAAAACTGAATGTGAGGCAAGACAATGTACTCATATGGAAGCTGCAATTCTTGCAGTACACACCAGTTACAAAACTCTAGAAACTCACCGACATGACGAATCGAGGTCTATTTGACATATTTAATTGTATTTCCACAGACCTAGTAGTTACAGAGACATTGATACTGACGGACAAGGCGATCACATATTTCTCTCAGCTTTGCAGTTTGAACCTTAAAAGGAAAACTATGAAAACTGAAGTGTCAATTTCTGTTCTTTTGTTGTTATTTAACGATCCTTTTATTAGCTTCAGGTCATTATCACATTCTAATTTTACTATCAAGAGACACGCAGTTGATTTGCCGTGACCTCTTTATAGGTTTATCAATTGTCCTGAATACTTAGCTTTCATTCAATAACCAGTACTTCATTCCAGGTTGTCACTGACATGACACTTACCCATTGTAGTGGTGGCGTTATATTTTACGCCCATGGAGAACATGCTATTGATTTTACATGGAGCGTTCGTATTAATCGAAGCTGCGTTTTATACGTGATCACGATATGCGTCTTGGCTACTAATAACATTGACATATCCCCAGTTCATTTTACAGATATTTAATGAACTGTTGATGTAGATAATTTACATAGTTATAAAGTAGCATTTGAATCGATTCCAGTACACAAGATGTTATCCTTGTAGCATTCGTACTTCGTAATTAACAACATTTCAGTTCGTAATTAACACTTAACGCTGAAATCATTAACAATGGAAAGGGGGAAAATAAAAAGAACACTAAGATAAAAATAAAATAAAAAGTAAGTCTAAGGTGGCATTATTTTCATTATTTAGGAGCATTTTAATTTTAATGGATGACCAAAAGGCATACTCTGATGAAGAGGCGACGATTTCTCTTCTGACTGGGGGGGGGGGTCCAAGTCAAATACTGTCCCAGGATTCTGTGGAGCAACGTCGCGCATAACGGTAGAGAAGGGTAGCAAGCGAGTGGAAAGAACGAAGTAGCACGGGCTGCTGGTAGCTGTAGTCGCACTTTCCCCTCCATGCGATCCCTTTCTCCCTCACGCTTTTATTGGTTGAGTCCTCTCCTGCGCAGAGGACTTGTTTTCGTTCGCTTGCTCCACATACGCCTGGGTGCTGGGTCAGAGTACAGTTTATGTAATATTGAAATGTTACCTACCACCCTTAGACAGGTGTAAAAATTATGTTTCTAATTAGTAGGGTGGAATTAGCTAAAATTTTGCTCCAACCCGGAATTAAATACTACAGAAAACATTTTTATATAGGAATGTTCTTCAATGTTAGGACAACTCAAATCCAAAATGCCAAATAATGCAAGCTTGGGGAAATCATTCTACCTACGAGGGTAGGTCAATAAGAATCTGCACTTTCGTTGTAATTTTCTTTATGTTGGCCATGCTGATTTGTGTGCGGGTATATCAATGGGGTGTTTATTTGTCATTGACTTAGTGTATATTTGACTTTCACAATCATTTTTTTTCTTTTCTCGTTGTGTTTACAGGGTAAAAATGGCCTAAGCAGCATCCATTTATACCAAATAAGAACAGCGACCACTAAAATTTTGCTCCAACCCGTAATTAAATACTACAGAAAATAATTTTTTTATAGGAATGTTCCCCAATGTTAGGACAACTCAAATCCATAATGCCAAATGATGGAATCTTGGGGGGAATCATTCTACATACGAGGGTCGGTCATATCTGCACTCTTGCCGTAATTTTCTTTAGGTTGTCCACAATGCTTTCTGAGTAGGCATGTCAATGAAGTGTGCATTTGTCATTGATTTAGTGTATTATTGAGATTCACAATTATTGTTTTCTTTTCTTGTAATGTAGTATTTGTCCCATAAGCTTTACATTCTTGTTTCCAGGATAAAAATCGCCACGGCACACTCCATTTATACCAAAGATGAACGGTGATCAGTAATCTCTCTTCTGTGGTCTGAAGGTGTATCAGGGACCGAAATTTGCCGAAGACTTGCATCACAATATAGAGGACTAATGTTGCAGATGACTTGCCACTTAATCGATAGTTACTCGTGTGCCAGAATCATGGCACGGACTTGCTCAATGTTGTCGTGAATAGTGGATGTGAATAGCCATTCTACTGCTCCTTCGCGCTTAACACGTCCGACCGTTTTTGAACTTCTCAATCCATTCGAACACACTTTGTCGTGGTTAGCGCTTCCCCGATTTCGGCCCCTGGCCATCTTATCTCTGCCAGCTGAAGTACTTTGTCTACGAGTTCTCAACTTTTTCCACGTGTTAGGTCACACATCTTGAGGTTCTGATCGCATTGTTCTCTTTCGACTTGATTGTTCTCTCATCAGGTCGAAGCTCGACTTTGAATGAGTTGTGCATTGCACTGCCCGTTTTTCTCAACTTTGCATCCTCAAAGCTATTCGTCGTGCTGGTATTCATCTGTGTTCCGGTGCATTTCGTACCGGTTCAGTCGTTTACTTGTTTATGGAGGTATCGGAGCCCTTATTGTCTTTACAAAGACAACTTATTTTTCGTTATTGCCACCATCTGCGCTCGATACCATCCCATCCATCTTAGCACAGTCTCTGACGAGAGAGAGTTGACTGTGTACCGTCTTCATCCTCGTGCCACAAGGCCACTCTGTATGTGTTCGTGCAGATGAACTCAGCACTTTATGTTGATAGCGATCTGCCTGTTGCCCCTCCGCTTTCCCGTCTCTCTCTACCTGGGAATTGCTTGCATATCCCATTAACCTGTCTCATAACTTCTCTCCCAAAGGCAGGGGAATCTAAGGGTTTTTGCAGTTTCGATCGCAATAACCAATTTTACTGTTTTTTGTACGGATGAGTCCATATCGGCTGAATCAATGGGCTGTGCCCTGTTGTCAACTCGCACAGTTACAGCTTTGCTTTACATTCTGCTTGTTCCATCTACATGGCAGAACTCTGTGCAATACTAAAGGCGCTCTGCTTTGCTGAATTTCACACTTTACAGAAAGTCATCATGTATTCGGATTCCTTCGGGTTGCTCTAGAGTTTGGAACCACTCTCATCCGGACACCCTACAGTGCAGTGAATTTTTCGACGGTTAGCGTCCTTCTCTCTCAGTGTGGGCTTCAAAGGCAACGAAGCAGCTGCTGGTGCTGCCAAAGTCTGCTGATGGAGACAGCAAAGTGCTTTCCACTTTGCATCAGCCAGGAATCTTCAGAATGTGTTCAGTTCTTTCCTCCTTGGGATTTGGCAGGATGTGATAATGGGGAACAAGCTCCACCCTGTCACACCCCATCATTGGTGCATGTCGTTTCCCACACGGTCTCTCCGGCAGAGAAAGGATAATACTAAATCGGCTTCTCATTGGACACGGCCGTCTCATCCATAGTCATTTGTTGTAAGAGCTGGACCCCCGCTCTTCCGTGTAATGTTATTTTAAATGTTCAGCACATTCTTATGAAATATGCAGGTTTTAATGTCCTCAAACGTTTCATCTCCATCACCCAAAACAATTCGTTACCATAGTTTACCCGAATACATACAAGTATAACAGTATAAAAAATTATCAACTAGCAAGTGAGACCCATTAATATGGGGCTCGACACCAGGCTACAACCGTTGAACCACCAAGACCACACAGTCTGTTTCATGTAATACGCTTGACATTCGAGGGCAGAATAAAAAAGTTTTCGAACCCATAAAAATATCATCCATGACTATTTTGATAAATTACTGTTGCATTTGAAAAATTATATATATAAAAAAATACTCGTTACCTCAGGTTTCAGGAGGTTAACAAAATTGCCATTAACTCGTAAATTTTCACAAACCTGAAAATTTTGGTGGTGAAGGTCAAGTGCCCCCCGCCACCGCCAAGTTACGCCTATGCTCATAGACATTTATATTTCCTTATAGACTTCAAACATTTCAAAACATTCATATTACAACGTACCAGCATACACGTTCCCTATATATATTTTTTTTTTTCACTTTAATACAGGGTGGCCCCAATTTCGGTTCACCCAATAAGTCACAATCACGCCACGTCTGTCGGTTGTGAGGAGTACACCATGTCCCACAAGGCAAAATCGCATGGCACCCCCCAACCTATCAGTGATCACGAATATCACTATCACCGAACTCTTTCGATCATTGTTTCCTCATTCCGTCATTAGTTCCATGTGAAATGTGTAAGGTGACTTCCACGCCACCCTGTACTTCTACAATTCGAATTTTTAGCTCTATTATACCTTCATACATTTCATAGACTGATACAATATATGGACGTAATAATCTTGTGATAAGGTTTTGTGGCAAAAAGTATTCTACATAATATTCATGACAAAGCCTATTTAGTCCCTATTATTGTTCCTTAGATATCTAGTTTTCCCCAAAGCGTACGGTTTTAGCATTCTGGCTATTAGTTACCCTGAAGTAGATGAACAACACCCCAAAGATCATTTCTGTAGTAATTATTTTCGGGTTCATCCTAATTCCAACCTACTACATGCACTATTTTTCATGCTATTTTATATTGTTAGTAAGAGAAAAACAGGCTCCTCGTATCTACAGTTATTTAGAGATGCACTTTACATGTATATAAAAAATGTGATTATTCCCATGGCGGTTCTGTACAGGCCTGAATTTAAGGGGGCGACAACATTTTGAGAATCTCCTACATACAAATTTCGGTTATAACTTTTGTGAGGTGACCACACTGAGATCTGATTTCTTTCTTTTCTCTCGCTATTTGAATGACGTTGGAGGATAACGTGAATTTGATTCTAAAACAACCAATTATTTCCTTTTTTCAACCGGTTGGCAAAAACGTAAGTTTTGGACAAATTTATTTGAAGTACAGAGGTTATAGTCTGAATTTATCACTTTAGGAGTCCAGGTGACATTGGATTGCTTTTTTTGCGAATAATTAACGTTTTCATTACGTGCAATTAAATTGTCAGGACGCCAAATGGTACATTTTTCAACCCTACCAAGGAAAATAAGTTAATATTTCTTTTCAGAAAGATGAATAAATCTGACTAATCATGAAACAATAATCGAATGCACGGCAACAGCTTAATAACTGCAGAAGAAATAAATATTATTTACTCTGAACATTGAACATTTGATCCATGGTTTTAATTTAACAAACGTTTTACCTTCTCGTTTCTCTTTTATGCAGCATTCTCGAAAAAATTCGATTCAAACTTTGCTCGAGAAAACTGCTCAACTTTGACTGATATGCCTAGCAAATAATAGCTCTTGTAGTTTATCTTGTATACGGTACATCTTAATAATCGATGACTTGTGAGCCATTGATATCTCGTAATCTAAGTGTACGAAAACTTTCACTCGTATTAACTTCTGCAAACGGAGAATAGCAGTCGATTGAGGATAATGATAACGATACCCTTGCCGTCACGTTAGTCTATCACGCAAATTTTCCTTTGAGAGTCACTAATTTCCATGTCGTGTCCAATTGACCATATGAAACTAAGTGTGAGTCACAACAATAATGAATCATCTATGGCCGGCTAAGTGGCCGAGCGCATGAAGCGGTCGACTTTTGATCTCGCCACAAAAGTTATCGTGTTCGAATCCCAGCCTAGATTTAAACAAGCAATCAATATAATTGAATTGTATATTATTGTGACGTACTGCAATTAGCAGAAAGCAAAAAATATATAAGTAGGCGAAAACTGAAAACTTTGAAAAGGTCGATACTGTTTAATTTTTCACCTCCGCTGTACCAATGGTGTGGGAAAATTTTATAAATATTTATATTAACATAAAACTTTACTATTTTACAAATATTGCACACATTTTGTTGCGATTGACCTTGCGCCATTCATCAAGAATTTACTACATTATGTAGTGCATTATGTTAAAATGGGGAGGGCGCTGACATGTTAAATGTGATGTCTGAAAATGGACTATCGTCTTGTACAAATATCCTTAAAACAATGCGACTTTAAATTCTATTAAATTCTGATTCCTCCCGTTTTATATTTTCTTGATTTCGAACATTGAGTATAGATAAATGCAAACAAATAAAGATGCATAGTTTTTTTTAATTTTTTTCCTTTACTTTTCATGTATTTTTAAGGAATATACGTAAGTGAACACATGTTGGAGAAGTGATTGTCCTCGTTTCCATTCATATTTATGTTTCTATTCCTGAAGGGGGGTTTTACGATGGATATTTTACCATTCATCTTTGCCGCCACCTGTACATAATCATAGAAATTGTTTCTTTACCTTTCTTTTCCATTCCTCTTCGGTCATGTTGTTCATACTTCGGAGCAAATAGAGTTTCGAGGTCAAGTATTGCACTGCTTGCTCTGCTTCCCTGGTTTTCACCTGCTTCGTGTGGAACTTCTGCTCCTCCAGCGGAGATTCCAGTTGGGTGAAGCCGTAAGCGCCTGGCGGGAAAAACAATGTGTCAGTAGCAGCAGTTCCTTATACAATTACAGCAAATTTAAAGTAAAGACAAGGAGAAAGGGTTACAAATAGAGAGAAAAGTAATTGGAAAGAAAATAAGAATGAAGGAAGATAGAACAGGAAAGAAATAGATGGGAAGTGAAGAAGAGTGGCAGAGAGAGAGAGAGAGAGAGAGAGAGAAATCAGAAGGAAGAAGAAGAAAGATGCATAGGATAAGACTGAGAGAAGGGGGTAAAGGGAAAGGGAGAAGAAAACTGAGGGACGAAAAAGAGAAAAAGGAGTAAAGAGATAGGAAAGAGAGAGAGAGAGCAGAGGAATAGGAAAAAGAAGAAAACTAACTAACTAACTCTCTAGCCTTCTTAAACCCGAAGGTTCATGGCTGCAGCAACATAGGCCTTCCATCTGTCCCTATCTTGAGCAAGATCTATATACTCCTTCCCATCCCTACCGATATCCCTTAGGTCCATCTCAACGTTATCCCTCCATCTTTGTCTTGGCCTTCCTACAGGTCTCTTACCATCAGGTTTCCCAACAAGAATTCTGTAAATTCCTCTTTCCTCTCCCATTCGTGCCACATGGCCTGCCCACCTAAGTCTTCTTGATTTAATTATTCTAATAATATCTGGACATGAATACAAATTATGTAGTTCTAAATTATGTAACCTTCTCCACTCACCTGTCTCCTCATCCCTTTTAGGTCCAAAGATTTTCCTAAGGATCTTAGTTTCAAATACTCTCAATTTATGTTCCTCTTTGTGTAAGGGACCAAGTTTCACACCCATATAATACTACAGGCAAAATTACTGTTTTGTATATTTTAACTTTTAGTTTCTTAGATATTAAACGAGAAGACAAAAGTTTATGAAGAGAGAAGTAACATGCATTTCCTGAATTGAGCCTACTTTTTATTTCCTCTTTAATATAATTTTCATTTGTTAATATTATAATATTGTCAAAGCAGTTTTTCCAATCTTCTTGAGACACCTCAAGAAGGAGTACCTTGGAATATGCATCTATAATCTGGTCACCAATAGCCAAAATATATATAGAAAAAATAGAACAAATACAAAAACGCTTTCAACGTTATTTGTATTCCAAAAAACATGGTAAGAATTGTAATGTTAAAATGTTATCTACCAATACACTTCAACGAGAAATCGACATGCCATCATTAAGGTCAAGGAGAATTTTTATGCAACGGTTATTTTTGTATAAAATAATTAATGGCCTTATTGATAATGCTCAAATTTTAAGCAAAATATCTTTTAATACTACATGTTGTCATCTTCGAAATAGAAACTTGCTGAATTGTCAAATGGCTAAAACTAAGAAGTATCAAAACTCTCCGTTACAGCAAATGTTAGATTTGTACAATAAGTTATCAATGATAGATAATGAGTTAGACTTTTCGTATTCCCTGAATATTTATAGAACAAAGTTGCAATCATTATGTTTTACACAAGAAATTATAGAAATTATTGTCTTATAAGTGCAAATATTTGGGATTTCTGAATATAAATATATGTTATAGGTGAGGTATTTATTTGTTATCATTTACTATGAGTGTATGTAGGGCTTTGTATTGTTTTGTATTCCCTGAATGTTTGCAAGACAAAATTTCAATCATTATGGTTTGCGCAAGAAATTATAGAAATTATTGTCTTGTAAGTGCAGACATCTAGGGATTTCTGAACATGTATATATATCATGGGTGAGGTATATTGTTACCATTTATTATGAGTGTAGGTATGGCTTTGTATTGTTTTGTCTTGTAAATATCTATTTGTGTGAAGTATCTCTTTATTTGTGTGTATGTGTGTTTTTATATATTATTAATTATGTATGTATATTTAAACTGTATGCAAGTCTCCCATAATTGGAGAAGCTTTCTCTGTTGGAGACAACTACAATTAAATAAATAATATGGTTTTTGAACGCATCAACGGCATCTTCCGCCAACGAGAATCGTTGTCCACGCAATTTATTCTTGACATTCGGGAACAAGAAGAAGTCATTGGGTGCCAAATCAGGACTGTACGGCGGATGACCCATCAATTCGATTTTTTGACTGTTCATAAAGTCGGTTGTTAGACGAGATGTGTGACAGCTGGCATTTTCTTGATGAAGAATGATCCGACGGCGTTTGTTTGTTTTCCGTATTTGACCGAAGACCTCTGGCAAACAAATTGTTGTGTACCATTCAGAGTTGACCGTTCTACGTTCCTCTAAAGGCACAGTTGCCACATGACCAGTTTTCCGTCAGGTCATCAATATCATCAGCATTTTCATGACTCGAGTTAAAAGCCACACAGCACATAATATATCATTATTGTAAGCTCATGTAATTATATCATGGATGAGAATCTAGTTGTGAAATTGTCCTTTGTGACAAGAACTTATCTGATGAACAAAGAGTGACATTACGAAGCAAAGGAAGTTATGGAATACACAAGCAAGTGAATTAAGAGAAAGTGATATACGAACTCAAGAAGGACAGTCTGTTCATTCTAAATGTAGGAAAACATGGTGTAAACCAAACAACATTGAAGTATTTAAAAGGACAAAACCAGCTGTTAGTACTAGTAATGAACCTGTGCTTCGATCAGAAGTGGGAAAATTTCAATTCAATAAGCATTGCCTATTTTGTGGGCAGGAAGTCACATTCGATGGTAGAAAGAGAGGGTGTGATGTTTCCCCAGTTCGAACTCATGCACCAGTAGGGACGAGGAAAAAGAAGAACGAAAAATAAAATAAGGAGAGGAGAAAGAGTGAATGAGGTTGAGAAGGAAGAGAAACAGGTAGAGAGTGGAGTGAAAAGCAGGTAAAACTTGAGAATAGAACAAAGAGATTAAGAATCGAAGAAGAAAAAAAGGCGTAGCAGGAAAGAAGGGAGCCAAAGAGAGAGATGGAAAGAGGGATAAAAGGAACGAACTTCAGAAAACTCTTAGGATAAGAAATTGTAATCCTTACGTAAGCACAAGATACTAGTCAAAAGGCTGAAACAAAAAAATCTTATGCAACTGGTGTCTGTCACCTAATGGTATTCCCAAAGGGACTACAAAGACAAAATTTTGTGGACTGAAAAAGATCCACCAAAGAATAGCTCAATGTGACAACAATTAACGTCATGTGACCCATTGGTAACTCAGAAACCCACCTAGTGTGAACTTCTTTCTGGAATACTTCATTGAGGCAAGATCAATTACTGTCTGTCTGTCCAAACGAGCAAAATAATATTTAAAAGTGAGAAATTGAAATGATGTCAAGCAAACAAAACCCAAAATATGTGAATCGACACAAATATTTTGACTTTCGAGAAATCCATTAAAGCCAATAAACTGCTAATGATGCACTTTTTAGTGCATCAAAATACACACAGATAAATGCATCAAAGTCTACTTTTATTTGCTGCTGTTATATGTGATGCACTGAAATACATCAATTCAGAAGATCAGGCACCATTATTTCAAAGAAACTAAAATTAAACTTTAACTGTAAATTGATGTATCAAAAGTGCATCAACCTTGGTTTGATGTATTTCGGGTGTAGACATTACTACAGGTAAAACTATAAAATTTGGTTAAGTGAATTCACCAAATTTCAGCATTACACGGCGAAATTTAGTCGATTGATCCGTTCATTCAAAAATTGTCAAATCCAATCCACTTCTCAGAGACTACTAGCGTAACGAAGATAAAACTTGGATTAGTGAAATATTTACCAAGTTTCAAATTCATGCAATATAAATTATCTCGAAGTTCCTATTATTAGATGAGTCAACAATAGAAAATATTCGATAGCTATCAATCACTCAGAAACTACAAGTTGTTCAAGATGATAAAGTGAAAGACTTATTGATCTTCGACCAATCGTAACAATCGATAGTTAAAGTTGATAATAACGACAGTAATAATAAATATATATATAACAATAAAGCTATTTCGTAAGATGATATGATTAAGGGAGAGTCACTGCTATATTTTACTATATTTTAATGCATTTTATGTTATTTTTATGGAATGCTGGGTCAAAATAGATGACGTGGATATCATCGATAAAGTGAATATTACCTAAACTATAAAACTAGAATTCTGTGGAGTTAAGTCGCTTTTGGCCTTCCCCGAGTTTTCTACTTGATCGTAAATGTGAAATTGAAACAAACCTTTCTGTTACTCATGCATCGAAACTTGATGTATTTTCGACATTTTATCTGTTGTGATTAATAATTACTTGCGCTCTTTCTACTGCTGTGTGCTAGCTTCGTTCTTATTTCGAGAAAAATATTATTTCTTACAGCATTTTGTTGCGATATTGATCTTTTATTTCTTACTCCCTGCTATTATGGCTTTGAGAATTATACGATTGCCTCTTTCGTAGTCATGCTCTAAACATATGACCTTGTCGACAAATGAATGTTTTTTTTTCCTCAGGAGATTAATTATCTTTCATCTACTTTCAAAATTAGGGTTCATTCCTCCCTTAATCTTCGTGACAGATCTTAGATTAAGAAACAAAAAGGTAATGGATTATAAATATCGATCGTTTTATTGGTTGATAGCACATGTCTTGCCTTCAAAGGTCGTTGATCCCTTATTTCAGGATAAATTATGGCACTGGCCAAAAATGTATATCCTTTACAAATTGAAAGTTGTATTGCGTAACAACTGTATAAAGCTCAATATAAATATAATATATTACATGAAATTGTAAAGCGTTGAAGGAGTCAGATTAGGGGGTAGACCAGTCCAACCCCCTTACCTCCCCCCTGGCAAACACTTTATGCTGAGATAGCCTGATCGAGACTCGACCTACGGCTTAAAGTAGGATCCAAACCTTTTTGCAAAGTGCGTCCACCAGGGGAATTGAACCCGCGACCCTTCTATCACAAGGAAAACTATAAAAAATAAATATTTTTTAGCTCAAATGTCATTTGTGTATGGGTATGTAGCTACATTAAATGTGACTGCTCATCAGAAAATATTCCCCACCCCTTCTGCCTCACCACTCAATCATTTCTTTCTCGTGACTCGTAATGCAGTCAAGTTTTTTTTTATATTGACTATGTAACGATTGATAAATTTTGGTAAATTTCTTTATTATTCAAATTACTTTTCGATAGCCCTCGTATAAATTCTTTTGGAGTTCTAATCTTTTGAATGTATATTTTATCTTTGTTAAAATTGTAACGCAGTTTCTGCCAAGCGAAAAAGAACGCGAAGCAAGTTGAAGCTTGCATTATTTTTCTTTCTTAACAACAATGGGTTCTTTTTCGTTCGGCGCTGCGCGGGTTTGTAAATAAGTTTAGCTTGCATTGTGTTTCTCGATATGCCTTTTTGGAAGGGGTAATTGTTGGATGCTAAAAATAACTTTTCAGTTTGTCCAAATCTTTTGTTGGGGAATAGATTTGCGCAATCCCGCAAGTATAAATACCAGCAGTCTCGCTGGCAAAATAATCAGTATAGCAGTAGATTCCGGAATCGTTAGGTGATTAAATCGCTTGTCGAGGTCCAGGGCTGGGAGAACACAGGCGTTGTGAGGGGAGTGGCTGGTCAGCTCTCCCTTCTACAATGTCCTGAGTTTTCCGTAAGCCACCTTTCTGGATTTGTGCTGGTCAGCATGATCCTTAAAGGGGATTTTGGCAGGCTTATGAATAATTTGATTCATACATATTTAATCTTAATAATTTAAAATTTTGATTCATAAATTCTATCGAAGTTGGCACTGGTCAGTGTGACTCCGATATAAATTCAAGATATACATCCTTCTCGTCGAGTTAATTTTTTTATTCTAAATCATTCTGAATTCTCCTGGTCAGGAGGTTCATTTAAACAAATTTGATTCTTTATTACTTTAAATCCGAGAGCATACCTCTGGTCAGAGGGTGTCTTTTAAATCTGATAGCTTATATAGTTTCACGTCCGTTTTTAAAGTCTGAGTATCCGGAACGTTTATTGGTTTATCTTATTTAGGTTTATATTAGATGTAATTTTGAAACAGTTATAATAGGTGATCGGTCGAGTATATGTTTTTATAGAAATTCATTTAATGTAAAGGTCTATTGTTTTGCTTTTGCAATGTGAGTAGCCAAAAAGGGTAGACAGAGTCCCCTATTATGTTAAGGAATTCCACGTGAACATTTGTAATTTGTGGCCGAGATATGGCTTTGATATTTCACATCTGCATTATGTTCTCTAGAACTCATGAGGTATACTACCCCCTTCAGGGCCAATCTCCAATAACAATAAGGCTCCCCTTATATTTTGTTATGAATGTTATTGGAGATTGGCCCTGAAGGGGGTAGTATACCTCATGAGTTCTAGAGAACACAATGCAGATGTGAAAATATATGACAGAAGCACGAATAGATATTTACGGAAAGATGTTATGCAAATTTTTCTTTGGTTTTGGTTAATTGAAATTTTGTCGATCATTACTGAATAATTTGTCACCTGTTTATTGAAACCAAGTTAAGCTGGGTTAGTTCTATGATGGGATATGGACAATATATATATATAAGAGAGAGCTCTCTGGATTGTATGTTTACTCGAAAGCAAGTTTCAGTCTATGTTACGGAAGTCATTTTTGAACAAAAATTTAATTTTGGCATTGTAGTTTTCTCTTGATCAGAAGATTGTATATTTTTCTTTCAACCTAACTATGTTTGGATTTGTAAATAAATTTATAATCGTTAATTGGTATTTCCTTATAGTAAATTTGTCTCATAAGTATAAATTAACTGGCATCCTTTGGGTTTGGTGAGGTGTCCCGCCATCACTGGTCAGTGAGGCGGAGGCTTTATCAATCCAAAGGACGTCAGATTCGATTATGCTGATTTCGCTTGCGACTCGCATGCGTATCCTCACTGGTCAGTGGGATGCGGGTGCGATCACGATGGAGGTTCAAGCATGAGAATGGTTACCTTATTTTGAAGTCTTAGATAAGTAAGCATAAATTTAATTTTAATTATATTATTATTCAAAAGCAGACCTTTACCCGAACTTTGGGATGCGGGGTCTCATGCCCCGCAGGAACTGAGCGTAGTCGTGGCATTTATATATTTATAACAGAAAGATATTTGGTAGGCAGCGACGCCCGGTCTTTGTCTGTCGAGGGGACCGAGCCGGTGTGTCGTGTGTCTTGGCAACGGGCTGACGGCCTACATTGTTGCAACTATAATAATAAAGAAGTTATGACAATTTAATAGTGTTTGCTTTCTTTTAGAATACACTGATATAGGTTAAAAAAACAAATTCCTTGAGCACTTTTAAAAAGGCACGCCACGCCAAGAACATTCCTGGGATTACTAATAATTCCTACTCCGTTAACACCAATATTGACAATATTGTTAATAATGACAACATTGTAATTGAGTTAATATTGTCAATGACTTCACAGGAATGACATAGAAGAGGCATAGGAACATAAAGGATACATCATGACTTATATTTTCAAGTACGCAGTCCTATATTTAGAATTCGTGAATTTTTTCAGAAGAATGAAATGTGGCAATATTTGTTTACATATATTAGCATCACCAATATCAATACGTAATTTTCAGACAAAAATTAACACCATGTTCCGTCGCCACAGTCTATTGCCAGAGTAACTTGATCATTGTGGGCATGTTATTATGTTTCTGGTGTTCATTTCTAAAGCGAGAACCAAAAAAGAGTTGTAACCGCCGTTGGTCATCATGAGCAGGTCATTAATATTGATCCGACACGTGTCTGGAATTACCTTTCCCTTGACTCGTCCGATAAGAAGAGAATTCTCAGGAGATTAATCGCACAAGCTACTTAACACGTTTTGAAGGTCAGGATAATCAGCGGAAGATAAGCTAGACAATTATGATCATGGCTGACAGCAGTGTTCGAGACACAAGCGAGCTTTTTTTTTGCATTATTTTGCAAATCAATAGTGCTCTTCGCAAAGAAGGGCCAAAGAGGCGGGTGCTCCGGGCACCGAGGCTAAGAGAGCACGAACGACTAAAGAAACAAAAAGTTTGAAAAAAGTAATCGTCTTGACAAGATGGTGTCCTATTATTATTATTATTTTGTAATTTTGCACAAAGAAATTGATCCAAAATAATTTATTGTAGCTTCGCCGGCAATGTAACCATTTCTGTAAACTGACGTCAAGTTTATACTTATTGCTTGAAAACAGATATTACATACGGTTTGGTTGTGATAGCCTGGTCGCCTGCAATGAAGATGGGACACCAAGATGCTCATATACTCGCTTTCTTGCACGTGTGTTGCTTAAGTTTACCGCAATACTGAAATTTTCTATTGAAGACATGCTACTGAAATATGTCCAGAAAAAAACACATAAATCCATGCTGTTTCGAGCTCTGTTCCTTTCAGAAGTGATAACTTGTCTCAGGTTTAGCAATCATATTTGTTACTTTTGTTACTAATAGATCATTTTAGTTACCTTCTAGTATGTTCTGATATGAACCAGTTTAGAATGGTTATGATTGTTGTTATTATTATGTTTCATTTTGCAACCAAGGGGAATATTGTTACATATTAGTGGAAGCTAAGTTAGGGAGCCATGGGCTGAAACAGCCATAAGTATTCAATATTGCTGTTATGGTAACTTGTCGTCTTAAGTTCATAAATATCAACGAGTTCTGTCAGCAAAGCCTCGACAGGAAAACTACTTAGATCATTTGGAGCTAATTTAATATACAATGCCTCATACGCATTATTTCCAATCACTGATAACAATAAATGAACCTTTTTATCTTCTTTAACTTCTTGCGCTTTTAGAAATGAATCAAATCTTCGTACACAACCTTTAATATTACTTCCTACGTCATAGGACTCGAAGAATGGCAACGTATTCATTTTTGAACTTCTAAGATAACAATCTACTATTCCACTACAAAAATCTTATAAATTGTTAAACTCACAAATTCATCCAATCCATCGTCGCCACTTATTATGTTCTTAGCATTTTCAAATATATTCTGGATAACTATCACAATTGGTATAATACAGTGGAACCTTGGCAACTCGAACTTGAGGGTAAAAAGAAAAAAATCGAGGTATCAAGGATTTCGACTTACCAAGGTCCGAGTTATTGAGGGCCAAAATCGCCGACTTCGAGATATAGAGGTCTAAACACATTAACAATGATGGTTACATACACGGCAGGGTGGGGGAGTTCAATTCCCGACACGATTGTTGATCACCTGACATTGTACGTACGCACCCTACACTTCGACTTATCGAGGTCCGTGCGACTAAAACTTCTAGTTATAGAGGTAATTAGAATTTAACTTCGACTCATAGATGGAATTAAAATTTAACTTCGACTCATAGAGGTTTTTCATACTATACCTTCGAGTTATTGAGCTGGAACGGCATCCCATAAACTGTACAACAATTCGTATTATCAAGGTTTTACTCGAGTTGTTGAGGTAAAATTAGTATTGAGTGTTATGGACAATTCAAGGGGATTACAAAAAATTCGACTTATCAAGGAATTCGAGATGTTGAAGTTCGAGTTATCAAGGATCCACTGTATTTTTTTTTATATAAATGTATATTTAGTTGTAGTTTTGCTGCTATGCACGAGTTACATTTGTTTTACATTTTATAATTTTACAATTTTATAATTTTACAATTTCATAATTTTACAATTTCATAATTCAACAATTTCAACAATTCTGTTTTAGCATGCGACTCTAGAGATTTTGCAGAAAATATGATCCGAAGCGATCGGTGACTTGATTCTTCAGCTGCGTACTTGGCTAATGCGTCTGCAATGTGGTTCCCTTCTATGGATGTATGCCCAGGAGTCCAGACAAAAGAAATACTGTATCCTGAGTTGGTTAGTGTGTGGAACAAAATTTTTATGTTAACAATGTACCAGTCTACATAGTAATCAGCTGTTATCGATCCCAGGGAGTGTAAGACTGACGCTGAATCAGTGGCGATCACTACCCTCTTGAGGTTTTTCTCCTGTATATACAACAATGCTTTGCAACAGTTCTTTAATTCAAAGACATTTTACAATTATATTTTGTTATTTAGTTGTGAGCATAATCTGAAAAGAATGAAGAAAATTCTGTTGTGCTACTCTGTTTAATTTTGATGTTATTTTGTTTATTATTCGTTACTATAGTGACTGTAAAATTTGGTTAATAGACTAATTTTGTTAAGTAACATTTGAAAAGTTATTTTTAATTTAAAATATTGCGACAAACTGCTCCACACCGGGGACAGTTGCAATAAATTGGCGACCTAGAGCCAGGATTCGAAAATTGTAAATTGATAAGAACTGAACTGATAATGCTACAATGAAGAAAAGAGAAGTTCCTTACGTGCTTCGAAGTAGTGTGTGCCTTCAACCGGATCTCAGTGATGTTGCTGAAGTAAGCAACGAAGAGGACAATTCTGGTAAGCAAATGGAGGATTTACTCTGTTGCAAGGACAGATTTTCTGACACTCGCATGATTGAATGCACGTCATGCAAGAAATGGGAACACGTAAATTGTAGGGGTCTTACACTTATTCACTGGGTAATATTCAGCTCTATGAAAGAAGACTATTACTGTAAGGCATGCAAACCAGAATTCAATCCATTCACTCTAAAATCATACTTGGATACAGTAAATCCCAATATTGACCAAATTTTATCTGCTTTTCACTTGAGTTTGGCCCAACATGAGAATAGGTTGCAAGACAAGTTGCTCCAGAATACCGAAACGCTGGAGAATAGGTTACTTCAGAATACTGAAGCTCTGGAGAATAGGTTGCAAGACAAGTTGCTCCAGAATACCGAAACGCTGGAGAATAGGTTACTTCAGAACACTGAAGCTCTGGAGAATAGGTTGCAAGACAAGTTGCTACAGAATACCGAAACGCTGGAGAATAGGTTACTTCAGAACACTGAAGCTCTGGAAAATAGGTTACTTCAGAATACTGAAGCTCTGGAGAATAGGTTGCAAGAGAAGTTGCTCCAGAATACTGAAGCTTTGGAGAATAGGTTACAAGATAGACTTGATCAGAACGCTGAAACGCTGCGCGAAAGTTTACAAACAAACTGTGAAGTTTGGGGCACAAAATTGGTTAGGTTGCAGCAAAGTACTGAAAAACTGAACGAAGGACTCCAACATGTAGAAAATAAGTTGCAGGAGGTTTCTGATTCTTGTCAATCAGCTAATAGGTTACTAAATGAACGTATAAATGATGAAGTAACTTTATTAAATTCGAAAGTCAGTGATCTTGAATCAAAACTAGACCATCATGATGATGAGTTAAAACAACACTTATCAAACCAGTTGTGCCAACATGAAACTTCTATAAGTACACTACAAACAAATATGAATACTACTCAGGTAAAGTTGCAAGAATTTGATTCTATGCTTAAGGATTTAAATGAGAAATGCATTAACTTAGAGCAAAGCGATGTTATTTGTACTAGTATGGTTAGAGACGTTCTACAACCAGATAAAGAACTAAGTAATGATGATGCACTTATTAATGAACATAGGCACATAGCATGCCAAACTGATACAAGATTAAATTCTAAAATAAAGCATGTTGTTTTTAGTGAACACAATAAATGCGAAACATTTCATACAGGTTCTTCTGGCTATGATACATCTGATGCTGAAGTGAATTCTGTAAAGGAAAATGTAACCAAATTGTGCAAGGGCAAATCTGCTCACAATAAAAGTAGAAATAAATTTGCTAAAGCTTCCACTTCACAAGGCAAGAATACATATGCATTGCGGCATTGTGTTTTAGATAATACTGAATTTAGTAATAGCAATCCTACTGTTGACAAAATCCATTGTACATGTTCACTCAATAACCATTCATGTCTTTCTTCGTTGAACAACTCTTTACTGTATGATAATAAGCACGTACATACTTGTGATACTGAAAATAATGCACCTAGTTCTTTATGTGCTACAGACACATCAAAGCAAATTTGTTCTACATCTAACAGAAATTCCATACCTTCTAGAACTTATGTTGCTTGTGATAGTAAAGACAATTTCACAGGTCTTGAAACTTCAGTATGTGATTGCCAACGTCAAAGTACATGTCATTCCTTAATCCATGATCAGTTTCCTGATGGCTTAAATGTAAATCATAGACCTTGTACTAGAACAAACTGTACTTATAACCCGATGTGGCTGAATAATGATTCTACATGGAATTCTTATAATCAGTCTGATACATGCTCTAATAGATTTTCACGAGTTAGTGAACTTAGTCAATTGCCACGTTTTGGAGGAGATGTTTCAAAACAGTCTGCTAGAGAATTTATCGAACAACTAACTACAATGTTAAACATAATTGGTGTTCGTCCCAAGTATAAATTATGTATAATTCGTAAGTGTTTTTATAACGTAGGCGCTTACTGGTTCAACAGTGAAAAGAAGAGTTTCATTTCTTATGAGGACTTTGTACATAAATTTCTTGATCAGTTTGCATCTAATGAGTTATTAGAAAGTCAGTTGACATTGTTACGATCAAGAAAATACAACCCAGCTTCAGGTTTGTCATTGGAAGCATACGCTTTAAAAACGTATTCTGCTTATTGTAACCTTGTGGAAACTCCAAACAAAGTTGAAGTAATACGGATGATTTTGAAACAGCTACCTGAGTCAATTTCAAAGAATGTGGGCTGCCATAACATTACAGATCTTAAGCAACTGACGCAGAAATTAAGGACTATTGATTTGTATTCGAGCGAAAAGAATAAAAGTTTATCTTTGCCCGGTGATAATACAGATTCTGATGACAAGGCTAATAAGAAGAGAAGTTTCGACAGACCAAAATACTTCGTCAGGCAAGTAAATGTGGAGCGGAATTCTTATGATTCTACAACACAGACCGAAAATGCAGGAATCAATGTAAATCATCGCCCATCTCCCAGAAGATTTGAACGCAATCCCTCAAGAAGGCAGTTTGTAAGGTCTGAAAGAATTAATAATAACGTAAATAATTCGAATTTCAGACTTGGCAATACCCCAACATCTGATAACAGAAGATATAGTAGAACTGGAAATTACAATGAACAACCAATAGAGTATGGTAATGCATCTCATAGTTCACAGGAAAATAGTGTTACAGTAGGCATCACCAACTTGCAGCGTAATTCTGCAAATATGGAACACCTAACTCCGACTGCTACTACTACCACAAGTGCACATTCTTCTAACTACTTAAACAACTAAGGCAGGGTGATATGCTCCGATTTACCTTGCCACAAATAAATGCAAAGGAGCTGGATGGTAGAGTTAATAACCCTTATTTAGTACATGTTAAGGAATGTCTGAAGGATTATAATAAAATTAAATCTTTAGGCGTTACCAGAGATAAAGTTTTATCTGTAGCATTTTTATTAGAATGGTACGATTCTGAACCAGAGTGGATTATGTCAGAAAACGGTACTCCAATACCAAAAATTGAGAATCCAGAAATACAAGGTAAAATTGCGGATCTGTCTTTAAATTGTTTAATTGATACTGGAAGTCAGTGTAATTTATTAGATTATAAAATCTGGACAATTCTAAGTTCAATTATACCAGGAGCAAAATTGGAACAATTAGAAGGAATACAATTGGCTTGCTTTGCAGGAGATCAACGTATAAAGGTAATGGGTTTCAAATATGTAACAGTTCAAATAGCAAATGAGTTTTTCCACATGGGACTGTATATTGTTAAACAGTTACACGCTGATTTAATTCTGGGTTCGCCGTTTTTGTGGCAATATAAGGCGATTATAAATTACAGCAACGCAACCGTCATGCTTTCGAATTCATTAGGTCAGGAAATAATTACTCCGTTTTTAGTGCAATCTGAAGAAAGTCTTCCGTCAATGAAGGGAATAGTACGTTCTTGCAAATTACCAATTTCAACCACTTCACAAATTGAAGGAACATCTGACATCGCTTCGGAGGAAGATATTCGGCGTGCAGCGTACATGAACAATACTCTTCCATCTGATTGTTTGGATCAGTTATTTCATCTTCTTCTCGAATACCAAGTTTTATTTTCTGACAGACCTAAAAAAGCAAATGTGGAAGCTTACGATATACAATTGGATACTGATGTGCCAATAATAGCACCCACTTACCCTGTTCCTTATGCTAGACGGGATGATATGGAAAGAGAGTTAAAATGGCAACAGTGGGGCGTTATACAAGAAAGCACATCTCCCTATAGGAATCCACTCCACATAGTCCCAAAGGCGGGAGGTTTATGGAGACCAGTGGTCGACTTCCGTAAATTAAACCAACACGTAATTTCTCCGATGACACAGGTAGAGCCTATCTCGGAATTATACAAAGATTGAAGGGAGCAAAATACTTCACATCTATTGACCTTAGTTGCGGTTATTTTCAGATTCCTTTGACACCAAGGTCGTTTAAGTTTACGGCATTTTCTTATAGAGGTATTTTGATGGAGTTCCATTTTTTGCCTTTTGGAATCAAAAGTGCCGTGAGTGTGTTCGTTGATAGAATGCATAAAATATTTGGCAATCATACAAATTCTTTCCTGATTGTTTATATTGATGATATTTTAATTTTCTCTCCATCAATTCAAAACCACTTAGAACATTTACGTTATGTTTTATCAACTCTGAAGACAGCTAATATGTCTATTAAATTGTCGAAATGCAAGTTCTTCCAAACTGAAATACATTTCCTAGGCCATGTGATTTCTGGAGAAACCATTCATATTGATCCTGAAAGGAACCAAGCAATCATGGATTTTCCAGTTCCTCAAAACAAGAAGGCTCTAAGGAAATTTTTAGGAATAGTAAATTGGAGGAGAAAATTTGTTCACAAATTTGCAATGATAGCTGCTCCTTTGTATGATTTACTAAAATCAAATAACAAGTGGGACTGGAAGGAGAATCATCACCAAGCTTTTAATGATTTGAAACAGCTAGTTACATCTCCTGATGTATTAGCTCAACCGGATTTTAGTAAAATTTTCCATCTTAACACTGATGGAAGCAAAGTTGGAATTGGAGGAGTTTTATGGCAGTTATCAGATGAAGATGAAACGTTAGTAATACAATATGTTAGTAGAGTATTGCGTGGTACAGAATTAACTTATTCAACTCATGAGATTGAATGTCTTGCTATCCTCTTTTCAGTAGAAAAGTTTAGTGTTTATCTTAGTGGAAGAACATTTGTTATTCATTGTGACCATCAGTCACTTTCATGGCTGCAGTCGGCTAGAAGTTTAAACCCAAGACTAAACCGCTGGGCATTAAAACTTCAAAGTTTTGATTTTACTGTTGAACATATTCAAGGTTCTACCAATATTGTGGCTGATGCCTTAAGCAGATATCCTGCAAGGTCACAGGGAGATTTATTCACATCGAAACTCTACGTTAATAATACAAATATCGATCTCCTATCCCAAGATACTCCACAATATTGGGTACAATCTCAACAGAACGATGAGCAGTGTCAAAAGTTAAGAATTGCGATAAACAAAGGAGATTCTAAGTTCGAAATCAGAGGACATTTTAGAATGCATGAAGATATCTTATTCTATAAATCTATTGCGTCTGAACACTGGAGAATATTTGTACCTAAAAAAGCTGTGGAAAAGGTACTGTATGATCATCATGATTTATGTGGACATTTTGGTTATTCAAAAACCTTCAGAAAGTGTTCAAAATTTTTCTTTTGGCCAAACATGAAAGCCAGCATTAAATTATATCTGAGAAATTGTCTTGAATGTGCCAAGTCAAAGCAGAGAGTGCAACGTATCACACGAGAAGATCTTCACATATTAACTCCTAAAATACATCAATTCCTTTCATTAGATTTGATTGGTCCGTTACCAGCTTCTCAAGGTTATCAATATATACTAAGTATAGTGGATCTTGCAAGTAAGTTTATTATGGTTTATCCTTTGCGTAAAGCTTCATCTATGGAAATTATCAATAAACTAAACCAATCGTATTTTCATCATTATCCTGCATGTCTAATTATATTAAGTGATAATGGTTCACAATTTAAATCTAAGGAGTGGCGAAGTTTTATTACCTCCAAGAACATCAAGCATATTTTTACTTCGCCATATTCACCACACGCTAATCCAATCGAACGCTACAATAAAGAGATTGTGCGTTTACTGAGGTTATTTTGCAAGGATAATCATAAATCTTGGGCTAAATGTTTGACAA
The DNA here is from genome assembly GCF_977018435.1 of Lepisma saccharinum. Classification (NCBI taxonomy): domain Eukaryota; kingdom Metazoa; phylum Arthropoda; class Insecta; order Zygentoma; family Lepismatidae; genus Lepisma; species Lepisma saccharinum. Next base: position 32,930,399 of record NC_139239.1, on the reverse strand, counting down.
ACGTTGTCAAATTGTTGAACAATTCATATTCTGAATCTATTGGTTTTACACCTGCGGAACTATTTTTACACGATCAAGTTAAAGATAATATAACTAATATTGTCGATTGGCCTGAGAATATTGAAGAATTATCCTGGAAGGCAAAATACTTGGAGCTAAAAGAAAAACTTAAACATCGAAGAAATTCTAAAGGTGTTCAAACAAGCTCTGGTACTAAAAATATTGTCAAAGGAGATTTAATCATGATTAAAAATCATGCTAAGAGCTCTGCTTTAAACAAAACTATCTACAAATTGTATGATTTGTTTATTGGCCCATTCTTGGTAATAGAAGTAAGAAACAATTGTGCGACTGTAGTTTCTCTAGATGGAAAGGGAACAAAAGGTAGACAAAACCTAGAAAACATTAAACCTTTTAATTGTTCGGAGGAGAAAAGAAAGGAGTTGTTAAGAAATACTGATTTATGTTTTAATTTTACATAAGGGTTGAATTTGTTGTAATTTTGTGCAAAAACGAGTTCAGTTGTTTGCATTATGTATTTTATTATCATGTGTAAACCAGCATGAATTTATTATCTCTGTTCTGTTGATCATCATATTATCTTTTATGTAAGAACTTATGTTTGGCTTCTATTCTCATCAGTATGGTGTATGTCAATGTATTGAGGAAGAGTGTTGACACGAATAACATAGGGATAATTATACAAAGTGTCTCTCTAGAAGAATGATAAGAAGGAATATATATATAATGTAAGTTGAATGTAATGTGGTTCGCATTTTTATTGAATGGCTTCATTTGCACATGTAGTTTCAAAAGGAAGAAGTGCACTCGTGAAGAATAAAACATTTTTAAATGGACATAAGATGGTTATGAAATAGTAATGGTAATGAGATTGCAGTAAAGAAGAAATCTACTGAAGATGGCAGTAAAGAAGATGTGAAAAGAATGAGATTGCTGCCAAAGGAGTAAAAGAAGAAGTGAAGATGATACATTGAAGATGTTAAGTTTGAAAAATATACGTATTTCTACATCAAAGTATGATGTCAACGTTTTCAACCGGAGGAGGAGGCTATTGCAACAGTTCTTTAATTCAAAGACATTTTACAATTATATTTTGTTATTTAGTTGTGAGCATAATCTGAAAAGAATGAAGAAAATTCTGTTGTGCTACTCTGTTTAATTTTGATGTTATTTTGTTTATTATTCGTTACTATAGTGACTGTAAAATTTGGTTAATAGACTAATTTTGTTAAGTAACATTTGAAAAGTTATTTTTAATTTAAAATATTGCGACAAACTGCTCCACACCGGGGACAGTTGCAGCTTGACGAATAGCAAACGCTTCCGCCGTGAATATTGAAAATTCTGCTGATAATGGGTAGATTTTGTATTCCATTAGATTATTGCAATACATTGCAGCTCCAGTGTTACCAGTTGCGAACTTTGATGCGTCTGTATATACTATGTAAAAATCTTCATGCACATCCACTGTATTCAATGAAACACTTGGGTTCGAACATTTTTATATTTAACTCCATAACACATGTACAAAAAATTAAAAAGTTACCATAACAACAATATATATATCATTTGAATATTTATGGCTGTTTCAGCTCATGGCTCCATAACTTAACTTCCACTAATATATAACACGAGGATCGATATCTCGAGTTAGAGGTCCTTGTTAGTTCTTGGTGTATTTAAATACCCGTAGATTTCACTTGGGAGAGTATTAATAGACCAATTTTACATTTTCAACATTCGTGTTCACTGGAGTCCAGTCCAGCCAAGTAGCATGGCGCATTAAGTATGTGGGGAGTTTGAGCTGCTTTTACCTTACTTCTTCTACTACTTGTTAGTTATTTTATACGTATGTGTGTCTCTTGGTTTTGTTTTGAGTTTAAATCCACGTAATGCACAGTTAGTCTATTCGTGATTGGACCTACAGTTTAAAGTGAGATCCGAACCAGTATGTACAGCCACTTTGTCCTTGATTATAAGGTAGCGACGTTACCACTACGTCGTCGGGGAGGTCTACATTGCTCTCGGTATTCCTGCATAGTTAGTTCTAGCTTCCACGTATCTGTCGCGAAAAGTAGAGTACAATGCTATATATTTAATTAACGCATACATAGGTTGATTGGTTGAGGTGGTGTTTTGAGTCCACTTAAAGCATAGTAAGGCTAATTGGGACTGGACCTACATTTAAAAGTGAGATCCGAATCATTATGTGTCTCCACCGGGTATCAAACCTGGAACCCCTTGATTACAAGGCGACGACGTTACCACTATGCCATCCGGGAGATCCCACATACATACGTAGGCGCAAAAATACTATTCAAAATAAACAAATATACAATAGGCCTATGAGAACTAGAAAAATACCACATGAAGGTGCCAATTACGGAATATCTATTTTTACCCTTCCAGAGCTTCGATATTAACTTAGCACGTGCCGCTGAAACGTCATTGTATACATTATTCGAGGAATTGCATTTGCTAGGCGTGAAGCTACAGAGACCTGACAGCTTGAAGCTTCAGTAGCCACAGTGACCACGCCCACCCACATGAACATTCTACACGTATCATATATTAAATGCCCACTCGTCCTCGAAGGATCACTTAGACGATCTATGTCATTTTATTGTCCGATCTGACGTGCTTAGGCTGAAACACGCATGCTAAGGGAAAAATTCGAATTGTTCAATATTTTCCTGCACGAGTATACTTGTGTAATTAGTATACCTTGTCAATACCGGATTGACTTTTGCTTGAGACCAAATGACAGGGCCGCCGTTTGGGCTGTGCAGTGATTGACCACCGCACATGGTCTCGCTCTTCCTCCTATATAAGAGGTGATCATAGCGCAAGTGACATAACTCAATTCAAGACAAATTTCGAGAGAAAAGGCACATTTAAATTACTTTAAATGTTTAGCTGTTGTAGCACAAACTTAGTGGTGCTTCTATGAGCAAGAATTTGAAACTTGGGATACACTTACTTTCAGCACTGAAATCTTAATACTTCTCAGTCTTTGTAGGTGTGGTAGTTTCTGAAATGCCGGTAATTGGCACGACTGACAGGCAAGTTCGTCTCATACACTGTAAAACCGTCAATTTTCTCTGCTATCCAACTACTGTAAAAGAAAATGACTATGGCCTTTTTTAACGTATTAATGTCCATTGCATAGCCAAATTAATGATAATTCAGTTTTAAAAATATATGTATGATGCACGCAACTGTAATTTATAATCATTATCTATTTAAAGCATGATAAAAGATTCAAATTTAAATTAAGCGTGCTGTTATTGTAAACACGCAGACTTAAATTTTAACGGTAGAATATTGTAAACTGTACGGTAAATTCTAACAGTGTATGGTAGATTTTCATGGTCACGTCGTCGCCTTGTAATCAAGGTGGAGGCACATAGTGGTTCGTATCCCACTTTAAACTGTATGTCCATTATCGATTAGCTTATCTGTGCATAAAGTCGACTTAAAACAACAAATCAATCAATCAATCAATTTTTGTTCCACCCAGTAAAAAAATGTGCCTCTCTTGAATGTGTTAAATTGTCCTTCCCCTAACGTAGAGCTCCAAGTTGATTCTGAAACCCACCCTTTGGAATTTTAGGTTTTTGTTTTTTCTATGTTTGGTAGAAAAGATGTAAAACTACGAGGGTCACTATTTATATTTTGAGCTTAACAATGAAAAAACAGGAATTTGGCATTGAAAACTGCTTTATTGTTTTCGAAGTATTCTCCTTTATGGTCAATACACTTTTGCATTCGTTCGAACCATTTGTCAAAGCAGTTTTTCCAATCTTCTTGAGACACCTCAAGAAGGAGTACCTTGGAATATGTATCTATAATCTGGTCACCAATAGCTAAAATATATATAGAAAAAATAGAACAAATACAAAAACGCTTTCAACGTTATTTGTATTCCAAAAAACATGGTAAGAATTGTAATGTTAAAATGTTATCTACCAATACACTTCAACGAGAAATCGACATGCCATCATTAAGGTCAAGGAGAATTTTTATGCAACAGTTATTTTTGTATAAAATAATTAATGGTCTTATTGATAATGCTCAAATTTTAAGCAAAATATCTTTTAATACTACATGTTGTCATCTTCGAAATAGAAACTTGCTGAATTGTCAAATGGCTAAAACTAAGAAGTATCAAAACTCTCCGTTACAGCAAATGTTAGATTTGTACAATAAGTTATCAATGATAGATAATGAGTTAGACTTTTCGTATTCCCTGAATATTTATAGAACAAAGTTGCAATCATTATGTTTTACACAAGAAATTATAGAAATTATTGTCTTATAAGTGCAAATATTTGGGATTTCTGAATATAAATATATGTTATAGGTGAGGTATTTATTTGTTATCATTTACTATGAGTGTATGTAGGGCTTTGTATTGTTTTGTACTCCCTGAATGTTTGCAAGACAAAATTTCAATCATTATGGTTTGCGCAAGAAATTATAGAAATTATTGTCTTGTAAGTGCAGACATCTAGGGATTTCTGAACATGTATATATATCATGGGTGAGGTATATTGTTACCATTTATTATGAGTGTAGGTATGGCTTTGTATTGTTTTGTCTTGTAAATATCTATTTGTGTGAAGTATCTCTTTATTTGTGTGTATGTGTGTTTTTATATATTATTAATTATGTATGTATATTTAAACTGTATGCAAGTCTCCCATAATTGGAGAAGCTTTCTCTGTTGGAGACAACTACAATTAAATAAATAATATGGTTTTTGAACGCATCAACGGCATCTTCCGCCAACGAAAATCGTTGTCCACGCAATTTATTCTTGACATTCGGGAACAAGAAGAAGTCATTGGGTGCCAAATCAGGACTGTACGGCGGATGACCCATCAATTCGATTTTTTGACTGTTCATAAAGTCGGTTGTTAGACGAGATGTGTGACAGCTGGCATTTTCTTGATGAAGAATGATCCGACGGCGTTTGTTTGTTTTCCGTATTTGACCGAAGACCTCTGGCAAACAAATTGTTGTGTACCATTCAGAGTTGACCGTTCTACGTTCCTCTAAAGGCACAGTTGCCACATGACCAGTTTTCCAGAAAAAACAGGCGACCATTTGTTTCGATGTGCTTCGAGCGCGAACAACTTTTGTTGGATTGGGTTCATCTTGAAACACCCATACAGTCGACTGCTGTTTACGTTCCGGCTCATATGCATATATCCATGATTCGTCACCTGTTATATACGTCTTTTGAAGCACCACGATTGTATTTATTGAGCATTTGTTTGTACCAATTGACGCGAGCGTCTTTTTGAGTTTTTGTCAAATTGTGTGGGATCCAACGAGAACATACCTTTCTCACAGCTAAATGATCATGTAATATTTTATATATGCTGGTGGAACTAATTTTTATGGTTGCCTCAATCTCACAGTATGTCACATGACGATCTTGCAGTATTAGGTTGCACAGCATCAATGTTTTCTTGAACAACAACTGATTTTGGACGACCTTCGCGAATCTCGTCGGTGAGCGAATGGCGGCCACGATTAAATTAGTTATTCCAGAGTTTCACAGTGGCAAAGGATGGGGCTTCATCGCCAAATGTGGAAGTAAGTTGATCGATGCACTCTTGTCTTGATAATCCACGTCGAAAATCGTAAAAAATCATCGCACGAAAATGTTCACGAGTTAATTCCATTTTATTGTTGTCGCGCAATCTCCAAGGCAACATAAACAACACAAATGAAGCTATTGACAAAACATTTGAAGTACGTAATGGTCAATAATGCCAGACGATTCCGTGCAAACGTCAAATCGCGCCTAACTTTAATCAGTGTTGCCAAGGCTCAAAATATAAATAGTGACCCTCGTATAAGCTAGTAAGAAAGCAAATGCAGATTCCTATCATCATTCGATTGATTGATTGAAACAAAAATTGTGGGTGCATCAGCACTTAGGCTATTTGCCTCATATCATTCTGCGGGACCAAGTCTCTTACCATAACTAAAATGAACACGTCTCTCTAAGGACCAAAATCTCCTTGCCCACGTTAAAAGCTGAGGCTGTAAAGGGGCACTCTGCACATATAAGGAAAAAACACAGGACAACACAGAAGTACAGAGGATTATACTGACTGTAGGCCCGGACACCAGAACCTTGTTGGCCTCCAGTGATGCAGTTTACAGGGGGGTAATATTTGGAAGTGAGGTTGAAACTTGAGTTTCAGCAGTCACCACTTACATACCAGGATAAAAAAGGGTTTATAAATAATACTGGAGAGTGAAGAATAAGTGGACAATTTTCGTTGTTTAACGGGGCAGGATAAATGCCCCTCTATGCAGGAATATACCTAGACCTTATACCTAAGTATGCTTCTAATTAGGTGAACATTTGTGCGTATGTGCTTTTCTAGAATCGTGACATACCCTAATATTTATAACCTATTTTCTATACCCACATTAGGGTTTTGCATTGAGGCTGGTCGACTTTTGCATGTGTTAAGAGTGCCGGCCTCGATAGGGGTGTACTATGTGAGGGTCCCTTCATCAATTTCATCTGATCATCACTCATCCTCAGCGTTACGATTGGCCAAAAAAGTGGCAGAAAAAACGATATACGCAGACAGGCTAATTAGGAGTGGACCTTCAGTTTAAATTGGGATACAAACCCATTACGTGCCTCCATCAGGTATCGAGCCTGGGAGCTCTTGATAACAAGGCACTAGAATTACCAATACCCTATCCATAAGGCCTGCGTAAAATAACAAAAGTAGAAGTAGAAGTAGGTTCTGCACAAGGAAGACGGATGCCATAGAGTAGTTGCTTAGGGCCAGGTTTTATAGTAAACTACAAGTATAATCGTAGGTTTCAACCTTACACTGGCTAAAACAAATATATTCATCAAAAGACAAGGTAAGATGTGCTCTCTCGAAGTTATGCTATAATACGTAAAAGCGCTAGGCAATGAATAATGCGGCCCCTTTCCGATGCTGTAGTGGTAATCAAGGGGTCCTAGGTTTGATCCCACTTTGAACTTGAGGTTCAGTCCCTATTATCCTATCTGAGCATAAAGTGGACTTCAAAACATACGTTAACAAATTTTATGACAATGGATAATGCCCAGGTAACATTTCATCCAACGGAAAAATGGTTTTGACATGTTTTTCCGCCACTTTTGGCTAATCGCGACGATGAGGATGAGTGATGATATTATGAAATTGATGAAGGGACACTCACAAGGAGCACCCAAGCCTGGATTCTATCCCGGGACCCATAGGCGTCCCACACTTGATCCCACACAATTTTCAGGTTTATGAAAATTTACAAGTTAATGGTACTTTTTAGCCTCCTGGAAACTGAGAGCAAGGTAGCTTTTATGATTTTGGAAAGGTAACAGTTATGAAATTAGTCCTGGATGATATTTTTATCCGCTTTTTTTTTTATTCTGCCCCCTCCCCCACTCCCAAAAGTTAAGCTCCAAGTTCGATTCTGACCCCTCAAAGTTAGGTCTCAAGTTTCGCCTATGCCGGGACACCTGGCATCGTAGCCCGATGCTAAACACTCCGCCACGTAGGTCGGCTGTAAAAAAAATTGTGTCATTTATCGCAACCTTAATTTACACTTACCCAAAACTCCATACAGACACACAAGAATGAAAAGACCAATATGGGAGAAGAGGTACTTGATCAACACTTTGAAGCATGATTTCTTCTTCGGTGCAGCAGGTGCTTCGGAATCCATTTTCAACCTCTCGAGTCTGTCACGAATCCATTTGCTGAAGCACCACTCGCACACCGGCGCCTTGTCACGTCACGGATCTAGCGTCGAATGCACGAAAGCGGCCGATAAGCGTCGGCATTCTATGGCAACTGGCGCTGGGCGACGAGTCAAAACACGACGACGCTGTCAGGGCAATGAGTGCTGTTTTTGTAGTCGCCATAGAGCGAGCCTCACGGAAACAAATCAGTGGTTAAGGAAAGTATGGATTCCCTCATTCGAAATGGCAACGGTAATGATTCTTCGATCTTGTCTGTGCCCTTCACTTGTCTTCTCAATGGCACCAAAAAAAGAAAGTAAAGCCTCAAGGACGTGTTAGCAGGGTCCAAAGGATTCACCCTAAACGGCTTTTACAAGTAATTTAATAAAATTAAATAAGCAAAATATTCTTGCTTAGCATTTATTTTGCAATCGAGCGTTGTTTAAATCCGTCCAACTTACACGAAGCCAATGTTTAGTTTGAGATCATAAGGCTCTAAATGACAGTACCAAATATTTATGCACACTACTATATGTAATAATATGTATAAATTATTAATCAGGAACTTTACTTTTCATCAAATGGACCTAACATATTTTTGTTATTCAACAAATATTCTTTTTTAAAACTTTTTGACAGTAATTTCCTTGCCAGGTCTGCTAGATAATGAATATGTATCTACTGTTATACCTCTATTCTTCTAGCGTCTTTTTACTGTTCATATAATAACAACAACAACAATATTAATTAATTTACATATTATGAATATACATGTAAATTATATTAATATATTAACTATAAACATTTATATTATTATTATTTCTGAAGCACTTGGTTCGAGACACTTTTTGCAAACGACTCCACAGCGGCCATCCACATAGACAGAGTTAATATCCAGTGTAAGCTTCATGCCTCTATCACTTTTTGCGAAAAAGTTACGGACGTTCAAAATCTCGGTTGCGTGACTTTTCGAACACGCTATACAGGATCAACGAAGTTAGTAATAAGGTGTGTTTTATACAGCGTAAGCGTATATTGATACACCTGTAGATTGAATTGCATCCATCGATTGCATCTTCTGCAAATATGCTGTATAAAGAAACTAACTGCCGGAGTATTAGTTGAGGTGAGTGTACAACCACTTTAAAGCTTCGAAAGCATCCTGCGTAACACTTTTAGATCTTGAGAAATCATTCGATATTTTTTTTTTTTAAACGATGGCCTACTGTATACAATTAAGGCAAAAGTTGCAGGCTCGATGAAAACTTGATCTGGACCTGCATTTTTCACTTAAATTTCTACACAGTACATCTGCCGCGTGTGTCAAATTATAATGGCCTACTGCTATACACTGTATGAAGACCAGTAGGAGTAGGTATACAGTACGAAATCAGAATATTTCTGTCATTTATAACACCAGTTTCTTGTTGTGTTCCATATTTTATTCAGGTTTTCATCAACCTCTGTTGTTTTTGGAGAATAAAAATAGCAAATGGGATATAGTAGTATATTTAATGCTATTATAAACTCAACAAATGATGAGCACTCCTCCAGCAGATTTGCTTACACTTAAAACAAGCTCAACATGCCCATATGAGCTTTTTGCTCTAGTGTAGAACCCTGCCTAATCCAAGATTTTTGTAAAAAAGCCCTCATGGATTCCATGAGAAAGGAAGAGCCCCTCGGATTGATGTACCTATACTTACAAAAGGTACTTCTGTGAGATTGTTGTCCATAAACTTGTCAAAAATATGCCCCTCTTGATATTTTTTTTGGCCACACTTAAAACTATGCTAAGACACACACACACACATATTTACTTCTTGTTTAAGTTCAATTGGATACCAGGTTCAAATTGTATATTAAAACAATGTAATTCTTCTAGAATTGCTCCGTGACTCTCTCATTTCTTACATCATAAACATATGATTTTTCTCCTATGAGAATAACACTACATATGGTGTCATCAGGTAAAGCCTCATGAAATTCACAGATAATTTTAATGTTTGTTCTGTCATTTACCACAACCTGTTTCCTTTTTGAAGTGTTAATTACAAACATGGGTCTCTGTGCCTTGAATTCATCTGGTGTGTAGTACATGTCAGTATTGCCAGTAGTGACTCTTTTGAAGGATGTAAAGGCTTCATATAATTTAAGAAAATCATTCTTGGACATGTCTAAATTGTAATTCTCTCTAGGAAATACCTCATTTCTGCCATTTTTAAGATATATGTTCTTGATGTTGCAGCTATCAAATTTACTTGAATTTTTTTCCTGATTGTTGTGTCTTCCAGTCTGAAACAGTACCACTACAAAATCAGGCATGTCAAATTGTATGCTGGAGAATGAATTTGTGGCATCAAATTCATAATAAGAACCAGATGCGGGCTTCTGTACACATTGATATGTATAAAATTGTAGAGGAATCTGTGGATTTTTTATTATATCAGCTTTGTATTTAAGAGCATAACTGGCTTCATACTCAACAACAGGGATTCTTAACTCCATAGTCTGAATAATGCATTTGCCTGCATCTGGTAGGGTATTGGGCAGAGCTTCTCCTGTAGGGTTTATTGCACTGTACCTCATCAAAGCATTGTTATCATTTGCAGCTCTTCTAAATGTGATTCTTAACCCACCCTTCCACATAATATCTTTGTAATCTGAGAAGAATCCTGGCAACAGGCGCATGGGGAACAGCACAGTGTGGTTTTTAGATAAAATCTTATCACCAGCCTCAAATCCACCGATTTTGTAGTATGAAGCCTCGGTTTTGGATAATTTTAATGTGGCCAAAGCTGTGGAGGTAATTCCGGGATAATCTACTCTGTTTATAACAACGCCATGCTTTCTGATCTCAATTTCAGAGAATAGATGCGGCACAAAATTATCAACCAATCTTATATTAGAATTTGCCGGATAATCTGCACCATCGAGCTTTACAACATCAAATTTGATGTATAGATCTGCTCTGTGAGGGTGTATAAAGCCATCCCCTACATCAAGATCAACCTCAATTTCTGTGTTGGGTTGATTTAAATTTGCAAATGTCCTCCTGTTTGGGGGGAATGATTGTAGCTCATAACTCTCAATATTTTCCATTTTCTTCTTGTATGTATTTTTATTTAAATGTTAATCTCTATGATTGCAGTTGTTGTGGCTCCAGCAAAATCAACTAATTCTTCTTTTTCATTAGTGACCATCAATTCAATATAATCTATTCTATTATGGCACACAGGAAAATATAATGTTGGGGATGGATTGTAGATAATAGGCTCCATGAATTCAGAATTAGGTTTGAATGTTGCAATAATGCCTGTTTGTTTGTGAGTGCCTATGCCATTTGATTTGGTGATCATACCCTCTGCTACATTACAGTGAATATTTAGAGTCTCTATGGCCAAGAATTTAGGTATATTCATAGCAGTGTGTTTGATGCCTGCTTCAAGTTTTGTGTTGTTCTCAAATCCTAACAGCTCTCCTATAGTAGCCAGATCCACTGTTTCTGTGGCAGATACAATCTCTACTCTGTGAGTGACAGAATTTTGACTTAACACTATACCTCTGGGTAATTGAGCATTTAGAGTGGAGAGATTATATTGCCCTGGAGTAATAACAATTTTTTCATCCCCTACTGCAATTTTGTTGTTATGGTGTGTAATATTAGGGATTAGGTACATGCCATAAAGTGCTCTGAGAGCTATTGTTTTGGGATACACAATGTCATCATGCAATTTGAGTTTCAATATTGAATTTTGGCTGGTGAGATGGAATACCCCCATGATGTTTCAGATACCACAAGGCTTTTTGAAAATCTTCAATTGATGGTTTATTTATTTGAGACATATATCTAAGAACAGATAAACACAAATGTCCGCAATTAACATCTTTGAAGTTTTGAACACGGGCATTATTGTAATAAACATTAGCTGATTTTAGATATTTTACTAAATTTTCAGGTGGAACACCTCCAAATGAATCAAACACAAATGCCTGATTGTTTAAATATTTAAGATAACAGATCCAGTGAGTGCCCTGATTTTTGTACTTATCCAAATTAACAATGCCACACTCTTTGTTGAGTGGTTGTTCTGGTAAAGAATCAGACATGTACACACCTCTAAAATGTTTGATGCCCAGTGGCTTGATTAAAGCTTCAATATCTTGGTTTGTAAGCGGCTCTTGTTTTTTTTAAACTTATTCATGGCTCTCTTAACACCTTTGCCCTGTTTCTCCATTGCCAGGTTGTGGCGCTTCAATTCATCTAATTCTGCCCTATTCTTCTTGGCATCTATTACTGTTTTTGCTATGGCAGCTGATCCTCCTGCCAAGCTCCCCACAGCCCCGAGAGCAGCTAAGATGGCAGGGATGGTAAATATAAATCCCCCCACATGTGATTTTTTTCTTGATTGCTGTAATTTTTTTAATTGGGGGGTACTAAGTAACAATTTCATACCATGCCCCTTTGCAAGACAAGAATTTTTTTTCTTGCGCTGCTTTTTGGTCAAAAGACTGTCAATAGTTTTAAGAGATTTGAGACCTGCATAAGGTACCTGATACATAACACCCTTGGCCTTCATTGTAGGTTTATTATATACATATTCACAACCCTCACCCCAGTTTTTGTTTGGTGCTCATAGCTATGGTGGTTCCCAATGCTGCAATTTTTTCACTTAAAGAAGCATCTTTGCTTACAAATCTGCCAAATGCAGCCTCTTCTAATTTCTTGTCTGCAACATGTCTCTTGTCAAGATCAGAATGTGTGTTGTATGCTATGTCATGGTCTCTACAAGCAGCATCTAGGGGATTGACACCAGGATCACCTCTGTTTAATCTATGATCCAATTTTGTGCCTGGACCACAATACTGATAGCCTGGAATGTGTAGTTCAAATGGCAGCTTGTTTATAATGTCATTAACAAGGCCCCGACCCTCAGAAATATTCCAAAATTTAGGTGGTAGAGTATTAATAATTTTTATGAGATATCCAATCCCCTTAGTGTCATTCACTATAAAATTAGACAATTTTGTGCTTATCATGTCCATAATTCCAACCTTTTCATTGTAAAAATTGTGGTTCCCAGCATTTTCCTCCCCAGCTATCACCAATAACCTATCTACAAGTTTCCTGACATCATCAACCCACACAAATTCTTTAGGCAGGGTGTTGTATTGTTTGATTCCACTGCCAGTCTTGATCTGTGACCATATGGGCTTGATTAAATTGTTGTATTTTGCCCCACTGCTAGACTTGACTCTTTTTTGTGTGGGATCATTGTTCTGGTATAGAGCATCTGATTTTATTAATATTTCTTTGTAATCCTCATAATCCTGATCTGTATAGCTGCCAGGTCTTTTCCTGGTCATCAGTTCCCACAATCCAGGCGTTCCGGTGTACTTAACAAAAGCACCCTTTTCTCCAAGTCGAGATTCTGAATATACAATTATATCATCTCCCATAAATGTTACTCTGAAATTGCCAATTCTATGTATGATGCTGCCATCAAGCTCTGTGTCAGCATATAAGCCAAACACCTCATCTTTATTGTCTTTAGGTGTGGTTAAATATTTTTGAGCAAGAAGACCCAATTCAATAGGATCCTGACTAGCCTCAATTCTTCTAGGAGCAATAGGACTAGGTGTATGAATACTGGAAAGTGGGGTGAGTGGATAATCTAATATGTTCCTAGCAGCTACAGGTACAAGCTCTGTGAGCAAATTTTGATTCTGCTCTGTAACAGTTTTGATATTCTTACCTAAATTATTAATAGCATCAATTACAGGCTGTTCTGTTTGTTTATGTTTTTCATAAATTCCACGGTTCTCTGATTTCCATCCCTTAAATCTTTTTACAAGATAATCTCTTAATTTAAGATCATCAATAATTGGCCTTTTCATGTTTATTTATATACGTCTCTACGTCTAGAAAATTGTTGATTTTATTTCTGTATTTGCCACTATTAGGTGTTCTTGTCATATCAATTGTGACAAACCCATAACTGTCCTGGCTCCAGCACTTACTGCAAAACTTGGAAAAATCATTGCAGCTCAAGTCCCCACCTACATATTCATCATGTATGTGTTTGAGGTTGGTATGGTCTTGATGAAACACACATATAAAATTGCTGTTGTCCCGGATCAGTTGCTTCGGTATTTTTGAAAAAGTCTGTGCCAGGTAGAAGCAATCAATGTTTTTGTGCCGGCCCTGTGTAAAGAAATTCCTAACCTTGTTTTGATTATCCAGTATAATGTCATCAAACACAACAACAGAATTATCGAGACAGTCATGAAGTGGCTTAACATCTGGTTCAAAAGTGGCAATATCCAATCCATCATATAGCTTCATCAGCTGCTGATATTTTAATTGTTCCAAGCTCTTAGAGAAGATATACAAGTGCCTGTTTTTCCAGTCTAACCAGTTGGGTGCCAATAAAAAATTATCAACTATTAGTGTAGTTTTACCACAAGCAGATGGCCCAACAATAAGACACCTAATATTATCAGGTAGCAATTTGCCGTTTCTTTTATTCTGCTGTTCAGGTTCTGGCAGCCTCTTTATAACATCCCAGGTGCTCATATTATTATTTTGTTTGCATCGATCCAGCTGTGTTCTGGAAGTCCTAGCCATTTGACAAGCAACTTGTTGCCTTTTCTGCGGATAATTTTTTCTATGAGATATGTGTCAGGCTGTTTAGTTTTGCTGAGCTCTTGTTCATAAAACCTGCCTTTGAGAATTTCTCCTCGGTGATCCTTTATTATATATGTGTTAAGGGTCCCAGGTTTAACTTGAACCACTGTAAATAATTCAGTGCTCCAGTTTCTTGTAAAGCCTCTCTTGAATAAGTGCTTATATTTGCTGATTCTTACTTGATCCACCACCTTGTATTTGGCCTTTCTTGTTGTTGGCTGATATCTAGGATAATAAACAGTGCTGATCAATTTCTGCTCATCAGATGAAGTTACTTCAGAGGGTTTCATGTTGATTGTGGAATGGACAGAGTTGTTATATTTATGTAGAAGTTCTGGAAGAATATTAATCCATTTATAATTACCTTGAAGGGTAAATTGTTTATACATAAGATTTTTTAAGGTTCTGTTGAATCTCTCTACAATTGAGGCCTTGAGATCACTGTAACTCGAATAATGTTTTATTGCCTGGCTTTTAATAAATTGTTGAAACACTGAATTATAAAATTCTTTGCCATTATCTGTTTGCAAATAGCGCGGGGATCTTCCACTCTGATTGATGATTGTCCTGATGGCTTCTGTAACACATTTTCCAGTCTTGGATTTGAGTGGCACAGCCCAGGCAAATTTTGAAAATGTGTCTATTACAGTGAGTAGATACTTGTAGCCCTTGTTGATTTTGTCTAAGTTTTTCAACTGTCCACTTGCCATTTCAATCAAGTCGCTCTGCCATAAATCATCTATGCCCTTTGTGACTACTGGGAGTCTCTTAAAATTATGTCGGGCCTGTCTGTGTAATTCATCAACAATAATTTGTCTAGACATAATATGTAAACAAGAATATTGCAACTATGGGGTGTTCAGCAGCTGATACTGCAGGATTTTCTAAATATAATTTGTCCCCTATCTGTATTTTAAATTCCAGAGTGCCATCATCTTCAGTATAGGCTGTTTCTAATGTATTGGGGTCTGTAAAATCCTCCAATTCTACACTGGTGATTTTCACTTTGTTATCAGCATTTGTTATTGATAAGGTAGGGTAGTGATGTGCCTGTGGCTGTAGCCAATATTTGATCTTGATTGGTCTCAATGTGCCCCCAACAAAAAATTGGTAATAAAACTGTGCAGGGGACAGCATATATATTTTGCCTCCTGGTGTAAATGGAGAATCATATTCTTTGTTGGGGATGCTGTACAATTCAAGAATTACTGTATGTTTTGGATTCTCGATTATGCTTGTTATTTCCATTTCTGCTGTGAGCAATCTGCTTGTTACAGATTCAAGATGCTCATTGATGGTTCTAACAACATCATCATGGCCTGGCTTGATTTTTATGTCAACAGCAAGTCTCTTGTATTGCTGCACAATTTCTTGTAGCTGGGTGGCAAAAACAGACAGAGCATTTGCTTGATTGGATTCCATGGTCCCTAGCTGCTGCTTGATATTAGCTACAATTTGTTGCAAATTTTCAACAATTGCCAATTTTGAATTTTGAGCTGTAAGATCATGGACCTGTCTTCTGATATCCTCAAACAGGGCATGCAATTCATTAATATGTTGATTGGTTGGTAGAGTGGCCACTGTCTGAGTGAGATGTTTGATCTCTGCCTGGATATTCTTGATATCTTCTGATTTCAATATCCTATTCACTGCTCTCTTAATATTTTTAAGTTCCTGTGATGTAGGAAGATTTGATACTGTATTTTGCAAAGATTCAAGTGCCAATTTCACATTGTGTAATTCAGAAGCATCAGCCACATTTTGCATAGCATTTTGGAGCAAAGCTATATCTGCCTGAGAGGGTGTGGATTGTTGTAAAATTTCAAGTTTTGTTTGGATATCATCTATCAAGTGATGAAAATGAGATAGTTCAGATTCAGTGTTGAGGTTTTCAAGCTTTGTGATTTGTTGCTGGACACTGACAAGGGTATCTACAATCCCAGGCAATCGGGATTCGAGTACATTTGCCAAATCACTTTGCACTGCTGCTATTGTACCTTCAAGATGGGTTATGGAACTTTGAATTTTTCCAAAATCTTCATATGTTTCAAGTTGCAGCTTAATATTTGCTACACTCCGAGTTATTGCATTCAAAGCATCAGAAGATGGCAAATTGTTCATAAAATTTTCAAGTGTCTCAATTTTTTCTTTAACCTCGGCTATGGCATTGTTCAGAGGGTCCAGATTAGGTATTTGGAGTGACTGAATCTGTTCCTTTAGAGTGGAAATCACTAGATCAAAATCTTCTTGTGATTTTATGCTTTTGACAATTGTTTGGAGCTGTGCCTGGACATTATTTATCTGCTCCTCTAATTGTTGTTTCAATTGCTCAGAATTGGTGGCCTGGGTCTTAAATTTGGCTTGAAGAGCTGCTACAGCCTCTTCCAAACTTTGAAAATTATCCAATGTGGCCAAATCAGTATATTTCTGAAGCAGCAATTTGAGTTCAGAATCAATTTTAAGAAGAGGGTCCATGCATTGTGATTGTAAATTTGTAATTTCTAATTGAAGACTGGCATTGAGTGTGGTTTGTAAAGCTTGTAAATCACTTCTTAATTTCTTGACTCTGACATCAAGCATCAGAATCTCATCACTGTGATCTTCATGTCTTGTATGGCCAAATATATCATTAGGCATTTTGTTTAGTAGTTATTTATTATAGAGTATCTGATTCTTAATTCTATAAAAAAAGGTATAAGCTTGTCATAGGATCCAGGGACCTCAATATATAAGCAGTCACCAGCAGAAACAGTATAAACAGTGCCAGAAACCATGTTTGAGTGCTTAATTCTGTAAATATTTCTCCCTACTGAAATTTTAACATCACCCTCAGGGGTTGTAATAAATTGCAATTGCCCACCTACAGGTAATTGGTAATGATTTAAATTATTGTTAAATATGTACAATATTTTGCCTGTTTCATCATCAACATCTGTAAATATGCTGTTCAGATGAATAATTAACAAGCCACTCAGTTTAGATATTATATCAGGAGAGGCTTGTGGTGTTGGCAGGTCCATAATAGCCTGTTTTTTGAACCCAAATAAGTTCATAGGCATGTTTATTTATTTCAAATCATGCTCTGTAATTGGGCATTGATTGCCATTTTTCAAATCACAATGACCCCATGGTAAAGTATGAATGCCACATGATAAAATGCATCTCTTATCATCATGTGGGTCCAGAGCCACTTTTCTTACAACATTTGAAGTCAATAAGTGATCCACACTCTGGATTCTGGATTCTGATGTTCTGATTAAATTCAGAAATTTGAGACAATTTTTATAATCTTCAAATTGGAGCTCTTTTTCCACAGCTACTTTGCCAATACCCTTGGCCTTTTTGGCAGCAACACCACTACATGTTTTAAAACTGTACATCTTGGCACTTAACCCAGCAAATTCCACAATAACATCACCAAGTGTCTCATCTTTTAACTTGCCGGGCACCTTTTTGTTGTGGGGTTGAATATTCAGATGGCCTGGCAATTCACTGGTGTCAAAATATTTAAACAATTCAGGCTGTGTCATATCTTGATAAACATCTTCTGTTTTAATATCAAGAATAAAACTATCCGTGTCCATGTACATCAATTTTATATTATCACCATAAAAAGGTTTCAACACATCATAATACAATGTTAACATATGTGATTTGGCCAAATCCAATATTGCAGCCCCTACATAAATAGGTTTATCAAACTTAATTTTTGTTTTCTTCATGTTGAAAAGTGCCATATTTTCATCATAAATTCTTCTGTAATTGAAATTAGGCTTTGCAACCAATTTTTTGCTCCGGCTGGGGTCAGTAATTATTTTAACATCAGTATGTTTTCTGACATTTTCAATTGTTTTGCCATATACAGAATTTACCATCAATTTAAACAAGGCCTTATCAAATTGGCTGTTTGCAGATGTTCGAAGCTCCGTGTTTGTATCAATGTATGGTTTCAACCATTCTGAGTGTTTGAATCTCAAAACTTTTCCAACTTTGGTCACTTGAACACCATGATTCATTAGGAACTGGAGGTTTTTGTAATATAAGACATAGCCCTGTTTTGGCTCCAGTGTCATCATGAGCTTCTTCTGTTTAGAGCCAGGTGAGCACTGAACCTCAGGAATTGGGGGCAGATCAGAAAATTTATTGTGCAAATCATCAGGAATTGTCAGATCAACCTCTAAGAATAGGCCATAATTACTATCATCAAAGTCCTTAAGATCCTCAATATTAAAATCTTCAACCCATTCAAGCCCTGCATATGGCAGTTTTTGCATCATGGCATGACCATAGAGGCTGTTTGCATCCACATACAATATATAATTTGATGGCCGTGCTGGATTATAATCAGGCATATATTTGTTATTTGCTCTGGCATATCTCTGAGAACATTGCACCATACCTCCTTTTATATTTTCCTCCATAAACAGATACATATCTTGATCCTGGATAAGATCCAAATGCATTTTAGTGTTTAAAAACATTGCAGACCATGCTAGGCCCGGGGCACTGTAAAAATACACTGGGTCCAGTCCATAATTTTGCATGCAAGATTTTCTGAATGCCTGCATTATATCAGCAAAGAGGGTTACATCAAGTTTCAAATATGCCATGTGATATTCACCAAATGTCTGGCATTTTAAATTGTTCCACACCAATTGGGCATGGTGATAATCCTCATCAGTGATTCCAGAACCTCTGATTTTGTTGTAAAACTCATGTTGTGGAGGCAAAGAACATTCATCAAATTTAGAAAAATCTGTGACATAATCATATGGATATACACCCTTCCGCCTAATTAATTTCAGGTCCTGATTTGGAAACAATGCACGTGTGATTTTGAATTGATCATCAGATAATTGAGTGGTCAGTGTATCCAGGCTAGCAGATAAAAATCTGTAAGAATCAAGAAATCTTATGTGAATAGGAACACCATTAACTTTAATGATTTTGCTAATAGATATATATTTTTCATCATTTTCAGCTAAAATATTTAAATTCTGCTTCTCAAACCCCTCATATCTGATCAGATGATGGAAATCATAATTGGATGCTCCATGGCAAAATATGGGGACAAATTTTGGTCTCTTGATCTTAATATTACAGCTATTACACAGGGCCATTAAGAATTTACCATCTGTATGAGAATGGTGTTTCACCTTGATATTTGTATCTGAAAATTCAGAATCACATACCGGGCATTTTTCTGCATTGTTGAAATCTTCAATCTGTTTCTCTGTTAAAGGCAAGATAGGCTTTGATTTTAATAAGATGTTAGATGCTATGTCACGGCACTCATTTTCTATTCTATGTGCAAATATTTTGATGGCATCTGGCCCCATGTATGAATATTCTTTACTAACAACACCATCCTGTACAACCACATAACAAAAGCTGGAAGGTTCATGTAGCTGGTATGGTGTAATAGAAGATTCTTCAGGATCTGGATTGCAGAATGCAAGAGGTTTGAGATTTGATTCAAAATCACAGACTATATATGCTGGGTGTTCCAACAAGGCTTCAAATTTTTTGAATTTGGCATTTTCACTTGGATTAGGCATCACCATATGAACAGGTTTATGGTTGCCACAATATTTCAGATGTTCAATTAACTTGTTTTTGGCAATTTCTGCATTTTTTTCCTGAACCCCATTCACCATTTTTTGACCATCAAGTACAGTTAAACATCTTCTGCACAACTTAAATATTCTATTAGATTTGTCTAGTTGTGTTCTCACTAAAGCTTCAAGATTATGTATCAGAGTGTAATGATGTGTATCATCCCCTTCAATTAAGAGCAAATCAATCGGAACAGCAGATTCATCATCAAATGAACTGATTCCGAGAGGTGCTATCAAGCAATTGCCAGTGGAGCAAATATATACATTAATAGATAATTGTTTGCCATTGATATCCCGGGCCTTTTTTTCAAATTTATCAATATTCTGAACTAACATTGGATATTCCAAACCCTCCATTGCATCGTCAAAATCATGTTCATGTTGTTTGTAATAACTTATTCTCTGAGGATTCCTTGAAACTGGGTACAAAGCAGCTAATATACACCACAAAAAGCATTTCTGGTCAGTATTTTCTATATTAACCACGGCTCTTCTGTTTTTAATATTGGCAGGTAATGGCAGATATGTAGATCCTTGTAATGGAGTGAATTCAGAAATATTAACATATAACTTGTGTGGAGAGCCGCATAGGCTCCATCCAGACTCTTTTGCCTCAAATTCAGAGTGTTTGATATTCAATTGATCTATCAACCTGCTTATTATTGTGTCTGAATTTGCATTTGAATATACCGGTACAGTTGCTGTTATGTGGGGCTGTGTAAATTTTGTGCCGTTTGGTTTCTTATATTGTGTATACAATTTGAGGGACAGCTTATAAGAGCCATTTTGTGCATTGAGAATTGCCTGCAGATCAGGATTTACACTGCTCAAAAAATTCTGAATACCACATCTTGGCTCTGATACAAACCGATAATCTCTTAATTGGGCATTAAAACTGCTATGGATGGGTTCAAAGCGTGGCTGCTTTGCTGCTCTGGCATTAAGAGGTGCTTCATGCTTCCTTTTCAGACCAGATGTGGATGGTTGTGGGGGCAATGTTGATGACTGTGCAGAACAAGTATCTTTATGTGTATATGTGAAGTATTGCATGTTATATTTTCTATGGCATTTGGGGCAAATTTTTGTGGGAGTTCTGTGTTTGTCTGGGTTACAATTCCTTTGGTGCCTGGCCCAATTGGGGCTGGATATATTCTTATTGCATTGATTACAATATTTTTGATTCGGCATTTTTGTTGTTGTTTATTATATACAATTTCCCGGGTTTCAATTCAAAATTCTATGCTGGATCAGTTGGGTTCAACACTGTGCTGTGTGTGCGTGTGTGTGTGTGTGTGTGTGTGTGTGTGTGTGTGTGTGTTAATATTTCTGGCTTTGGTATTTATATAAAATTTCCTGGGTTTTAAATCTAATCTCTATGCTTAATCAGTTGGGTTCAGTACAGACAAAAAACTGCATAGCTGGAGTATTTTCTCCTGTGCGTACCTCCCGTTTCTCTGCTGGGTGTACATGCAATCAACACTGCACGCCATGCCCTGGCGCTCGCAGGAACTAATCCATTAAGGCAATTGCTGAAGGCAATAGAACAAATCAATATATTGATTCCCAGGCCGGTTGAGAACTGGGTCTTGAGAAGAAAGCAGCGGCCTTCAGAGGCACTGACCTAGCACAAATACCTGCACAAACATGCATGTCCCAGAAGGCACTGACCTAATGCCATGTGTATTGATTTTTGTATAACAAGCTGTGACAGGTATAGGCCCGACCCTAAATAAGAGTGGATTACAACAAATAAGCTAGATGTGACAAATATCAGATTTTGTATAAAAAAATGCAAAATATCCCAGTTTCAATTCGATCCATTTATCTGAATCGAAGAAACCAACAATTCACATATCCCCATATCATTGTATGCTTGCCCCAATAGCACCTCTTTTGCTGTTGTGCTCAATTAATTTTCACTAATTGGCAATTTTCTTGAAGAGGCCTAATAGAACAAGATATGGCGGTATGAGAAATATGTGAATTGAAGATATTTTAGCAATATACGACGTCTTAAGAAAGGCATATTCGGCTCCAAAGTACTTTGTCTAATGCTTACTACCATTCCCTATTACTAACAGAGAGGGTATAAAATAATGTAGTATTGAAAAAAGTTGATTTGTTCCCAAGTGTTCACCGAGTTCAGACATTTGCACATAGATGGCCCTGTTGTTGTTGCTTATCAAATATTTTTGGAATATCTCTAAAACAAGCAAATTTTGTTTACTGTTTTCTACAATTGGCAATACTGACATGTACTACACACCAGATGAATTCAAGGCACAGAGACCCATGTTTGTAATTAACACTTCAAAAAGGAAACAGGTTGTGGTAAATGACAGAACAAACATTAAAATTATCTGTGAATTTCATGAGGCATTACCTGATGACACCATATGTAGTGTTATTCTCATAGGAGAAAAATCATATGTTTATGATGTAAGAAATGAGAGAGTCACGGAGCAATTCTAGAAGAATTACATTGTTTTAATATACAATTTGAACCTGGTATCCAATTGAACTTAAACAAGAAGTAAATATGTGTGTGTGTGTGTCTTAGCATAGTTTTAAGTGTGGCCAAAAAAAATATCAAGAGGGGCATATTTTTGACAAGTTTATGGACAACAATCTCACAGAAGTACCTTTTGTAAGTATAGGTACATCAATCCGAGGGGCTCTTCCTTTCTCATGGAATCCATGAGGGCTTTTTTACAAAAATCTTGGATTAGGCAGGGTTCTACACTAGAGCAAAAAGCTCATATGGGCATGTTGAGCTTGTTTTAAGTGTAAGCAAATCTGCTGGAGGAGTGCTCATCATTTGTTGAGTTTATAATAGCATTAAATATACTACTGGATATATAAGGGGTGTCTCAGAAATATTTTCGTTTTTGAATCCGCCCTCTGGGGCAATTCGCACATTACGGAGAAATGAGATAGATCGCAAACACTTTGCAACATTGTTAATCTTTAGTTGCCATGGAGCGCTTTGCGGGGCAGAAACGTGCTTCTTGTGTTCGTGCGTTTTATGAAAATAATGATTCTTATGTTGTTGTGCGTTGTTTGTACCGGCATCATTTTAACCTGGGCAGGAATGAGAGACGTCCCAAGCGCATTAACTGGCCACCGAGAAGTCCCGATTTGACACCAGCGGTGCAGACCATTTATATCATTGTTAGTTAGTTTGAGGAACTTTAGTTTAAGAATAATTGAATGTGAAAACATGAACGGTCACCATTTGTCCAATACTCTTTTCACAAATAAAAATTTGATGTTGAAGCTTTCTTTTGATAATACATTTATCATTATACAAAAAATTTAAGTATTTATTTTAATAGTTTCAAAAAACGAAAATATTTCTGAGACACCCTTTACATATTGAGAAGGCTAGCATCTTCAAGTCTGATAAGGGAATACGGTAACTTTTCCCTCCATTGACAAAATACTCACGTGCCATCATTTTGGTAGGTTTGTCACGGTATTCAATAACATGTAAATCACTGTTCAATATTTTTCATTATGTATAATTAATCATAATATGACTTATGTAAGGCGTGAGATATGGTTTTGTCATTTGAATAGTTCATAAGTATCTGTTGTGAAAATGAAATTCGAGCGAGACAACGAGAGTTGAGGGACAGGTTCTGAGTCACGACAATGATCGTCAACAAGGTTTATTCTTTACGTTGCACCTGTACGAAAATCGACTTTATGAAACATCTTCGTTTCCCGTCGACGGATCTACATGAAATTTGGACAACCGAAGCGGCACGTTATAGATGATATCCGGATTTAATGTACATCAACCAGTGGCGATTTCTCTGGGTGTGTAAGTCGTGTGTTAACGCCCAAAGGAAAATGAAATAAAGAAGAAAGTATCTGTACTTTTATAAATTACGATTTTGAACGTTTTTCTTTAATTCTCAGTTTCGAGCGGCCGGTAGTGTTCGAACACGGCGCAGCGCGCAGTTGTTGTCAGGCAGGCAGATCGGTCTGTGACGGGCAGGGCGTTGCGAGGAAATCCAACGTCTTACCACTGCCAAAACATAGCATGACCGCGCATGCGCACCCTGCCACCCACGAGCATGGTTAGCACTGGTTAGCTTCTCAAGGCGTTGTATTTGTTCCCAACGGTTTGTCTTTCATTCACCCCGCGTTCCGCGTTGTTTTGCTCGTGATTGTTGTGCATTATTTTTTAAACGTGTGGTGTGAAGTGATGTGATTATTTTAAGATGGAGAATAGTGAAAGTGTTGTGCAAAAGTATTTAAATAAATCCTTTTCTTCGCTTTCGTATTCAGAGAAGCAACAAGTGATCGACAATGGTCGACCATGTCCGAATCTCACGATGTCAACATGTGTTAAAGGAAAAAATGTTGCTGGAAAAGGTTTTGAGAGACATTTTCGAAAAGAACTCTATGAAATTTCAGACTGGCTTTGCGGGTGTGATGTGGTGAATAAATTTTACTGTTGGACATGTTTATTATTCTCGACTAAAAAAATGTTTGGAATTATCAAGAGCATGCGGATTTGAATCATCTCAATACTGCAGCGAAAAAACACAGTGAGTCTGAATTGCATCTTTCTAGTTCCTTTAAATTTAGTAGTTTTGTTGTTACTCCTACTAGAATTGACGTTCTTTTGGATACTAAACGAAAAGCTGAAATAGAGCTACACAATGAAAAAGTAAAAAAGAACAGGGAAATATCAAAGAGGTTGATTAACGCCGTCTGCTATTTAGCAAAGCAAGAACTGCCATTCCGAGGCCATGAGGAAAATGCAGAATCTCTAAATAAGGGCAATTACATGGAAAGTGCCGAGTTCGATCCCTCATTAAAAGAACATTTATTAAATTCTACAGTTTTTCGCGGTACTTCGGCAGGCATTCAAAATGATTTAATAAATTCAGTTTCGGATGTTCTGAGAGATGAAATCTATAATGAAATTCAAAACACAGACTTTGTGGCTATCATGGTCGATGAAACATCAGATATTAGCAATAAACCTCAGGCGTCAACCGTGTTACGTTTTTTTTGGCCTCAGAAAAAAGTCATTGAAAGATTTCTTGGATTTCATGACATGAGCGCCGATAAAACTGCAGGAGCTCTTTTTAGTCACGTGGCTGAAATAGTGGATAAATATAAGTGTGGGGATAAATTAATTGCCCAGACATACGATGGATCTTCGGTAATGAGTGGCCATTTGAATGGCCTTCAAAGCAAAGTTTTGGAAAAGTATCCGACAGCTTTTTTTACGCATTGTTATGCTCATGTCATGAACTTGGTGCTGCAACAATCGTTAGAATGTAACAAAGAGCTTAAGGTGTTCTTTTGTGGTCTTAAATCACTGCCTACGTTTTTCTCTCATTCCCCAAAGAGGTTACACGAACTTTCTGCTTTCATGTCCAGAAAGCTCCCGTCATTAGCTCCTACCAGATGGAATTTTACCTCTAGGCTAGTGTGGACAGTCAATGACAACAGAGAAACACTGCTTATGTTTTTTCAACATGTTAGTGAAAGTGGAGACTTCGATCATTTGACTGCAATGACTTCAAGAGGATTTTCTAGCTTCCTGAAGGATTTCGAAAACATATTTTTAATAAAGGCTTTATCCAACTTGATTGCCTTTTCAGACGTATTATTCAGTATATTGCAGTCTAAAAATGTTGATATTTTGTATTGCAGTAATAAAATAACTGAATTTCAACAACAGCTGCAAAAGGAAAGGGAGAATTTCGAAACACTATGGAATTCTATAACTGGTGCAATAGAAGAGGAAGAGGTTGTTGAAATGAAAAGGAGGCGACTGAACAACGAATCACAGAAAGACCACTGCCGGAGGCTTTACTTTGAAATCATTGATAATATCAGCAACCAGATAACAATTAGATTGGCATCATTTGAAAAATTGCAATATTTTGATTTACTAAATCCCACAAAACGGGGCAACTTCAATAAAAGAGAAAACTTTCCTCACCATCTCGTACATAAATTGCAGGGAATTTATGGCAGTCTGTTTAATTTAACGAAACTACAGAATGAACTTTATGTTTGGTATGCTTCCACTGAAGGATCAGAGAAAACACCAATTGAGATTGTAAATTATCTACTGGGCACGAATCTAGTGGGTGGGTTTACGGAAATATATAAATTAGCAGTGTTGATCGCAACAATTCCTTCCACGACGTCATCTGTCGAGAGATCGTTCTCGTCACTGAAGAGGATCCACACATTCTGCCGATCTACTCGAACTCAGAACCGGATGACGAATTTAAGTCTTATCTCCACCGAGAAAGAATTACTTTCTAAGCTGCGAGAAGGGGATAAATCCAAATTTTATGAGGCGGTGATCAGCGCATTTCTCTCCGAAGAAAGAAGAATAGAGCTGGAATTCAAGTAACTATAAGAAATGAGCAGTTCATTTTTCAAAATTTACTTTTTGGAAGGATAAATGAAGGGTACGGGGAAATACCGGGAATGTGCATGTGCATTTTAGCAATTTTGTAATGAACGTGTCATTCTTATGTCCAGTGTGTTTTTTGTAGGGGGTGGTGGGAGTTCCAGACCCCTCTGGTTGCAAACTTTTAGTCAAAGTGGCTTGTTAAATACACCTAGTCTGGCCATAAATAGTGTTACAAACTTTCGGAAAGTGTATATTTTGAAAACTGATTGGTGCTATTTGTGTGTAATATATGTAACTGTAACATACTAAAAGAACATTTAAAAATCTGAAACCATATTAAATTTATTCACAAAATAGTGTGTAACAGTATTTATGGGCAGACTAGGTATAATACATACAATATCCCAAGTAACTAGAATTTCTCCCCCATTGGAATTAGAAATGTCCACATACGTTAAGTCATTGAAACTCGTGCTTTAAAAATTAATTGTATGGCGAAGTATTGAACATTAATTTTCTCGTTTAAACTGTTCTTTGGCAGTCCTTGTTTCTCCTTACTCTTCAAATACGATTAATATTTTAAATGAAGTATTTACTTGATTTAAAATAATTTATGTAATTTAATGTTTTTCTAAATATTTCTAAATTTACACCAAAAATGTTCGGGCAAAATTTGTAACATTTGTTCACAGAAATGAGAGGTGGAGTGGTTAACACTCCTTCTTTGCCAACGCCTTAAGTTCAGGGTCAGGAGACGCCACTGACATCAACTTAGTATCCACGACGTAAGGTGCTTTTTAAAAGACGATTCATGGACCAACTATGGATCCCCAAGACAGGCGCCAGAGAGGCGAAGAGTTAATCTCACTGAACCTACTTGAATATACGCCTTGACCGCGTTGAAACACAATCGACCCAGGGTGGTACCCTGCTGGAGCGACGCTCGTCTTAACGACTCTCCAACTGAAATTTTCGAATCTGGTATAAAACTCCGGGACTCCGAGTTTTCAGTACAGTTTGTTTCGAATCTCGTTGTGAAAGCACCTCTGTGCTATAGCTCCGGCTACAGTGGACTTAGTGTTTTTCGCGGACCATCGGCGTGTGGCTATCAGTGAGTCGTGATGCGTGTACTTTCATCAATCGCTAGAGTGAAGTGAGACTGTGATTCTGTGAGATCATACTTTGTGAAACGAGGACTGTCTAAAACTAAGGCCGGCTAGACGGATAAAAGAAGGAGGGACGACGGGTTTCCAAATCCCTAACGACGCCGCCACTACCATCCGGCGCCGACACTACAGCCAAACCAGCCGACACCGACGGCGTACCATGCCATGGAAGCCAGCCAACGCCGACGCCAAACACAAAACCACCGCGACGGTACAGTCCAAACATCCAACGCCCAACTGTAACGACGAAGAGACGTCCGACGCCTGAGAGAGAGGATTCCAAGCCGACGTTTGAGAGATGCCCGCCAGAAGAAGCAGTGGACCAGAGAGACGCCCGAGGAGGGCCAGAGGGACGCCCGACATGGGAAAAGTCAGGAGCGCTACCCGAGGAACGAGAGTGCCAAGTATGAACGACGAACGCCCATCGCCGCGGTTGCTAACCAAAGGGACATTTTTTCGCCGCAATGAAACAAAGTGTGATTAACTATACCAAGGAAAGATGCACCACGCGACGACGTAGCAGAGTCTGGTATAGTATTCTTCTGTCGATTCACATCCACGTGCGAATATATTGTTTTCTTTCAACGTCCTACCACAAAAGCCGAAATCATATTCATTCGCGATTCTCAACGTGACTCACGATTCCAAACCTAACTTTCGTGTCTTGTATTTGATTGATTGATTGTTTTTTTTTTTTGTTTTTAAGTCCACTTTATGCACAGTAAGGCTAATCGGGACTGACCTACAGTTTAAAGTGGGATCCGAACTACTTGTGCCTCCACAGAGTATCGAACTCGGGACCCCTTGATTACAAGGCGACGACGCTACCACTGCGCCATCGGGGAGGCCGTCTTGTATTTGAGTAATTGTTATAAAATAGGTCATTTCATGTTTAATCATAATCTTTTAATTGTCTGCATTTAAAGATAAAGCTCCTTTATTGCGTTAAATTTCATTATAACTTGCCAAAGTGTACTCCAATGTAGTGTAACCAACCGCCCAGTCGTTTCAATAACTTATCGAAGGTTGACTGTTTAGTCTTTTATTTGTTGAGTAATGTATGTTAAATTGCCCAGGTTGTGTAAGTGATGTTATTCTCTGTTGTAGAGTGGTAATGTAATGTTTGCTAGCGCCGATGGGTAATTAAAGTAATTAAAGTATTCCGGCAGCTAGAGCTTAATTACACCTCAGCAGAGGTGTTTTCATACTTGCGATATAGAAGCGTATGTTCTTGTGAACGGAAGGTTCGATCACGCCGACCCATCATTCTGATAATTGTTTTTTAGAGAGCTGGCACATATTGATCGTAATGAGCACAGGAGCAAATGATTAACAACCTAATTCATGTTCATGTTAAAAAAAGGAAAGAGTGCGTTGATCAAATACGAACCTTGTACGTGTATTTTCATGTTGACACACCGCATGAGAATGAATGAGTGAGCGAATGGACGAATGAGTCAGGGACCTGTATTGTGTTTGTTGTGTAAATATTTTTGATTCCAATACATATATTTTTACCGTTTGTACGAGTTGTCATTTGTGTTTACAGGTGCCAGGTGTATCACGTACAATGCTATTTGTGTTTTTATTATTGGTGCCGACAGGCCTCAGGTAAAATTAAAGTGTTATTTCAAAGTATTTTATCCCCGTCTCCACATTGAAAGGGAACCATTACCGTCCAAGACACGAACTCAACCTGGATCGTTTGCTAATGCATAAACGGAATTCTTGCCAATTTATGCCGTGGTAGGTTAAACACCTAAAACCAATAAAAGTCAGCAATCAGAATCTTAACTAATCTAACTACACCATTATCAATATATTCAATTAACGATTTTCACCAGTTATTAAAAATTACTGCCTCCAATCTTAAGTACAGGGTGAGTGAAAAGTCCCTGACCACCCCTTATAAAATGATAGGGAGTGTAGATTGCAGCGTGGTAATATGTTAGGCCTAGGGGAAAACTTTTTGGTGCATGTCATGACATCTTGTTGACCATCATCTTGGATCCAACTTCATTCTTTAAATGGGAAGGGGGCATGTGGGGTATGGTTTTGGGCTAGAATTTCACAAGGAATTCAGTGGAGAAGTTAGATTTATGAAAACTTTAATGATAAGGAATTTATGGGCATATGAAAGTTACACAATGTGTTCAATATGCTGTCCTTCTTGTGCTATGCACATGTTGAGATGGTTCTCCCATTCTCTCTGGACACGGAACAATATCTCAGGTGTGATTTGTGCACAGGCATCCATTATCCGTTGCTCCAAGTGACCTACATCCCGAATCTTTTTTGCATACACGATTGACTTCACATGACCCCACAGATAAAAATCGAGTGGGGTAAAATCTGGTGATCGGCGAGGCCATTCCACTGGCCCACGTCGACCAATACATCGACCAGGGAACTGGAGGTCCAAATAGTGACGAACCTGTCGCCCATAATAAGGTGGTGCCCCATCCTGCTGAAAATATGAGGGGAAGCTGCCATCCTCTGTCAAAATTGATGGTGAAATGTGTTCTTGTAACAACTGCAAGTAGCTCTCTGCATTTAGGTTATCATGAATGAAGAATGAGCCAATGATACTTGTCCCCCAGATACCGGCCCACACCATAACCTTCCCAGCACCAATCATATTTATTGCTCGGATCTCTGCAGAACTGGTTCTCGGAGGACCAATACCGCATGTTCTGTTTATTCACTTCGCCATTCACATAAAAATTTGCTTCATTAGAATGCAAAATATGCAGTGCAATGTGTGGGTCCTTGCGAATTTGCTCCACAACAGCCCATTCACAAAACTGCATTCTCCTATCTGGGTCGTCCTCAGAGAGATGGTTCTGCAGCTGCAGCTTGTACGGGTGCCACTTAACCATCTTTAACACCCTGCAAATGGAACTCTGGCTGATACCACATTGCACAGACATTCGACGTATGCTGCGCTGCGGAGACTTGGCAAAAGATGCTAGCACTGCCGTAGTTGTTCCTTCGTCAGTGGCAGTTCTGGGACTACCAGATCGTTGCCTGTCCTGGACTGTACCGCTCTCTTCGAATCTGGTCAGCAATTGGGACACTGTAACGTTCGACACTGGGTTCCGTTGAGGGTTCCGTTCGTTCAAATCACGAGCTTCAGCACCGACACTTTTGCCCCCCCCCTCCCCCCGTCCACAGCTTGATGATCTGGATTCGTTCGGCCTTGGTCAATGGCATGGTTCAGCACCTGCAAATGATACATAATTATCACTTTCATATGCCCATAACTTCCTTATCATTAACGTTTTCATAAATCTGTCTTCACCACTGAATTCCTGGTGAAATTCTAGCCCAAAACCATACCCCACATGACCCACTTCCCATTTAAAGAAATGAAGTTGGATCCAAGATGGCGGTCACCAAGATGGCGGACGTTGTCATGACATGCACCAAAAATTTCCCCCTAGGCCTAACATGTTACTACCATGACCAATTGCTGCAATCTACACTCCCTTTCATT
Source organism: Lepisma saccharinum (assembly GCF_977018435.1). Lineage (NCBI taxonomy): Eukaryota > Metazoa > Arthropoda > Insecta > Zygentoma > Lepismatidae > Lepisma > Lepisma saccharinum. The sequence goes on along the minus strand of NC_139239.1, from coordinate 32,899,263 downwards.
CTATAAGGGGTGGTCAGGGACTTTTGACTCACCTTGTATATGAATTCAACAGTGTTTATAAAAACAGAATAGTAATGGAAAATTTACCAAAAGACGAACATATCCTCTCTTTTTCACCCGGGTTCGATACACGGTGGAGGCACATGGTGGTTCGGATCCCACTTTAAACTCTAGGTCCAGTCCCGATTAGCCTTACTGTGCACAAAGTGGACTTTAAACACCAGCTCAATCAACCAATCAATCTTTTTTTACCACAATCGTCGCTTTTCTGCATTTACTCGCGTCAGTTATAGTGAATGATGATTGATTGATTGCGTTTTATTTTACTTCACTTTTCTGGCACTTTATGGCTAATCGCAAAGATGAGGATGAGCATGGGCGTCGGGAGGGGGGTCGAACGGGTCGGTTGACCCTCCTGGAAATTGACATTGTTCATTTAAAGATACTAGAAAGCCGAAAGTTTGTTACTCTTATTGTTAAGAACAGAAAGAAAGTTCATTTAGTTAGCTTTCGAAACGAATAATCAAAGTAAAAATGCATTGAATCGAAAACATTGAATGAAAAATACAGGAAGAAGGTTATATTGTACCATTTCATCCAATGAATAAATGGTTTCACAGTTTTCAATACTCTAATAATTACAGTTGTAGGTGAGAGGCCACACAACACACTTTATAAAAAGGAATCCCCCTGACATTTAAAGCCTTTTCTTGAACGAGACATGCAAAGGTTAATATCAAAATGCATTCAGATACTAACTGCAGAAAATGCAAAAGAAATAAGGAAAATGGTTGTGCTCGTATTCACTCGTTAAGTGGATCGTCTCTCACGATTTATATAATAATAATAATAATTATTATTATTATTTCGAATTAAAAATTATATTTTGGTGCTTTATAATATTTATTATTGTATAATAACATTTATAACCGTGGTAATAATACTTATTATTTATCTACTATTCAACTTTTATCATTTGCACGACCCCCCCTGCAAATATTTCTGACGACGCCCAAGAGGATGAGTTATGGTATGATGAAATTGATGAAGGAACACTTACAAAGGTCACCCATGCCCAGGGCGTGTTTCCAACCCGAGACCCCTAGTTGATGAAGGGACACTTGCAAAGGAACATCTATGCCGAATCGAGGACTTATTCGATGTAAAGTCCCTACTGTCACTTGTGAGCGTCTGTGTGTGTGTGTTGGGGGCATTTAATCGTTTTTGAAGTGGGTCTCGCACCTTGTATCTATTCAATTCACCAGAAATGTGTTGTTATTTGTGTATGTCTATAATATCGAAAAATTGTATCCGGTGTTTTGTAATTCGCTGCAATTTTAAGCTCCCGATTGTGGCAGTTCTTTATTGATGTGTTTCACTTTCTGCGTGTGGTTTCCTTAAGGGCATGCGGGACAGTCTCCGCCCGGCTTTTCCCTCCGAGTCAGTGTTGCCAACTTAGCACTCTCGGAGACAGATCTAGCTCTTTTGTGCACTCGTTTGGCTGTGAACTGGGGCGCCCGCCCCCGTGCCCCACTATGATACCATCACTGGTTCCGGCCCACATAGACCAACTTTTGCCATGATTATACATTTTGCACGTCACGTGATATTGTTTTATTGGCTGCGTCGCCCCACCCCCTCTTATATCCCCAGCTATTTTTTTATGTTTTATTATAGCGCCGTGTTGACGTGAAATTGGCATAATATTGTTATCAGGGAATTCCTTATTTTCGATTTCATACGATCATGAGATGGGTGATGCCGCAGAATCTACGTAGATGGTGAAAACTAAGAATAAATTGTCATCAATTTAGAGTTAACGGTAATAGCAGCACCCCACCCCTTTGAGAACTAACATTACTCTCTAGGAAGCACTTCGTAAATCTAGCTCTTTGAAAGTCAGTTTTAATTCTATTTAAGGTGAAATTTAACTCTTTTATGCGCACCAGGTTTGGCAACACTGCCAGGAGCCAAGGAGAAATGCATTGGGCTTATGGGAGTATTTTTTGATTTGTTATCTTAGGAATATCGAACTTCCGATTGAATAGAAAATGATATCAACGGGAAGAGGGCAGTTTTAAGAAGTGATTGTCAAGCAGAAAAGTATAAACTCCCATTTGATTAGCCGTAACTTGATATTGAAGTTCATTCCCCGTAAGGAATACATGGCATTCCGAAAACTCTTTACTTCATATTTTTCAATATCGTGTCCAGCTTAATAATCAACACAAAAAAACGTTTCCACTTACAACATGGAGAGAAATTCATACTCCGGGGATTTTTTTAATTAGTAGCAGTGCCCATTCGGGCGATATTGAAATAAATGCACAATTGGTGGTAACTGTATCTCCTCCCCTTAAAAACATGCAGCTTCTATACTTACAAGTGTTGGTTGGTTGATTTGTTGTTTTAAGTCCACTTTATGCACAGTAAGGCTAATTGGGACTGGACCTACAGTTTAAAGTGGGATCCGAACCACTTGTGCCTCCACCGAGTATCGAACCCGGGACCCCTTGATTACAAGGCGACGACGCTACCACTGCGCCATCGGGGAGGCCCACTTACAAGTGTATATTCGGTTCGCAATCGCTACTCGTACCTAAGGGTAATGTAACAAAGTGAACACTGCGAAAAATTTTCGGCTTCTAATGTGAGAAATAAATCGAAGCAAAAATGTATTGTTGAAATATTTCACGGAAATTGAATTGTTAATACAGAATAGGAGAAAAGCGTTGTTAAAAATAATGTTATCCCTAAAACTAGGGGTTATTGGCTGAGATATTTCTGGAATCCTGCGGACTTTCTGAAAACCCTCTGGTTAAGAGCCGTAATTTGAAGCATGCTGACAATGCTCGTCCTGTGCTCTCGCCCGTAATTAGAGAAATAGTATAGAGTATAGTATAATAGCAGTATAATACCAATGAAGGATGTGCGGGACCCCGAAAAGAAGGTATCGGGAGAAAATGTTTGCAATCCCTTTCCCGATTTCCGAAAATCATTTCCAGACCTTTCGGGATCTCAAGTAGTCGGTGAATTACAAATAATCGCCTCTTGATTCTCGGGGTGAGTGATCTAAGGTCAGAATGTTACGGCCTTTTTCCCACATAAAGCGGCTCTGAGGCTCACCCAGCCTCAAATCAATAAATCTCTGAGGGTAAAGGAGGCCGGAGCGTGATGCTGATCACATCACCTCCAAAATGGTCGCGATCGAGAATGTGTGGGGCCCTACCCCCATATCTCCTAAATGCGCCTACATGGCATGGTTCTATATGCACGGATAACTTTGCCATACCTTACCTTAATAATATTTATTTTTCATGTTTTCTGCACTTTAAGCCTCCGAAGTCTTGGCAGAAGTGACATCACCTAGTACAGTTCGAAAGCACCAAGTACAGAAGTACACAAGTCCACAGCTAGCCGCACACAGCTAGACCAGGTCACGTGATTTCCGCACTCGTTGTTCATTTGCTTAAAATCACGGAGGTAGAATAGAAAACCAGCAACACAGGTCAAATATACGTTATGGGCCGGCAAGTTGTTGTTTAAAGTTCTTCTAATGTGTGGAAATGTATGTGTAAGAACATTTGAAAATGCTTCGTGATTTCTTTGGTGAAAAATAAGTACTCCCTCTGTCCAGGGGCGCCGACTTGTCAAAATTATTGGGGGAGCTCTGATCACTGAAATAAATGAATCACTCACTCCCTCCCTTTTTTAAAAATAAAAATTACGTCTTCGTATAGCAGTTTTTAAGCAGCTATTATATTCCTCATGCAAATGAAATGTAACATGAAAAACGTTTAGAAAATGTTTCAAAGTCGCTTTATGTCTTTTGTGTCTGCTCATTTGTTTTTTTTACATAACAATTAACATTTTTATTGAAAAGTATGTATTTACATTAAGAGGCCAACCTAACAGTTTATGCCAGCCTCGGTAGCCGAACGTGTTGGGTGGTCGACTCAACTCGCTTTTGACCCAGAGGTCTCGGGTTCGAGTCCCGGAGAGGACATGGGTGTGTTTTAATGTCCGCAACAGATATGTGATGGGTTGCAAATAACCTTAGTGTTGACGTACCCATAAAATAACTAATATTTACAATATTTAACAGTTTTATTTAATTATTTACATAAATGCTAACACAAATAGCAAAAAAACAAGTTTTACTTGTTTGTTCTTGCTACAATATTTAACTTTTTAAATTTAATTTTGCAATAATAAAAAAACACATAACATGTATACACTAAGATATAAAGTGACATACACAACAAAAACATATGAACATGATTTAAAAATAAAGCAAAAGTTGCTCTACGCACTGGGTTATTTTTTTATGAACTCATTAACGAACGGTCTCAGGTCCAAATTATCAAGCACAGTTTGATGTATGTGGAGTACCGCTAAGCTGCTTAGTCTCTTCTGCCCCATTGTAGATCTCAAATAGGTCTTCAGTCGGCGAATAGCACTGAATGACCTTTCGGCTGTGGCTGTCGTCACTGGCACAGTGCGGAGGACCATCATGAATTTGGCAACTTCAGGCAGAAACTCCTGGAGGGTACTGTCTTCCAAAAGAAACTTCCTCATGTCACGCATGGTAGTTAGAACCACTTTCTTCTGTTTGGCGATATCACCAAGCATGGACATAAGTAAGGAGAGCCTATCGGCATCCAAATCTTGGCGAAAGAATTATCGCGTTTGCTGAAAGTTGTGCAACTGTTCACAGCTGAGATGCATTCTTTCTCTACGGCTGTTACTTTTTGTAGTCCTGTAGATTCATGTCCTTGTTTAATACATGATTTTGCTGTATTACACACGTCAGTGTATATTGATTTATAATACTATTTTGGAGTGTAGAACTTGTGAGGTTTGGCAGCATTAGGTTTTTCAAGCCTCTTTGGGACGTGACGTTGCCGGGGCAATTCTGGCTCATCAACGAGGCTGGGTTTGACCTCTGCCAGAACTGCTCAAAACCTATTCGCTTTTCTTGAAAGATGTCAGTCAAGTATTTTAGTTTTCATCCCACTTCTGTAGCATCAATGTGTGGAAACTGAATCTTACAGTTTACCTCTTCTATTGGATCCATCACATGGCAGTAGAGGGAGAGAAAGAAAAAATGTCTTGAAGTGAAGCATTGTCTCCAATTATCCAGCACATTTTGATGCTGCGTCAGTAGAATCTTCTTCAGAAAATTTCTCAAAAAAATTGAGAAGGTTTTCATAGTTCCTTAAGATCTGTTGCATACTGGAGGCTCTCAACGTCCACCGACGAGGGCAAAGTGGTCGCAGTCCAGTATGGCCAGCCTTTTCATTCACATCAATAATATTCTTTTAGGGGATTCCCAAACAGTCTTGAAGAAGTCGTTGGCTAAATTTATTATGTCTCTGATTAATATATGATAATTATATTCTTAGTATATAGTAATAAGTCATGTGTTTTGCTGGCTCCTGTCATAGCCCCCCAAAAGTTGATGTTTTGGCGGCCTCAGCCCCCCAAAGTTGATGGTCTAGAACATTTCAAATGTGTATTTAAAGTTAAGATCATGTGGCACAATTTAAGTAAACTTTACAAGAGAAGCAAAATAATACATTAGATCCTCTTAAGCAAAATTATTGGTGGGGCTCTGCCCCCACATCGTTAACATTGGGGGGGAGGGCTCGAGCCCCCCCAAGCCCCATGGAGTCGGCGCCTATGCCTCTGTCCCATAAATATTATCCGGTACACCTTTGTTTGTTGTCTCATAATAATTGCCTGATATTCAAACTGTGACATTGGTGTACACAGAAGAAGAACATGAAACACTGGAATGAGCCATACAACTTTATTACTCAAGGATCAGTACAAATTGTGCTTTCCATCCGCCTCTTCGTCTGTCATTCCTGTACTACCATTTTGGCATACCGGACTATAATTATGGGACAGAGGGAGTATTTAAAACGCGGGGAAAACAACGTGTCCTCATTTATATCTACTGATCGTATTTGGCGCTGCAGTCGAAGTATAATTCGAAAGAATCCAGTCTACGACTTCAAGACCGCACTGCAAGACCGTACTCGGAGGATGCTCGCTTCAAGTACGAGTTTGTACCTTTCGGACACGGCCAGAACATGCAAAAACAATCATTTTAGGCGAAAATAATATGTAAAGTAGAATTCTAGATTTTAACTGTGTCATCATGAAAATTTACCAATTTAATCGGAAATGACGAATTTTTCCCGTTCCAAGAAAAGATGTTCGTCCCGTAAATTTCTAGTCGCAAGAGCGTATCACCCCTAGAGCAGGAAATTCTTGGATTCAATCTGGTAATTTTGCGGTTTTTGTCTTTGGCAACATTGTGAGTCTTCACAGATTACTCTGCCAGCAGACAGAATATTGCAGAATAGACTGTGTGTGTTGTTTTGTTTATGTTGTCTCCTACATCACAGTTTCTGTAGTAATTGTTCTTTTAGAAAACAAGAAAAGTAAAAGACCTGTGTATTCCACGGAGTCTACAGATTATGGTTTTCTGCCAATAGTTAATGCACCTTGTACAATATAGTTAAATAGCAAGACAATAGCAGTTTCGTGCAAAATTAATGTGACATTATGACTATGCTACCTTGTGTTGTTGTTGTTAGCTGTAGTGATAAACACCCAGAAGATATTATAAAACGTGAGTTTAAATTAGTTTGATTTTGTCATTAAACTCATTTTGGTAACGGTTCCGATTGTTTTATGATTTCGGTAAATATGTAGTATAGCCCAAACGGATGGTACTATTATCGTATGGGTGAAACACCTACGAATCATATATTTCGGACTTCTTTACATTGCTAACGTGTTGCGGAACATTTCTTAAGGCGAAATAATGCATTTCTAACTAAGATAATGTTTATTTTCTCTATTTTCGAGTACTTACTGTTACTTGCTGTTTCGAATCTGTAACACATTATGGCCGTCATAGCATACAGGTTTAGGGGGCGTTCTGAGAGTGTTTTGTCGATTTATGCAGTGGTGCAACCTCGTTCACCGGAAAATATCTACTTTCGTGCCCCTATTTGAAATTATGGTAATACGTTGCAGAACTTGTAAAATAACCTTGCGATTTGCCACGTTCATTGTCCATACACAGCAATTCGGAACCATCTTTCTTTCGCAATTCGGAACCATCTTTCTTTCGCAATTCGCTAATGCTCTTCCTTTACGCACAACACTCTTGCAACCTTGAATATTGACGTCAGACGAGGAATGCCTATGTGGTTAGGTTAGGCCTGTTAGGTTAGGTTCCATTAGCATAAATACAAAGAAAAAATAATATTTTCGCTAAGAGACGCGTTACCTTTGTATTGCCTAACATGAAAAAGGTCTCTCCTGTGACGTCAGAACACAATGTTGCTAGAGTATTGTGCGATAAGTGACACCCTTTCGGGTCGGAACCATCTTTCGACATTTGTTAATGCTCTTCCTTTACGCACAACCATCTTGCAACCTTGAATATTGACGTCAGACGAGGAATGCCTACGTGGTTAGGTTAGGCCTGTTGGGTTAGGTTCCATTAGCATAGATACAAAGAAAAATTATTATTTTTCGCTAAGAGACGCGTTAGCTTGTATTGCCTAACATGAAAAAGAACTTTCCTGTGACGTCAGAACACAATGTTGCTACAGTGTTGTGCGATAAGTGATACCCATTCGGGTCGGAACCATCTTTCGTAATTCGTTAATTCTCTTCCTTTATGCACAGCAATCTTGCAACCTTGAATATTGACGTCAGACGAGGAATGCCTACGTGGTTAGGTTAGGCCTGTTAGGTTAGGTTCCATTAGCATAAATACAAAGAAAAATTGTAAAAACAGCTCTCTCCTGTGACGTCCGAACACAATGTTGTGCGATAAGTGACACCCATTCGGGAAAAATGGCTTGTTCCGAACTCGACAGGTGGTTCTAGTGAAAACACGGCGAGGCTGAAACACTGGCTACGGGGTTGCATCGTCTTAACACACAGAACATTGCACTCTCATGCAAAAAGCAAATGGCGGGAGCAGAAACAGCGTGTCGACAGAGATTTTCGCAGAAAACAAAACGCATTCACATTAAAATGGATCAAATCTACATTCAGGAACTTCCAAAACGCTCAAGAAAATGATTTCCGTAAGTACTTTCTCCTGTAAATTTGAAGGAAATTTGAGGGAATCCGTTTTACCCATACGATAATGTTACCAAACGGATTTCTTCTTTTTACAGAACAAACTACGGAGCGAATTGACAATAAAGTCTCCAATCTTGTTAATTTTCGGTATACTACCTAATTTTGGTCTCCTGTACAATTTCCAGACGTGACCCCCGGTTTTTTACAACAGATTCGTGATTAGGAAGCCAAAATTGGTTACTATACCGAAAATTAACAAAATTGGAGACCTCTATATTGTCAATTCGGTAATAGTTTCATGCATCGGAGACACATTTAAATCGGATATTTTGTCTTTCTCGTGGTTTGTACTTACCAATTATGTATTGCGGAACATAGTGGAAGGTGCCAATATGCTTTTTGCACGAAAACAAACACTTTTTCTGCTAAAATAAACCATTTTCCTTAATGCTACGGAAAGCACGTCACGGTGCAATATCGCTTGCTTTGCGAATTGTAACGCTTCTTTTGTTTTCGAATATCAATGTTTCCAACTCTATTGTGCATGAAAGTTGTAAAAAACCGGGGATCAAAAACCATGCACGGGTAGCCCCACAAACCATTGACGTTAGCCCCAAAAACCATCCACGGGTAGTCCCACAAACCATTGACGTTAGCCCCAAAAACCATGCACGGGTAGCCCCACAAACCATTGACGTTAGCCCCAAAAACCATCCACGGGTAGCCCCACGAACCATTCACACGAGGTTAGGTTAGGCCTGTTAGGTTAGGTTCCATTAGCACCCATTTCACCCCTAAATTCATCGAAAAACCATTTTCCTTTCTCGAAAAAAAAACCGCGCGTTTCTTGAAGAAAAAAAAAACTCGCGTTTCTCGAAAAAAATCGCGCGTTTGGAAACCCTGATTCCACTAGCGAGATCGCGTGACTTCCGACGCTAGAGCCATCTGCAGGTACATCTTGGAAACAACGGCATGATGTTGTCGATTTTCACAAAATGCGCAATATTATTACATGAAAAGTGATTATTTATTGTTCTGCTGCATTGTAGGATGAAGTTTTAGGAAGATTATATATCGACGGAGGTTGTAAACCTTGGAGAAACTCATTTCCGTAAGTAGTTTCTTGTGTAAAATTGAAGAAATGTGTCTCCGATGCATGAAACTGTTACCGTCAATTCTTACTCAAACTACTTACTGTAATCAATTTCTCTGACGTTGTGGAAGTTCGTGAAGGTGGTGTTTTCGGCAACAGTTTCATATATCGGAGACACATTTCTTCATTTGGTAAATTCCTTATCTCTGGAAAACGGCTGAAATTTGCTACTTCATTTAATTTCAATATTCGGACTTATGTATTCTGCATTGAGAAACATTGCTGAAGGTGGCATTTCACTTACTTCACGGAAATAAGGTCTATTTGCGACATATCAAGTAAGTTTTCTTCGTTTCATTTTGCCTTCGGTAACACGCAAAATGGCGGTCACAGTTCCACTACCGTAGACGGCATGCTGTGTTTCCACCCCACTGCACCCAAAAATACCTACGCAAAGCGATTGCATACCGACGGGCACATTGACTTTAAGTGTACTGCGGGCTATGCCCATCGTGAGACCCCAATGTGTTAAGGTTTGAAACACTGCTTGCGCACTGCAAATCGACAAAACACAAGCATTACGCGTGATGATCCTTGACGAGTGCACGTCATATTTTCTGTTACACAAGCGAAACAAGGAAGACAAATAATGACTTGTAATATAACTATTTTATGGAAAAAGGCATAACTTCACCTTAAAGAATCTTCTGCAATGCAGGATAGGTAAGTATCAATGCTAAAATTAACGAAATAAACAAGTGAGAGGTGTTCGGGCAATACTACATATTTAATATGATTTCGCCTAGCACAAATTCTAATTATTGTAGAATTTTGGAAATCATTGTTACACGAAATTTGAACCTTCCTTAAAATAATGAGCACTGTTTGGACTCGAAAAAAGTTATTTATGTTGAAAAAAAAAGCAACTTGAAAATTGGTACCAGTTCGGTATATCGGAAACATTAAAATCTGATATTTTGTGTTTCGCATGGCTCGTACTTACCAATTGTGTATTGCGGAACATATTTCAAGATGCCATTATGCTTTTTACATGAAAACAATTTTTCACATACAGAGTGATTTTTTTGATTCCTTTCTTCGTTTCCGTAACACATATTATGGCAGCCACATCTTGACTCAAGTTGTAGGTATGCAGTGTTTTCAACCTTCTGCGCCGAAAAATACCTACTATCGTGTTCGTCACTGGTGGAAATTGTGCATTATGTACGGGTAGCTGACGAATAGCCCCACGAACCATTATGCATGGTAGCTGACGGATAGCCCCACGAACCATTTCCGATAAGGTTAGGTTAGGCAAGCATAGTGAAAAAAAGGGGGTTGGAAACACTGACAGAGGCTTACGTCATCAAAGGTACGCAGCATGCAGTTCACGTAGCGAAAGCAATGGCAATTGTGTGTCTGTGAGATATTTCTCTTGAAAAATATATGATTCCATGATGAAAGAAAATATCTCGACGAACGGTGGGAAGCTTGCAGAAACTTATTCCCATAAGTAGTTTCTCCTGTAAAAATGGAGAAATGTGTTTGCAATATACCGAAGTGTTACCTGAAAATTATCTTATGCACTTCTCATGGACAAGATATTCTCCGTCGACAAGCGACAGTAAATATCGTAGAATAGTGGGAATGAGTGTAGAAGTTAATTGGAATCATAGTACAATGCATTTAGGGACTTTATTTAGTATATATCTTACAAATACTATAAACGTATACCATAATTAACTAAATATTAATTGAAAATTTTCAGTGTGCTGCTTTTTACTGGAGGTAGCAATAATTAATTATGATATTTTAAAATTTTTCAGTGATTCTCAATGTTGACGAACTTCCAGAATCAGTAGTAATTGAAAGTGCAATTAAGGCCTATCCATGGCACATTGACACAAAGTATTATACCAATGACATCCATGTGTGTGCAGTAACGCAGAAAACCATCGGAAATGCAGAATTTGCTAACAATGTTGAGGCAGTCATAATTAATTTTGACAGTAACAAGGTAGGTAATTATTATTGTCATTCTTCTTATTGTATTTGCATAGGTACGATTACAAGTTAGAGTAAAAAATTCTTATACCTTAGCTTTGTCTTTTTCCTAACTAAAGGAATGGATAGGAAACCTACACTTCTTAGGAATTCAATTTTTTATCATGTACCTCTTAATTTTTCAATCCTGCATGCTTTTTCAAGAGTCACATGAAATGATTTTTCGTAGTTGCCATAAAATGTCAATTTAAATGATTCGGGAAATAACTTATTAATGAATGTTGTTTGTTATTCCTAATAGCTTCGTAATATTTTGTAGATTTCTTGTACTTTATGTTTAACCATCTAGGTCATATTCAGGAACATATAAAGAAAAAATAGGAATGTTAAATAATAAACTCTGAAATAAATTGCACCCGTATAAGATGTATCATTCATAATTATGCAAAGCTAATTAATTGTTATATGTATATCACATAAAACTCTTAACATCCCTGGTAATTACCAATCTTCAGTTGTAGCATTGTGATTGATGCTGTTGCCTTGTAATCAAAGGGTTCAGTGTTTCATTCTTGGTTGGAACACATCTCACTTTGATTTGTAGATTCAGTTACTTATACTTGTACTGTGTACTTGACAGTATCAACATTCTGTTCTACCACATGCAGTTTTTCTACATTTGAAAATGTAACTGACAATGAGAGACACCAGACATCCATATATACAGGGTAAGTCAAATTGATGGACACGATTTCAGACATTTATTCTGTGAAATGTTATTGTGAGACATGTGCTAAGAAAGGTAAACTGTCAAAAGTTTTTTTCAAACAGATCACAAGTGTTCTATGTGAGCACCTCGCGTAACACGGCACACATCAAGCAATGGCTGCTGTGATGCGGGCACGCAGGTCATCCAATGTTGTTGGAAGTGGTGGTACGTAAACATGATCCTTGACAAAACCTCACATGAAGAAATCACATGGGGTCAAGTCGGGAGAATGAGGTGACCAATGAAGGAGAGGTCGATCCTCCGGAGATGCACGACCTATCCAACGTTGTTCCAATGCCGCATTGAGATGGTCCCGAGCGCTGCCATGGTAATGCACAGGGGCACCATCCAATTAGAGAATTAAATCTGCGCTATCCTCTGCAAGCTGTGGAAGGAGCCATAGTTGCAGCATATCAAGGAAAACAAGTCCTGTCGCAGCACGTTCATGGAAGAAAAAGGGCCCATAAATCTTTTCATGGGAAATGGCACAAAAGGCATTCACTTTGGGAGAATCACGTTCATGTTCCACAAATTCATGGGGGTTAGCAGTTCCCCAAATCCATGGTATTCACTTTCCCTGAAAGGTGAAAAGTTGCTTCCTCACTGTAAATTAACCTCTCAGAGAACTCATCCGTTTCCATTAATGCAAGGAAATCAGCACAGAAGGATGCATGCAAACCATAATCAGTGTCTTTTAAGGCTTGAACTAGTTGCAAGCGGTAGGGTTTCATTTGTAAAGGTTTCCGCAGAACCTGTCAGAGAGTTTTCTGTGGAAGTTTAAGTTTATCGCCGTGGACTCCGCACGAAACATGTGCGCACTCGTTCCACTGTCTCTTCCCCAGTCGACGGACGGCGAGTCGATTTTCATTTACAGATGCAGCCCGAATCTCTGAAATGTTCATACCACTTACGAATTGCCTTCCCCGTAGGTGGTTCTTTCCAATATTTGGTACGGAAATGCCATTGTACACTAATCACAGACTTGTTCACATGATAATCAAGCACACAGAAAGATCTCTGTTCTCCAGTCAACGCCATTTTTCTGCTCGCTGCTGACTCCTACCGGTAGAAAGTGGAAACACTGCATGGAAACTAAACTTTGAAAGTTAACCTTTCGAAGAGCATGTCTCACGATAACATATGTTTATTAGATTTCACAGAATAAATATCTGTAATCAGGTCCATCATTTTGACTTACCCTGTACCAGGGACGTCGTTAGGGGGGGGCCTGGGGGGGCACTGGCCCCCCGGAACGTTCACGTGGCCCCGGCAAACTGTTCTACATTTGCTGAAAATTTTACTTTCATGACAAATATTGCAAAATAGTTTTTCAGTATTTTTTTTCTTTCAGTTAGAAACACTGTTCTTAATTTGAGTGGCACGAACCCAAAACCACATTTCTTTCTCGTTTTCCTGGTTCAAGCTATAGTGGATGTCAGTGTAGGAACCCAGAACTTCGTTGTTTCTCGGAATTTTGAGGGGGCTGTCTTTCCACTCCTAGCAGTCGCAGGTCCACAACAGGCAGAGTTGGGCGTTGAGTTTTGCCGTTGCGTCCAAACAATGTTTTGAGCTTGAGTAGATTGAAGAACGACCGCTTGTGCAGCGGTAAACGACATATATGCTAACAGTTACAACTGGTCCCGAATCAGAGCGCAATACACGCTAAATAAGTATAATGCTGGCAGGATGCCTCATATCTCCGGGTAAGTAGTATTATTCGCACCAAATATCTTTCTACTATTGAAACAGTCTAAAACACGCAACGTGTTAAAAGTAATTATTTTCACAAACTGTACGATTTCTCGAGTCGCATATTTTTCTCGATATCGTGAAGACCGATTTTGAGAATCCTCCTTAACAAACGATGCCTCCCCGATTGCGCAGTGATAGCGTTGTTGCCTTGTAATCGAGGGGTCCCGGGTTCGATACATGGGTGGAGGTACACAGTGGTCCGGATCTTACTTTAAACTGTAGGTCCAGTCCCAGTTAGCCTTACTGTGCATAAAGTGGACTTAAAATCACCAACTCAACTCCTTAACAAACTTTTCGAAGAATCGAAAATTTAAACAAGAACAAGTAAATACATTTTTGTAATTTTGAAGTAAATTATTATTATTGTTGTTATTATTTTGGGTATTTTTGGTTCGTATGAATCTGCCTCACACAGTAAGCTTATTTTGTTGAGTCAAGTACAATAACAAACCCTTGCAATAAGTCACTGGAAAGACATGTGAGGTTGCACATATGTTTAAGCATCTATAAATAAATAATAACCCGTGGTTCGACAATCCTGGAAGGGCCTTTGGTCTATCTCCCGACTGCCAGTCTCCCTCCCACAATCCTACCTAGAGATGTGGAGATCTTTAACCAGTAATGGGGTGACGTGGGGTCAGCACGTCAAACTCCTAACCGTTATAGGGGATATCCGTAAAGAATAATGATATTCTTGTGGTAAGGAGTCGTTGTCATTTAACAAACTTTATTGATTTATTCCATCAGCATTATTTAAAATGTAGTGCCATACTGAACTTACCAACTTATCAAATGCACATTGATTGCTAAATGAGGCATTTTCCTTGTGTTGCAGAGCAGGTTCAGCTTTTGGAGTATTGCAATGTTTTATACAGTCCGTTCGAAGAATTTTTAGAATATTGATGTTTTGTCAAAGGGACCACCCCCGAATAAATATCTGTGGATGTTTTACAGGTTTCATCGTATTTAAGAAGGTAATTTTTCCGGTGCAACTTTCCTCCGTACAACATGTCTTTTGCCACTCAAGCTGAAGAGCCGATTCATAGGTGCAACGACCTTGGCAGAAAGAAACTCTGATTGGCACCATGTTGACAAAAGACTCAAGAAATCCCGCAACCGACAGAACTCGAAGCGCTCGGATCCTACGGTGACATACACTTTGATTGAACACAAACGGATGCATTGGTAGGAAATGCAGTGATTTTATGGGCCGTCCCTTTCTTTTGTAAACACACTTTCCCTTCATGCACACCAGGGGGCCTAAGCCAGGTCACTCCTTCCCACAAAATCTTCTCTTCATCTGGCTCTGGTTATCGGCCGCGCCGAAACGCACTGCAGGTAGCTATATAGGACTTTCTGGGTTAATTACTTTATGGTTCAGCATGGACAAAGGCTTTTC
The DNA here is from genome assembly GCF_977018435.1 of Lepisma saccharinum. Lineage (NCBI taxonomy): Eukaryota > Metazoa > Arthropoda > Insecta > Zygentoma > Lepismatidae > Lepisma > Lepisma saccharinum. Next base: position 32,884,128 of record NC_139239.1, on the reverse strand, counting down.
AAATTTCAAGAGACAAAATTCTACTGTCTGTCCCTTTTCTGGCGGGAGATGAATGACAAAGATGTCGCGGTTCCTTCAGGTTCCCACACTCAACCCTTGTGCTCATAACCTGCAATGAAGGGAAAGGCCATAATAAGCCTTTGTAATGTACTGACTTTATATCCTTCTGCTTCTTTTTGCCCTACTGTGTTGTTTGATCGACAATTGATGACTGTCAGCTAGTTCGAAGAAGAGTTTGATCCGAGAAGTGGTTTTATAGTTAGCTTCTGTAAACGTGAGATTCCGGTAGGATCACGGAGTGCTTGAGATCTCATTTTCATGCATTGCGAGTGAAATTTCGATTGATTTGGTTCATTTTACTTTGCTCTTCTGCCACATTTGGCTAATTGCGAAGATGGGCATGAGTGATGATATGATTAAATTGATCAATGGACACAACAAACACCCATGCTCAGTCCGGAATTCGAAACCGGCACAACTGGCATCGTAGCACGATGTGCTAACCCCTCCGCCACGGGGGTAGGCGAAGTGAAATTTCGAGTGTGAAGCTGCCAGCTTATTTTCCTCTCGAAAAACTTGAAGTAGGATCGACTGATCGACCAAATGTCCAACACATTGACTTTCTAAATTGTTGTCCGACTACCATACAGGAGACCGGGTTTGACTCCCAGGGCAGTTGATCTCACATGTGATGAAGAATAAGTCACATTTCAATTAAGGAAGGAAACGAGGTATGTAGTCAACTTTATATAGTAGTGTGCATGCTCTAGAAATAATGTTTCAAAATTCTGCATATTTTGTGATTTTTCTTCATTTAGCCTTCACTTCTATGTGTTTTATTGGGTTCCGTTGCAGGACCGGAACCTTTCTTCTCGCACAATTTAAATTCGGTCCTAGTAGTGTATTGTTCCATTAAAAAAAAAGTTACTGGATCATATTTAAATTGATCCTGAAAATATTCCTGCACCGAATTTTAATTTATCCTGGAAAAAAGGTTCTCGGACAGTGTTTAAATTCAGCCGCAAAACAAGGTTCCTGGACCGTATTTAAATTTTACCGAAAAAAAAAAGAGTTCCTGCACCGTATTTAAATTCATACGGAAAAAAAGTTCCTGGACCGAATTGAGGCTTAGAACCCATTTACACTTGCTGATTTTCTCTCCCGGATGGGAAATGAATTTATTTACAATACCTGGACCATTAATAACCCTGGGATTGTTAAAGATTAGGGAACGCATACATTCTTATTTGTTCTATAGGATTCCGTTATAGAACCGGAACCTTTTCTCTCGCACAATCTAAATTCGTACCAAGTTGCGAATTGTTTCATTTCAATGCAGAACTTTGACCCTATTTAAACTGATCTGGGAAAAAATGTTCGTTGACCGTATTTAAATTCTTCAGGAAATAAGGTTCCTGGACCGAAATTAAATTCATCTGGAAAAAAATTCATGGACCGAATTGAAAACGTTACAGATGAAGAGGTTCCTTACGGTCCAGAACCCATTTACGCTTGCTAATTTTCTCTCCTGGATGGGAATTGAATTTATTTCAAATTCCTGGACCTTTAGCAACTCTGGCCTCCACCCGCGAATGCAGACGCTGTGGCTGCTGCTTAGGCGGGAAAGTTCACTACACATACAAATAAAATTAATCCAAAGTTATATAGCGAATAATAGTTACTTCCATAATAATATCATGAAATATGGAGAACCAAATTACTTATCAAGCATTTTCTGTTATTTGTCTATCCTAGTGGGAGCGAAAATCTTTTGTCCTTGCTGGTGAACTCTGTTCCTGCAAATTCAAGACGACATTTTCTAATTTTCATTTCTATTTGGGCCGACAACTCCGTGGTGGAGTGGTTAGCAGGTTACACTACGAAGCAGAATGTCCCGTGTTCGAATTCCGGCCTGAGAATGTGTCTTCTTTGTGATGATCCTTTCATCAAGTTAATCTTTAATCATTCTCATCTTCACGATTAGCCAAAAAATGTCAGAAAAGTGACGTAAAATCGTAAAATGAACCAAGTCAATCAATAATTTATATTTCGTTATTTTATGCCGCTTTTCTACCTCTTGTGTTAAATGCGACGATGAGACTGAATGATGATCCGAAGGAATAGCGATGCGAGACATGATGCAACCACACCTGTCCAAGGTCCGAACCTTGGACCTCTGGTTTCGTAGTGCGTCATGCTCATTCTTCGGGAGTGGAATCCTTTGAATGAAAAACTATAAAAGTAGGGTGAAAGAAAACAACATTGTACTGTGCAAAAAAGCCATGTTTAGGTCCTCTAAAGAAAACTACAGTTATTCAGTAAAATTAATTTTGAAGGACAAAGCCTCCGAAGTGTTTTCCATTCGGTGACGCGTGGTCATCACATCGAGTCCCATCTAGTTTTGAGAGTGGAATTCGCTTACATATTGATTTCAAGTAGCTTCTCAATTGTCCTCACGATGTTAGGCCATCACAGAAATTTTGGAGTTTCTACCAGGGATCGAACCTTGAAAGACTAGAACGCAATAATTTGAGCGCGCGGGAATTTTGTTGTTTCTATTGCCATCATATATTCAGTTTTGCACGCGCAAAGAAGATTACTTTTAAAAAATTAGATGTGTGCATAAAATTTCATATATATAGTCATCATTCTCCAATGTGTACAGTACGACGCCACAAAAGACTCGTGCATTTCCCATAGCATAGTGGTTAAGGGTGTCGCCTTGCACTAAAGGCCGCCGGATTCGATTCTGGTATAAACAATATACATGGGATGCCTATCTTGAACTCATTACACAAACATTTCATTTTCGCACCGTTGTCATACTTGTGCACCTGATTCCAGCACTTTTTTATATCTAAACTGACCGAAGAGGGTTTTCTCTACTTCTCAATTTTCTTTGAGCAAATTTACAAATCTAAGGAGTAAGGACTAATGACATTGTTCTTGGTGTCTCAAAAATCTGACATAAGAGAAAATACATGGATTTTTAAAGACTGTCTAGATGCCATTAAGTAAATAAGTTCATTCTGCATTTATATTCCCGAATAATGGCCGTGGATTTCGCGAGTCTATATCCGTAAATTTATTTATATATATATATATATATATATATATATATTATTTTTATTTATTTTTTTTATTTAATTGTAGTTGTCTCCAACAGAGAAAGCTTCTCCAATTATGGGAGACTTGCATACAGTTTAAATATACATACATAATTAATAATATATAAAAACACACATACACACAAATAAATATTTACAAGACAAAACAACACAATACAATACACTCATAGTAAATGGTAACATTATACCTCACCCATGATATATATACATGTTTAGAAATCCCTAAATGTCTGCACTTACAAGACAATAATTTCTATAATTTCTTGCGCAAACCATAATGATTGAAATTTTGTCTTGCAAACATTCAGGGAATACAAAACAATACAAAGCCCTACATACACTCATAATAAATGATAACAAATAAATACCTCACCTATAACATATATTTATATTCAGAAATCCCACATATTTGCTCTTATAAGACAATAATTTCTATAATTTCTTGTGTAAAACATAATGATTGCAACTTTGTTCTATAAATATTCAAGGAATACGAAAAGTCTAACTCATTATCTATCATTGATAACTTATTGTACAAATCTAACATTTGCTGTAACGGAGAATTTTGATACTTCTTAGTTTTAGCCATTTGACAATTCAGCAAGTTTCTATTTCGAAGATGACAACATGTAGTATTAAAAGATATTTTGCCTAAAATGTGAGCATTATCAATAAGGCCATTAATTATTTTATATAAAAATAGCTGTTGCATAAAAATTCTCCTTGACCTTAATGATGGCATATCGATTTCTCGTTGAAGTGTATTGGTAGATAACATTTTAACATTACAATTCTTACCATGTTTTTTGGAATACAAATAACGTTGAAAGCGTTTTTGTATTTGTTCTATTTTTCTATATATATTTTAGCTATTGGTGACCAGATTATAGATGCATATTCCAAGGTACTCCTAACCATTGCATTGTATAATAACGTAATTGCGTCCAGATCCTTTAAATATTTTGACATTCTAATTACAAAACCTAATTTTTTGTATGCAATATTTACCATTTGTATTATATGAGTTGAGTACGAGAGATCCTTGTCAATTATTATACCAAGATCCTTCATAGTATTGACTCTTTCCAATTTTTGGTTGTTTATGAAGTATTCTCATTGCACGTTGGATTTATTTGCAGATAATACCATGTAATAACATTTTTTTATATTAAGATCAAGTTTATTTTGAATACTCCATTGATAAACACGTTTTAAATCTTCCTGCAATTGACAAGTATCTTGTAACTTTGTAATTTCTTTATATATTTTGATGTCATCTGCATACATTAGACAACTAGATTTATTAATACTTAATGGTAAGTCATTTACATACAGTACAAAAAAAAGAGGCCCTAAGTTTGATCCTTGCGGTACTCCAGAATTTACATCATATTTAAAAGATTTTGTCAACCTAAAATCTACATATTGTCTTCTATCTTTCAAATATGATTCAATCAGTGATATCCAGTCATCTGATAATCCATACCATGTTAGTTTATGAAGAAGCACTTTATGATTGATTTTATCAAATGCTTTAGTAAAATCTAAATAAATAGTATGTACTGTGGATCTATTATGTAACATTAAATGAACTTCTTGTGTATAATTTAATAGATTCGTGATGGTCGATCTTTTTGCTGTAAAACCATGTTGACAATCTGTTATCCAACATTTTACATGATTATATATTCTAGTATAAAGAATTTGCTCAAGTACCTTCACAGGGGAGCATAAAATTGAGATTGGTCTGTAATTTTCTATTTCGGATATTTTATTCGTTTTTGGTATAGGACACACCTTGGTTAGTTTCCAAATACTAGGAAATGTTTGTGTCTTCAATATTAAATTGTAAATTGTGCATAAAGGATATTCTAATATTTCCGAACACGCCTTAACGATATACGGCGGAATCCCATCTGGTCCACATGACTTCTTTGCTTTAAGATTCTTTACTGCATTATAATATTCGTCTTTATGAATTTTATTCAATGATAATGTTAGAAGTGTATTAGCTTTTGTATTTACAACTACACTAGAATTATCTTCATTTTGTTCATTTTGTCTATATACAGTGCTAAAAAAATTCGCAAATTCATCTGCGATACTTTTATTTGAATCTAATATATTCCTACCTGATTTCATTTTCTGATTATTAATTTTTTTAGTGTTCCTCTTACTTTTTGCAAATCGCCAAAATTCTTTCATATCAATCTTAATATCTTCCTCTAATTTTTTAATATAATTATTATAAGCATTTGTAATTAAAGTTTTCGATCGCTTCCGTAATTCTTTATACCTATGTTCACTATTGCTATCATGTTTCTTGCGTTTCCTATAGTATTCTTTCTCCTTTATAATATTAATGTAGGCCTATATGGTATATTAATAGTTTGTTAGTATTTAATGGTTTGATAGAAAAAATATCTTAAGTTTTGGGCCCCCCCGAACTGATCAACCTAGCTACGTCCCTGCCCTGTACATTGGAAACTTGATCAAAATATAAGCTCTGTTGATGTTAACTTTTATTCATTGGCAGCAATCAATGTTAGAATTTGATTACCTTATGCAATTAGTTACTTACTGCCCAAGTTGTTGGAGTACGAAGTACTTTTCGGGACACTTTGGAGTGGGGGGGGGGGCTATAGACCGTATATTTCCCTTTGTAGATAAGGTTTAGCATAGTGCTGGGGCAAAAGTGGTGCCACCACTGCATGTATTACACATTGTCAGAAGTGACATATATGATGAGGCACGTTAAAATTATATGACAATAATAATTTTAAAGCAAATATGATATAATATAAAGAAAGCATTAAAATCAAAATTGTTGATGGGCATCAAATAAAAAAATTATGAGTGATTAGAGGGACAAAAAATAATGTTTTGTCGAAACTTGTTTCATCTCTTTATTCGTAGATTAAGTTGACTTTTATTTTATTATTTTTTCATAGAGTTGAGTATTCTTGTAATTCAAATGTCCTTAATGCAATAATGGCATACAGATGGCTAAGTTTTTTCATGACGTACGCTAGATTTGTAGAAGTTATTAATGTGACAAACCCCAAGCTGTTCCAAACTCCCTTCTCAGGAACAAACAATGATAACATTATAATTTGCCATTGGAAGAATATCCAGTTATTCATTTTACAGAGTTGTAGTAACTCTTTTGAAAATGCATTGTGTACGATTTTGTTTTAGTTTTTAATTCAGGTAGGATAGGTGTTGGCTTGCTGTATTTTCTGCAAAGTTCAATAAAGTAAAAGCTTTTATCTTCAACCGGTCAATCATACAACACTCGCAACATTCACTTTCTTGTCCTGCCGCTCCGTACTTTGAAACTTTGGTTTTGGAGCTGGTGGAACAGGTGGATTGGAGGTATTCCCTAGGAAGCTATTTCGCAGCATTTAGCCAAGGCATTTAGCAGGAGCTTAGACTATAGAAGATTTTTCCAGTTCATTGTGAATATCAGACGTTAGTTCGCAACGAGCTAGGAAGTTATAGACTTACTACACTCAATAGTATCACTATGATACAATTAAACTTCAGCACATAGCAAAAAGTCGAAGAAAAGCAAATGTCCCTCGGAAAGAACAGCTAGGGATTCCAGCTTCCATGGGACCGTGGGGATCGTTTACCTTTGTGCGTGATACTCCGCATCAGGCAAGTGAGGATGGAAGGACGAGGCTGTCTCTGTCAATTTTCCTCCAAGTACATGGAGATTTTTCAAAGCTCTAAACAAAGCAAAATGTCTGGTGCCACTGTTACCTGTACAATCCAAAGTGGTCGGATCTGTAAGGTCTTGCTCACTTTCGAGTCACTTCGGTGCTTTGTGGCATTTACACCTTGCAAACTAACATTTCAGCATTGAAGTTTGCACCACTGACTATGTTTTTGTTGAAAGATTATTTTCAGCATATAAGATGATCCTCACAGACAAAATTGCGGAGTTTGACTGTGGATAACATGAAAAAGATTGTTGCCTACTTATATGGCGAGGAGTGGATTTTAATAGCAAATTTCCAATGGTACATTCTGCCATTGCCATAGGGTTAGGCAACACACATAACGTTATGCAAGATAGTGCGTATTTCAGGATATAGATGTCCCATTTTCATTGCCGGTGGCTATTCCGAATCAGTATTTTTCAGGAATTTTGAACTATTTTAAGTTTTATTGAACCTACTTCAAGATTTTTCGAGCCTAACTTAAGACTTTTAGGATTCTTAGAACCTATTTTAAAGTTTTTCAAACTTACTTTAGGATTTTTACAGCCTATTTTAGGAACATGAAAGCATCCTTTTTAGAACCTAATAATTCGAGGTCTAACTATAACACATAATTTTGTGATATCCCTTTTTTGAGATATCCATTTATTTAGTAAATAGTATTTACTAAATACTTGTACATGTACTTTGTACTTTGTGGTTTTTTCTGGAACATATTCAGTTTTGAGTACAGTACATGGTACTGATCACATGACTTCCAACATAGCTGAGGTTTAAAATGTGTCAGGCCATACCACACGTCTACTATGTGACTTCATTTTATGTTTTAAATATATATTTATATATATATATATTATTTTAATTTTTCAATAGACAATCTGGGGAGAGGAGCAATTGTTATGTGTGTAATTGATTGATTGATTTGGTGTTTTAAGTCCACTTTGTATACAGTGAGGCTAATTGGGACTGGACCTACAGTTTAAAGTGAGATCCGAATCACTATGTGCTTCCACCGGGTATCGAACCCAGGACCCCTTGATTACAAGGAATTGATGTTCATATATAAAAATATAGTCTTAATTGTGTTCCGGATTTTTATCCATGTAATTACAAATGTGATTGTTTAATATTTTATAACTTATTTAAGTAAAACTTCTTGGAAAACACTTCTGTTGAAATGTTGAGATAATGATTTTTATATCCAACGAAGTTCATGTTTTGCCTTGCTTATCAGTAACTTTTATGTTTAATGTTAGATATAAGCCTAAGTGATAATGGAAGTTCAGAATAATTGTGGATAGTTCGATTAAGAAACATATAAACAGTGTAAAATGCATTTCTACATAGAATTATTTGTATATTGTGTGAACCTTAATTATACATTTTTCAATGGGCCCTTGTGGGAAATGTAAATATGGAGAAATTTTATGTTGTCCTTGATTACAAATATACAATGCAGAAAATGGGTAATTCTATGTTGGTAAATTTTGGCTTACTGTATTTAGAAAGAGCATATTTGAACATATTTAATAAGAAAAAAATTAAAGAATACTTACAAGCAGTTTTTGTTTCCAATATGATGTTTCCTAGGGCATCTTTAGGCAGCCCAAGAAGTTTAAATCTTTATAATCTCATGTCTGTCAGAGGTAAATTTAAAGGTGACTGCTATTCTGCGACCTTCAGTTTTTATCCTTGTTGCGAGTCTTTTAATGTTTTAAACTTCTTTGATAGCCCAAAGATGACATAGGAAATGGGTCCAAATGTTGAATTGGACACAAAAAATGCTTGTGTATACTTTTTATATTTTTTGTATTGTGAAACAGTCGTTATGCAAACATTCAATAAAGTGTTGAACATATGTATATGAACTTCCGGTTCCATCTCTTTCTTCTGACACCGATGATGCTATGAAGTTAGCGAAAATTTTGAATTTTTCTACTGTCCGGTGCGTGTTTCCTTTTACCTTCTTTGATTTTTGCTTAGCCCTTTTGGCCCTCCTTGCTTTCATCCATTATATATAATGTGTTTATCAGTTATTCACAATAGTTAATATTGAACACTAATATAGAATATACATAAGTATTTGTGGTTGTACTTTGTTTGATGTGTAACCTTTTGTTTCATTCTCTCTGCTCGAGACAAGTAAGAAAGTACATCCAGAAAAAAATATATTTTTATAAATACAGATAAACTTGTACTGTACTCACTTTATCAGCGAAACTATTTTTTTCTTTATTCTATTAATTTCAGTGGCCACTACCACCATCCTCGTTACAAGTTCCAATGAGGTGGACACTGAAATTAATAGAACAAATACATCATCACCTTGTAATCAAGGGGTACCAGGTTCGATACCCGGCGGAAGCACATCGTGGTTTGGATCCCACTTTAAACTGTAGGTCAAGTCCCGATTGGCCTTACTTTGCATAAAGTGGACTTAAAATACCAATTCAATCAATAATAGAACAAATAAAAAAACAGTTTCGGGGATAAAGTGAGTACTAGTTTCTCTGTATTTATCTACTACCGTGTCTCTCATTTCCCAGTTATAAATGTATATGTTTATATTGATGTTTAAGGGTAAGGGGGACAATTTCCCTTTGGTGTTTCTCGCTGCGGGAGCTGCTGATCACTGTTACCAACTTCGCTCTTTTGGAGCCAGATGTGGCTCTTACATGCACTAGTTTAGCTGTGAAGCGTGACACCTGCCCCTGCCCCATTATGATCCCACCACTGGCTCCGGCCCACAAAGACCAACTTTTTCCATAAGTGTACATTTTGCACATAACTTGATATTGTTATATTGGCTGCGTCACCCATCCCCTCTTACCTCCCCAGCTACTTTTATATAGCACCATGGCTAAGGTGAAGATGACAATGTTGTTATCCGGGAATCCTTTATTTTCGATTTCATATGAGCATCAGTAGATTATTGAGATTGGTGATGCCGTCAAATCTAACAGTAATAGCAACACCCCTACCCCTCTGACACCTAATATTACCCTAGGTGGCTCTTTATGCATCCGTTAATCTAGCTCCTTGAAAGTCATCTTTAGCTCTATTAATGGTGAAATTTAGCTCTTTTATGCACATCAGGTTTGGCAACACTGCCAAGATGGCCGTAGGAGGCAAGAGAAATGCACTATGCTTATGAGACCATTATTTTATTCGTTCTCTCGGGAATATCAAACATCCAATGACGTAGAAAAGTACATGGATGGAAAAAGGACACGTTGAACTATGTCATAGTAGTAGAAAAAATCTAAACTTCCATGTGATTAGCTGTAACTTGAAGTTGATTTCCCATAAGGAATACATGGGATTCAGTTTATTAATCATATTTTTCAAATATCATGTCTAGCTTACTAATCAACTTGAAAAACAGTTTCCACTTGCAACATGGAGAGAAATTCATACTCTTTTGCATACTAGTCCCTTTCTTAAATAGCAGTGCCCAATCCGACAATATTGAAATAAATGCACAACTGGTGCGTAATTGTTCCTCCTTGCCTTAATACAAAATTAATGTGATTCCATGACCAATCTGCAAAGCAAGAAACCAAATCACAAAGGCTTAAATTTTCCACATATTTTTAGAGGTCTCGGTGTAAATAATACGTATTTTTTGCTTCTATCATTGAATATTGTTAACTTCTTCTTTTGTATTGTTTGCAGTTTATCTTTTTCAATAATTCTTAGCATGGTTCATTACTTTTATTTTTATAGGAAAATGCCCTAGCTGTGGTGGAAAGCTGGCTGTCGTTCACGAAGGAATTTGAACCAGAAATTAATATATTGCTATGTGACAGATGTGATGAAAGTCCTTCAGTTGGGCCTACCAAAGTTACAGGTATGTATCAAAGGAATAACTCTTCTTTGTTCTGGATGTGTGTCAGTGGAAAGTCCCATAACAGTCTTCACACTAGTGTGTATTAAAATGTGTTTGGCCTAGGCTCTTTCTGTTCTTATACTTCTTGAATGTGGTCATTTCTAGCAGAAACCACATGTCATTGTCACTCTCATCTCCACATTATGGGTAAGCTGGTCTATGGATAACCTACATAACCATTTGGGCCTCTCTGTGACACTATGTGGGCATTGATTGGTGCAGGAAATGTCAATCAATCACTAGTGTTGGTGGAAAAGGTTACAGGTTGAACCAAATGAAGAAACATGTTTTTGACATTACCTGATGAGTCTGCCTCCATGAACAGACTTTTTTTTTGTATGAGCAAGATGAAAGAAAACGTTAAATACCAGGTGTTTCAGAAATAATTGAGATGATGCAAAAATTTATTACAAGTATACTATTGAATTTACGTTAATGAAACCAGTCCAGAATGATCGAGGCACGCAAACCGTTAGTGCATTTATGTTTTATTAACCTGAGAGTTCATATCCCTGCTGCTAGGCGACACTCAAATCACCCACATCACTCACAGTGTCTCGTTCAATGTTTTGGTCCCCAAGATCATCCGACCTTACACCGTGTCATTAATTTTTGTTGGGGTTTCATCAAAGACAGGGTATTCATCTCACCGATGCCATGTGCCCTAAGGGAGTGTACAATTGCAGTGATAGACACTATCGACAGGCCCATGTTGATGCGAGTGTTGCAAGAAGTAACCTATTGTGTTGATGTGTGCCGTGTCACCCACATGCACACATTGAACATTTGTAGGTGTAAAAGAAAACTGTTTAAGTTCCTTGTTCATTCTGGACTGATTTCATTAACGTAAGTTGAATATTTTACATGCAATAAATTTTTGCAACCCCTCAATTATTTATGAAGCATTCAGTATAAACATAACTTTGAGGTACATATTGAAGAATGTTTTAGTGTGTATTTAGACCACCTAATTGGCTGTGCATCATTTTTAAAAATTAACACAGAGAATGATGATGAGAATGAATGATTTTTTTTACTTATCACAATGTTTGGACACATATATGTCCATAAATAGTGATAAGTTCCTTTCAAACACTTTTTAATGTAGAATCTGAGACAATGATGTGGCACAAGCCCCTACAACCCTTGTTTCCTTGGAATACTATGACTGCAGTGGAACTTACGATTATTTTTTTTTCAAGGGAACGTGGTGAATAAACTTAAAATGCAGTAAAATGTAAAATCCAAGAATGGTTTATAATGTGTTGCTTTATTGAGACTAGACACGTTAAATGTATGGTGCAGGATAAATGTAAAACTGCACTGCACACAGAGTGTATGATCCTGTTTGTTTTCCAGCCCAGGAGTGGTGTATTAAACATGGGTTTGAATTAGTTGAGCTCAATCCAGATGTTGACAGTGAAGATGAAGACTGTGATTTTGCAGAGACTACAGGAATTAAGAGGATTGTACAAGCACTGCATGCCCACATGTGGCCAAATCTTACAATGAAAGGTATTGTTACTATATTTTTTTTAAAATGAAAATTCCTATAAAAATAATTTCATTCATAACTTTGGACATACTAATCAACTGTAGTTTGTATTTTATTACAAACTACAGTTGAGTATCTTAATCATTTGTAGATATTGGACTTTATTCGTTTTATTGCCTTATTAATCATGTCTAAAAATTACTAATTTCACAGACTGAATATAAAAACAAGTGAATCAAACAGGAAATTAATGCATTAAGGTGATTTTAGAAAAGAATATCAGGGACAATATATGTAATTGGGTGGTAAACAGCATGTAAGCCTGTATGAAAAATTAAGTATTATTATCTTTCAATGAAATATTTTATTAAATCATTGAATATATTACTTGTAAATATAAATATATAGTTTAAACTAATCATCTTGTAGAAGACAAATATTGAAATACTTTAGATTCATTGTGAATAGAGAACATTTTTCAAATTTTACAGGAAATGTTATAGAAACTCAACATACCAGTGCTATTTGACAGAATTAGCATTATAAAAACAAGGAATAATCTGAATGTCTATGATATTAGTAAACTTTACTTTGCATGTGTACGTCAGTCAAGGAAAGATACAAACCTGCTTGGTTAGGTGGCCCAGCTTTCAATCTGGCCAGTGTTCCCAAGTTTAAATCCCAGCTTGTTACTTGTGAGTGTCCTTTCATCAGTTTCATCTGATCAGCACTCATCCTCAGCATTTTGCCATAAGTGGCAGAAATGAGATGATGAATAAGAAAATTACAAACGCAAATATACAATCCACACAGTAACTTCTAGATTATGATTTGAAATGATAACTATGAGATAACTGTGTTTTGTCACAAATAAACAATAAGTGATCTTGGATTTTATTCAGCACAGCATGTAATTCACAATTCTCATTTCTTTTTGAAGTCCATTTACTTTCATGATGCAAATAAGATATTTGTGAACTACCATATTTACTCATGTATAATGCACACTTTTTTCCAAACTTTTTGCACCTCAAAACTGTGGTGCACGGAATAATTCGGACAGGTGTGACCACCTATCCATCCTACTCACAACCATGGCTTCCATTAGCTAAGCCACAGAATATCCCCACACTGCCATTACTCCCTTTTATCTAGCGTGATTGCCCATATGGCATTTCTTTACATTGCTGGCAAAGTTATAATGTGTACAGCGTGATTGCCAATATGGATTTTCTTTAGATCGCTTTCAGAGTTATAATATATACAGCATGATTGGCATATGCAATTAATTTTTTATACAACATTTTTGAAATCGAGAATTTATAAATTCCCGGGGTTGGGAAATTTGACTTTCTTACTGAGAATCAAAAAGGAATGTCAATTACTTCATGCATTACTAGAATTATAACATTGTTTACTTGCTAGAAGTTAGTTACAAACCCAACACCACATAAACAAAAATATAACATGTAAGATTATGACAAAATATCAGATTCATACATTTAATAACTTAACATGCAAAAACACAAAACAGAATACATATATGTACAGTTTGCATGCATAATCACAGAACCAAATTTGTACAATTTTCATGCGTAAACACAAAACAACGCATGTGCAGTTTGCATGCATCAGTAAAAAAAAACACATGATGTACAATTTGCATGCACAGATACAATCATCACATATGCATTTCACATACATAAACATGCACAAACTCCACATATCACAAATATGGTACAATTAAAATTTACTATTTGTTATCATACTCTCATTAAATATACACTAGACTCTTGCTAATCTGGCCCTCAATAGTCCACCCTCGCATTAGACCGGCCCACATCCGGCCTGTAGTCCCTCAAGCAGAAATGACGTGCACAACAATGAATTATCGTGTTCAACAATGTTGTTAGTTAAAAATGTTAAACAATGCTATACATACGTACAGTATTTGAAATTGTGACTTTCTTACAGTAAAGTTCAGTACATACTATGGCTTCTAAAAGGAAACAAGTTACGCTTGACCTCAAGCAGAAACTCGAAATTTTAGATAAGTTGAACCGAGGCTCTTCACAGAAAGCCATTGCTATTGAGTACGGTGTTGGACAAGCAACTATTTATGACATCAAGAAGAAAGAAGAAGTTATTCGACAGTACGCATCCCAAATGTATAGCGACATTTAGGAAACGGAAGGTTATGCGAAAGAGTGACAATGAAGAACTGGACATAGCTGTTTATAGATGGTTCATACAGCAACAAAGTAAAGGAATTCCAGTCGGTGGCCCGATAATAAAGGAAAAAGTGGTTGCATTTAACAAACAACTTGGTGGCAGTAACTTGTTCGCAGCAAGCGAGGGTTGGCTATCAAATTGGAAAAAACGACATGGCATGCGGCAGCTGACAGTCACCTGGGAAAGTCGCTCAGCTAACGAAAAATATGCAGAAGAGTTTGTAAATAAGATACGGAAGATAGTAGAGGAAGAACATTTAACTGCAGATGCCTTGTACAACGCTGATGAAACCGGCCTCTTTTACAAGATGCTTCCTTCAAAAACATTAGCTGCCAAGAACGAGAAGGAAGCTCGTGGGTACAAACAACAGAAACAGCGTGTAACCATAATGGCGTGTTGTAACGCAAATGGGAGTCATAAACTACCGCTCATGGTGATTGGGAAATCCCAAAATCCACGTTGTTTTCAACACAGCGACAGAAATACACTACCAGTGCAATATTGTGCCCAGAAGAAAACGTGGATGGACAGAGAAATATTGTCTCGGTGGTTCCACCAAACATTTGTACCAGCTGTAAGAAAAGATCTGAAGAAGAAAAAACTTCCACTGAAAGCCATCCTTATAATTGACAATGCTCCCAGTTATCCTTCTGATGTGACTCTAAAGTCCGATGGTATAGAAGCACTCTTGTCTTCCACCAAATGTGACAGTCCTGATACAGCCCATGGACCAAGGGATTTTGGAATCAATTAAACGTCATTATCGACATGCACTTCTTGTTTCCTTGCTGAACGAATGTGAAAACGACTCTACCGAAGTTATGTTGAAGGTGTGGAAAGCAATCAGCTTACGTGACATTGTTTTCCAAACAGCAGAAGCATGGGATAAAGTGGAGAACGCAACCATAATGAAGAGCTGGAGAAAGGTGTGGCCATGCATTGATGCAGAGTTGGAGCCAGTACTGAGCGACAGCGATGAGCCAGTCAATTCAGAATCATCAATTGCTGACAATATGTACATTGATATGTTACACAAGCTTCCGGGAGGAGGAGAAATTGATGAAGAGGATGTTGCTATGTGGCTGAATGAGGAAAACTGTGAGATAGACCAAACTTTAAAAGATGAAGAAATAATCAAAAGCGTGCAGGAAAGTACTAATGATGAAAGTGATGAAGAAGAGGACACAGGAGGGGAGAGCATGAAGATTTCTCATACTGCTGGTGCGGAAGCTGCAGACATCTTCCTGGAGTATATTATGCAACAATCAGATACATGCAGTACCGATGTAATGCTTGTAAAGCGTTTGCGTGATAAAGCATGCCGCCGTCGCGTATCGTCATTGCGACAACTAAAAATTCGTGACATGTTTCATAGTGAGTTATACTACTGTATATGTACACACTGAATGACTAAATTTTCTATGTAAATGAATGTACAGTGTCTTTGGATTTAATAAAGTACAGCCTGTATAATCCCTATGTGTTTAAACTACATAGTAGTACGTAATTTCCGACCCTCTCAATAATCCGGCACTTCTGCCAATCCGGCACCCATATGTGCAACAAATGGCCGGAGTAGCGAGAGTCTAGTGTAGTTAGACAGCATGATACAACTACTCCAAACCTAATTCATGAAGTTGCAGATTGTTACACACACTTAAAAGTTTGTTTATCCAGAGTTTTTGTTTGTCCGATGAAGAATGCCAAACTTTGATATTTTTTACGAAAATATTTGCAATGTCTTTTCCCGTGTTGCAGCATATGGCTTTCACTGTGTTATCATCCTGAATTTGCATACAAACAAAAGGACCTTGGCATAAATTACAATATTTTTTTATAATGCAAGAGATAGCGTCACTTTCAGGATGCAGTTTTATGAAGATCAGATCGCCTTGCTTTACTGGAATTTTAGCTGCTTGGTTTTCATGTTGTTTCATAACTTTCAGGTAAACCAAACAATTACTGATTTTTTTTTCTTTTTCTTTTCCAGACAGACCACAGCACATGTCAAGGACAATGCAGTCAGCTCTAAATGGTAGTTTTATGTCCAGCTCAGAAAATGATGATTCAGGCGTCTCTGATGTTTCCGATCAAATGCAAAGTGTATCTATTAATGGTCACACAGAGAACGAATCTGAGTACAGTTTGCTGACCAGCAGTAGTGACCAGGGACGATCAATGGAGCAAAGGATAGGTATGTACATAAGTTATTCTGAAACACAGGAATAGGATCAGAAAAGGTGCCAGAAGGGCAGGTAAATACAAATGATGAAGGAGACAGTAAACACTTACCACACGAAGAGAAATAATTCTATATTTCGCGATCTGTGTCGCATTTTCAAGGTAGAAGAAAGAAAGATCGGCGTCACCTCGAAAATGCGACACAGATCTCGAAATAAAGAATTATTTCTCTTCGTGTGGTGTTTACTGTCTCCTTCATCATTTGTATTTATTCTGAAAGTAATATTCTAACTACAGTTTTGTGTGTTTTTCAAAGTTTGATAAAGTAGTTGCAATTTAGAAACACATGCAAATCTTGTGCCTCCACATTTAACCCAAAATATTCTTTGTGACAAACTCAATGTTTCCATTACTGTACCCAGACTTAATAAGGAAATGACAGGTTAATAACTTCTTTATTGGTAGACATAATTATTTTATTTGTAATGAATTCAACAGATTTCAAAGAGTCCATGTTACAATTAGTGATACACAGAGCTATATATCTGTGGTAAATAAAAGATCAAAACTGGACATATTTTGAGAAGAAAAGTGGTATATAAAATGGAATTTTGGTGCTAAAATGGTGAATAAAAAAATTTAATTTTTAAACTATAAACTGTATACAAAATTAACATTTAACTTCTAATAGCTCATGTGTATTGTTATCAGTTTATTCCTGTGTAAAAGAGCCCACTATTGTTTCTCAAATATTTACAGCAGAATTAATCAATTTTCTGTGATTTGCATAACTCACAGATAATTCAGACTTCAGAAGGTGTTGCGTCGGTAAATAAACCATAAATTTCATGTTTCATTGTTTATTTCACATCATTTCGTAACAAAATATGGTAGCAAAATGCACCTCACACCTTTCAAAAATGAAAAATTTACATTACAATGTGTTGTTTCACATTTTGTGTTTTCGTCAAAAACTAAATGTGCATGTTCCTAACGATACAAACAGTACAGAAAATTAAATTGAGTGCTCCATAAAGAAGAATGAAGATTACCATTAAGAATTTTCCAAAGCAGCATCTGGTCGTGAATTGCCATTTTATGATCAAGCTTGTGCATGCAGAACTTTTCCATTAAATTACTATAGAAATTAGGGATGGGCCGATATGAAATTTTGTCCGATAAGATACCGATAACCAATATTCTACCGATCCGATATAATATTAGAAATGGTCCTTGAAGAACCTGAAAGGTTCATTAACCTCCTTAATAAATTGTTTCAAGGTGACTGCATTGCAAAAGAAGTTACATATTTAAACATTTACTTTTTTAGAAAGTAGAGCATGGAGATTATCCATAAAAATTACAACAAAATGGCAGAATTTTGCACTAATTTATCAGATATTTATAGATATATCGGATCGGTAAAATAATCAGTAATTTTACCGATAAACCGATATGCCTATATCGGCCGATACCGATAGAGTACCGATTAATCGCTAAGAACAGAATGAGGTAAAGGGACGAGGGAAAACAGATAGGATTAGAAAGGACACCCAAAAAGAATTCAAAAAGAAACTAAGTAACGTTAAGAAATGGTTAAAAGACAATAACATCTTCCTGATACGATCAGACAAAGAAAATAAAATGGTAGTTGTTAGGAGAGAAGAATATAGAATGAAAATGAAGGAATGCTTCCGTAGTAGCGATTTCGAAATTGTACGAGATAACTCCATCAATAAAATTAGGAGGGAAATCAAAAAAGGAATCGAAATTAGCATAACGCTTGCAAGAACGGAGAAAGAGAAACTAATCTAATGTTGTAAAAAGGGAGAAATTCCGGTCGCCTTTGGGATCCCCAAAACCCTCAAGGAGGGAGTACCACTAAGACCGATCATTCCGATGTACTCCTACCCTGGATATAACTTAGCAAAAACTCTTGTAACTAAAATTAAAGATGTGGGAAATAACACAGAATTCAGTATTAATAATTCTAAGGAAGTAAAAGAGAAGATCGAAAATCTAGAGTTAGATAAAGATGATCAAATAATGAGCTTTGATGTGGTAAACCTCTATCCTAGTGTCCCGAGACACAAAGCAGCCAACTGTTTATTTAGATGGCTTAGAGAAAAAGGAGTAGATATAATTGTAGCTTGGGAATATGTGCGGTGGTTTGACCTATGTACTAGATATAACTATTTCAGTTTCAACAAAGAAGTGCACATACAGAAAGAGGGATTAGCCATGGGCTAATTTCAGGGATTACATCGGGGATCTTCATGCATTTTATAGAAAAAACTGCCTTAGAACAAAATATTTCGGGAGATACGTCGATGACGTTCTGGTTATAGGGGGAAAAGCAGATCTTCTGAAATTATTTGATATATTGGGGGAAGAAGACCCCCGAATTAAATTCACAAAAGAAGAGATGGCAAAGGATGTAATGGGCTTCTTAGATTTAAAAATCATCAGAACAAGAACAAAAATTAAAACCGGGGTTTTTCATAAAATCCTTGCCGGAGATTTATACATTCATAGCAAGTCAGAACATGCCAAAAGAACAAAACACAATGTCTTTCTTAACTTTTTCATCCGGGGGATACGATTATGCAGTCAAAAAAATGAGAGGGAAAAAGAAGAAGAATGGATCTATAGGATGGGAAAAGAGAATGGATACAAAGAGGAACATCTGAATAAGATACGCAGGAAAGCGCACAAGATATGTAAAAAGGATAGGGGAGAGGGGGAAGAAATGAACAGTGATAAAGGAAAAAGACACAAGATAACGAAATTAATAAGAAATACAAATATATCGGCATTCCGTATTTCAAAGGAATTTTGGAAAAGATAGAAAGAGCAGCTAAAGAATTTGGCATTAAATGCAGGATGAGGGCACCACGAACGGTAGAGAAACATTTCACACAATATAAAAAGGATGGGATAGAAACGGAGAATAAAACGGAAAGTGAAAAAGGGGTTTATAATATAACAGGTTCCTGTAATAAAGAATATATAGGTCAAACCGGCCGGAGCATGAAAATTAAGTTGGGGGAGCATGACAAAGACATAAGAGTAGGAACCACAAGAACCGGACTATCAGAACACGTGATAGAGGAGGTACATGAAATTCAGAAGCTAGAAATAATGAGAGTTGATCATAAACCATTAAGTAGGAATGTATACGAAGCAGCGTATATCTGTAAAGGGAGGGATAATAAACTAAACAGAGAGGATGAGAACATTGATGAAAAATGGATTAAAATGTTCAAAAGGTGGGATACGACAAGAGAAAAAATCTGCTACCAGGTCACCCTGGCTGTGATCAATGCGTCTCGCGAAATAATAGATTTCGAGCTAGATATGACGTAACCCAATGGAAGTAGGGGGAGGGAAGGGGAGTAAGAGGGAAATACACTGCACAAAATCCTAAAATAGGTTCTAAAAATCCTAAAATAGGTCCTAAAAATCTTGTTAGGCTCGAAAATTGTGAAGTGGTTAAAAAAACTTAAAATAGTTCAAAATACCTGAAAAATGCTGATTAGGTATACTCACGGCAGAACTCACCATTAGAAATTTGCTATTAAAATCCACTCTTTGCCATATAGTTAAGCAAAATATTTTTTCCATGTTATCTACAGTGAAACTACGCAATTTTGTCTGTGAGCATCATCTTATATGCTGAAAATAATCTTTCAACAGAAACATAGTCAGTGGTGCAAACTTCAATGCTGAAATGTTAGTTTGCAAGCCGTGAATGCCACAAAGCACCGAAGTGACACAAAAGTGAGCAAGACCACACATTTTGCTTTGTTTAGAGCTTTGAAAAGTGACCATGGACTTGGACACTTGGAGGAAGGGAAATCGACAGAGTATGTTTCAAACACGTTCGTCAATGAATTTTTTCTTGACCAAACAAAGCAAATGCATCTGTGTGACAAAAATCCTGTAAAACCTTTAAAAATGTATAAAAATCTTTAAAAAGGCTTCATTTAGGAACATAAACCTAAAATATGTTCTAACAAGCACAATAGTTTTTTAGGCACTATAAAACTTCATCAGTTGCATTTTTTAACAAAATGCTGATATAACTTATACAGAAAAAGAATAGTTTAAAACCTAAAATCCGAGATCTAGTTATGAGTTATTCAAGTAGGAAATAATAAACAAGCAAATTAATTCCTTAAAGCATAGCTTATTCCTTGTGTCAACGTGTTTACATATAAACAGGACAATTGATTTTTCTAATCACTTTGTTTTTTCTCACACATATTTATATTTCTGTAAAAATATTTCAATTATTTCAAAAGGTTTTCATCAGGTTAGTTGATAAAGGATGGTTAATTTGCAGGTGTCAGCATTTATCAAACATACCCTTACATGTTATTCCAACAAATATTACAGTTTCCCAATCCCAAAAGGTTAGTCTGCCTGTAGCTTGGAAGGGATTGAAATCATCCTGTTTAATTGACTTTGCATTATGAGATGCTTGTCTTTGTTCTTGGATTCAAGTTGAGAGCTTTTATACTATATCACTATTGTGATCTGTTTTTCTTTCTGGCAGTGATTTTCAGAAAACATATTGTAAAGTACCAGTTTTAATATGCATTTGACATGGGTTTGTTGCAGGCTAAAACATGCATGCTCAATAAAGGCAATTTTATTCTATTCTGTGAAATTAGAGCAATGTAGTAGCAATGTCCAACTCCGTAGCTAAATATGTGAGTGCCCTAGGCAGGATTGTGGTTTGTCATACCCCCACCCCACAGTACCAAGCACCAGCATTTTATGTGCTTTTTATGCCATGGTTTTTGATATTTAAATCCTACAAATTTTGAATTGAGAAAGTATAGAAAAACTTATTAAAAATAATATAATATTGGTTATACAGGGTGTCTGATAAGTCAATACCTATTTTGAACCCGTGAGGGGTTGCGCCTGGTCTTTTCCAACTGGGTTCATTTTATTTTCTTTGTATCCCCTCAATCTAGAAACTGAATGCCCCCTCCCCCGAAGTACCTTCCTGTGTACTTATTCTCTGCCTGGCCAGGTGGTTGTTGCACCCCTTCCCCCTTCTCAGTTGGTGATCAGCTGATAGTTTTCCGTTCAACCCGGTCTATTCCTCCTTGCGCGACTCATCGCATGTGTCATTTTTTTCCTTTACATTTCGGTGCTGCGTTTTGTTAGTTGAAATTACCTTAAGTAGTAAATTGTGCTTGTATTGTTGAAAATGGATCGGAAAGAAGAAGAAAGACTTTTAAGACTGTTACAAAGGGTTGAAAAAGAGTAAAGTCTAGAAAAACAAACAAGGAGAAATCCCAGTGCAATTGGAAGGTAACTACTTATAGCTATTTATTGACGAACCTACCTTTGAGCCTACTGATGAATTTGGGTTCCGAAGATGAGGATGAAGATAGTGTGGAAAAATAGGAAGATGATACAGAATTGGAACAGTCTGGAGGTGAAGAAGAGATAAATATTGTAGCAGGGCCTGAGTATACGGGTAACGATAAAGAAACTACCTGGATCAGTTCATGCGTAGATTTTTCATTCAAATATATTTTTTCGTATTTTAAAGGAGTTTAGAACTTTTGATTTTTGAAGAAAAACTCACGTTATTTTGTTTCATGATAATTGATCAGAATGAACAAACATTTTATTTTGTTCATTAACAAGTAATATTATACACTAAACGTATGATTAGAATAAGTATTGTTTAATAAAAACCTCATTTGGTACTTCTTTGTTGTATTTTTTTACACCCGGTCTAAATGACCGTGCATGACTCCTCACATAACTTTTCCAGCACGACCCCTCATGGGTTAAGTGAGTAATGCATAATGTACATAGAGACCATTGTATAATGGTTGTGAATGAACACTAACTATGCACCATTTATGTTGCTGGTAACTGAACATTTCCCCAACACTTACAGAAAAGTGAGTTTTCTGCCTTTTTCAACATAATCTCCACCAACATTGATACACTTATTCCATTGTTTATCAGTGTCCCAAAACCTGCTGCATAAAAGTGTTTGAGCTGCTGTCTCATCTACAGTTGCACCTCACATTTAACATCTTTATCATCTGCAAAATGTTTGCCACTAAGATAAGAATTTATTGACCCATTTGTGCATCACTTTATGCAACAAACACCTCACCGTATACAGGAAACACTTCGTTATGAATATCCTTTCCAGGAAGTCCTTTTGCCTAACACACACTGCACACTGCTCTTCTAATGTACACTTCACGAACACAGCTGAGCTGCCCATGCATGCATCTGCTATCTATCGCCTGCTAACTGAATATCATGAAACTGGATTTTGCTTCCACTACTATTTTCAGCTATCCCAAGTCAGTTTGTGATATATTTAGTCACTCCCCCTCGTACATTACTACACTCTGTCAAATGTAAATTTATTTATATATATATTTTGTTTGTGGTTTTAATATTGACAGTTTTTCTGTTTTCCAGATCACTTACTACAAGGCTGTGAACCATTTGAACCCGATACAGGAGCCGAACCCAACTTTGAAAGTTTCTTTGAAAGGCTGGCCGAAATGAAACAGAGAGCACAGGAACTCCCAAGCGATGAACGGAAGGCATATGCTGAGCAAGCAGTAATGGCATTTTGGCGAGCAATTGGTGGAGATGAAGACGAAATTAATGTATGTAGCGATGACGAAGAACCGTAAATAAAACGTTTGATAGTAATACATACCCATGTCAAACTATTGATACACCTATTATATCAATTTATTTTATCATAAGTGGGCCATTCTACAGAAAACATATCTTTTAGAAATCAAATTTTTCCTAACCCAAAGTGTCTTTTCTTTATTTTCAAATGTCTTATTCAATTCTGTTAACTATGATATGGATGGTAATATGTTTCTATCTTATTTATGAATTTAAATATTAATGAAAATGCATGGTATAAAAGGAGGATGCATGTGTGTAACAGAGTGGTTACAATTGATCAAGGAAGATACGTATTTGTTATGGTTAATACATGCTGGATTTGTAAGAGGAGATAAAACAGAAAGTAAGAGTGCAATCACAGAGCAGGTTTGGGTAACTAGGTACAGAAATCAAGTAAACATACAGGGTGTTCTGGTAGGAAGCGGCAATACTTTGGGAACTGGTAGTATGGGTGATTCTAAGCAAAAAAGTTCATATGATCATGGGTCCGATTTTGAACGATAACGGAGATATGAACAGAAATAAAAATGATGTAGGAAAATGTAAACAAAAACAGTAACAAGTAAAACATGGCAATGTAATGGTAATTGTGTAAGTTAATACTCATGTTATTCGATGCTGGATAGACGCCGGAGCCTCTTCCACCGTCAGAACAATTTTGGGTTTCCCCGGTCAGGAGTCGAACCTTAGTAAACCATAACGTTCCCTGACAATTTCGCAAGATTGCAAACAGGTGGCAGCACACGTGACACAGTTACTCATCGAAGCGTCTTACCTGCAGTTCTGTGAGAGTGTGTACTTGGAACACGTGCACATTTGTAAGATGCTGTTATCTGGGTTGTTTCCGTGGCAGTTCACAGACAGTTACCATCAAATGGCACCTACATACACGAATGAGGAGTATGCGGACATGGTGTTTGTGTACAGGTTTTGTAATGGAAGTGGGTACGCGGCTGTTGAAGAATACAAGAGGCGTTTTCCATTACAAAGGACACCAAAAAAGGTAGTGTTTACTAATACGTTTCGTGCATTGAGAGAGCATGGAACACTTCCCAATGCTAAAGTGAAGTGACTTCCGAATGTGAAACCAGACAATCTGTTGATGAACAGGAGGAAATACTTACCATGGTGCAACAAAGTCCTACCACTAGTACCAGACGAATGGCAACACGTCTGTGTATTCCACGTACTCGTGTGTGGCGGACATTACATGGGGAACATTTGTATCCATTTCACCACCAACCAGTGTAGGACTTGCATCCTTGTGATTGCACTTCCCGTCGTCGATTTTGTCATTGGTTACTACAGCATGCAGTACAAGTGCCATACATTTTATTCACTGATGAGGTGACCTTCACTCGTACTGGTATGAATAATACCCGTAATAGACACACTTGGGCTCAGGACAACTCTCACGAAACCCTTGTCACAGGGTACCAAGACAGATTTCCCATAAACGTCTGGTGTGGCATGGTTGGCGACATTCTTCTTGGCCCAATTATCCTTCATGAATGCACAGCGGTACCTTCATATGTTACAAAATGATTTGACGGACCAGTTAGATGATGCTCCTTTGCACACAAGGCGGAACCTCATCTTGCTCATTCCATTCGGTTGATCATTCAACATCTGAGTTCAACCTACCCTAATCGATGGATTGGTCGTTGTCGTCATTGTGGTAGTTGTCTGGTTCCATGGCCACCTTGTTATCCCGACCTAACCCCCTCTTGATTTCTGTTTATGAGGGTGGATGAAGCAGGAGGTTTACCGGGAAAGGGTGAATACAAGGGATGAACTGCACATTCGCATTATGAATGCTGCTGCGTTAATCCGGGAACATCATCGGAAACTTTATAGTGCAACACAAGATGTCCTCCGACGTGCTCAGAAGTGCATTGATATTGGTGGTGGTATTTTTGAGAATCTGCTCTGACCTGCTATCATTTCTGTGGCCTTTTCCCTCCTTACATTTGTTCATGTGAGTACTAACCAGCAGGTGTTAACATTTCATTTTTCTACATTTATCGCTTGCTTAATTACTTAATTATCATGTACTAATTACTGCTACATCACAAATTCAGGCAATAAAAATTAGTATCAGCATGTCCCTTCTCGTATTTACTTACACAATTACCATTACATAGCCATGTTTTTACTTGTTACTGTTTTTGTTTACATTTTCCTACATCATTTTTATTTCTGTTCATATCTCCGTTATCGTTCAAAATTGGACCCATGTTCATATGAACTTTTTTGCTTAGAATCACCCATACTACCAGTTCCCAAAGTATTGCCGCTTCCTCCCGGAACACTCTGTATATAGGGCTGTTTTGACTTACTACTTTTAGTACATTTTATATGAATGGATGCCTTTAAATTTGGAAATGAAAATATGAAATTAGTCATAAAAGAAATACTTTTGATTAACAGAAATAATAATGATCATCCACATTCATCTACTGTGACAAATTTAAGTAAAGTAAAACATTATCTGCATTTTAGAGTAAATCTCCATTGAGGCCTGAGTTTGTTCTCTAACGTCATTAATTCCAAAAATATATCGATATTTTGAAAATTGTGTTTTCTGTATTTCTAATATCAGTTTTTTGTTAGTGCAGGCATAAAAATTCTGTAAGTTTTACCAAGAAAGCATCCGAGGGGTGATTTTAGCTCAATCCAATAGTCTCCCACTTTTTCTGTCTCGAAGTGAACTCTTCCCTCTCTTTAATAAATAAATAAAGAAGAAAAATAATCATTTGCTATTGCTGATCCTCATGGTTGATGATGATCCAAGTTTTATCACTCCAGTATTTTGAATATTCAAGGAATTTCGAAATAATGAACTCACATTTTCCCATTGAGTTGATTTTGATCCACTTCCCATTTTTCGGGATCATATATTTTTTTAATGCATGTGCCTTTTTGTTTATTATGGAAAGTGTTTTAATATTTTTTCAGAATCAATAATTAATTCTTTGTAATGTCTTTTGTAGATGGCATTAAAAAAAATAGTGTAAAGGACACAGGCCATATAACTTCGCCAAATGTAATGCAATTATGGATTCATTTCATTACATGTTATTTGAACATCATCATTTTTTTTATTCATTAAGGATGTTAAATGTCACTTGCAATTGTAGTTTTATGTCATGATTCATGAGCTATCCAACACACATACAGTCTTTCATGTTTCTTAGGTGGGTTGTTTTTGATCCAATAGGAACATCTTGACTAAATATTAGCATTATATTTTTTACTGGATATTTCTTACTTTGTAACCTTCATTTCTTGCTTCTACATTTTTCATGGAGAGATCTAATTTTTAATGAATTTAGGTTTTATAGTTTTCCTATAATGACAATATGTATTCATATTCGTTTTATTTTTATATGCAGATTTTCCTCCAGTTAGTTACTTGAAATTAATTTTTTGTCAACCTTTCAGCTTTTAAAATAGTCTCAAGTTCATGTGGATTTTTCACGAGAAGTGTATTAGTATTCACATTTCCATCAGACATACATATTCACATTAGGTCATGTTTACTAGTAAGTGGATGTACTGACATATTTCCTCTAGAATATAAAACCTGTGTTGTTTAGTCAGTGATTACTAAAGCCCGGATTTCTATGTAATTACATATTTTTTCCTTTATATGTACAAGCGTGGAATTAAAATATATTGACGAATTACGTCAGTAGAGATGTCACAGTGAAGTTTTATATTACATATTTTTACATATTTTACTAAATGTTACATATTCCTAAGATATGAAATATTTTTTACATAAAACAGTCCTTAAGAGGAAAATCCAATGAACTTTTGGCTTACTAGTTAAAAAAGTATCTTCTCACTTCCCCTCCCCATTTCCAGGTCTAAAAAAATATAGTAACTTAAAAGTGTGATTTGCCTTCGTTGTACGTACATAGCAGTTCGTTGATTCGCCGCATCGTAACAATTACATCAAGATTCGACAGTGTTTCAGTTTCCAGTTTGTAACATGGAGCGGCAAGCAACACACAGCGAACGAAGAGAACCAACAATGGAAGGTGGCAAGTACTATGAGGAGAGGCACTTACCTTTCATCCGTACATTGTTGTGATCGTTTTGATTTTTGCAGCCGGCGGCGACAAATCTTGAATGAAGTATTGTTAACTCAACCGTAGAATTTCGTATATATATTTTGTCGCCTTTTCATTTTAACCATTGGAGTTTTAAGAAGAGCTTGCCTCAGTATTTAAACAGTGTTTTAGCTGTAGAAAGCTGGAATGGCTCCGCCTACCTCCTCGTTATCTCAAAAGTTGCGATCTTGGATAGCAGTCGATGATGCATTTACTACGGATGGTAAAGTTATTTTTTGTTGAGTGTGCGATAAAAAAGTTGGGTGCACTATGAAGTCTCAATTAGATCAACATTTTCGCACTTCACTTCATGTGAAAAACAAACAACTAGGAGTGAAAAGAAGCAAGTTTTACTAACCCAGATGCAAGAGGATTCTTCATTCAGTGTGTTTTACAAGGAAATGTGCGAAGCAATGATTGCAGCAAACATCCCTTGGTATAAAATTCATGTACCGAAGTTCCGGGATTTTCTGGAAAAATATTGTGGCCGTAAACTTCCTGACGAGTCAACCCTTCGAAAGCGATATCTTCCACATTCCTACAAAGAAACTTTAGAATCAATTAGGGCAGACGTAGGCAGTTCCTATGTGTGGATTTCCATCGACGAAACAACTGATGCTTTGGGACGGTATGTAAGTAATTTCATTGTTGGAACGCTAATTGCTGATTCTCCATCTACACCACATCTCATTGCATGCAAAGTTCTAGAGCGTACTAATCATTCCACCATAGCACGATTTGTGAATGACAGTCTTAAATTGTTGTATCCGGATGGCGTACAAGAAGAGAGAGTTCTTCTCATGTTCACAGACAGTGCGTCATACATGTTAAAAGCTGCTACGGCACTTAAAGTGTTTTATCCTAACTTGATCCACTTTACTTGCTTGGCACATGCTCTCCAACGCATTGCTGAGGAGGTGAGAGGCAATTTCCCGGAAGTCAACCAACTTATTTCTTCCACGAAAAAGGTGTTTCTGAAGGCACCACAACGTGTGCAAGTTTACAAGGAACAATTGCCAGGTGTACCATTTCCTCCGGAACCTATTCTTACTAGATGGGGCACTTGGATCCGGGCAAGTAAGTTTTACAACGAACATTCTGAAGAAGTGAAATCTGTGCTTGACTCATTTTCAGCGGACTCAGCTGTATCGGTACATACTGCTCAAAATCTCTTCAAGGACACCAAACTTGCTTGCCATATGGCATACATAAACAGCAATTTTGGTTGGATTGATACAAGCATAAAAAAACTTGAAACTGTAGGGCTTCCTCTCCTGGAATCCATGGATATATATGAGGATGCAAGAAAGAAACTGTCTGCTGTTGGAGGAGATGTGGGAGAGAAAGCTCGAAGAAAATTTGACGCAGTGACTGAAAGAAACCCAGGTTACGTCAGCTTATTTACAGTGAGCCGCATTCTCAATGGTGAAACAGTTAACCCTCCCAATGATATTTCTCCCGACCACATTCACCTCCTGAAGTACGCTCCGGTTACTTCTTGTGACGTGGAGAGAAGTTTCTCTGCATACAAGAACATATTATCTGATCGGCGACAAACATTTACTTCTGAACATTTGGAAATGTACCTGGTAACATATTGTAAGTGCCTGCCCCAAGATCAAAGGTAACCTGAATTTTTGTAAGTGCTTTTTGAGTGAAAAATTTGGGCAACGAAAATTTACTACTGAACATTTTGAATGGTACCTGCTGACATTGTATATTAAATATTGAATATATTCAAATTGTGGTTAATATTTTTGCTCTATAACAACACAAAAAATACTTAAAGTAAGCATTATAATATTGTAACTTCAATTTTTGTAAGTCTTTTTGAAATAAACATATCCCTTTGTGAGGAAAAATGTAACAAAAATATAAAGTAACGTTTGGAATAAATATTTATAGTACATATTTCATTATGAATTTACATATTTTTTATATATTTCAGACATTTTTATTACATATTTATGTACATATTTTAGGGGTTGATATTGTATAAAAATCCGGGCTTTAGTGATTACACATTGTGTGAAGCAAGAAGCCACCCTTTTTCTAGGAGTGAAAGTCTTATGTTTGAGCTAGAATACATGGGCAATTTGTACTGGTTTGACCGGATATAGAAAAAATACTAATCTTTATATCAAGGTTTTTAGTGTTACTGAAATTTTCTGATTTCTTGTAGTGCATTTTGTTTAATTTATGGAAGCTCTTATGTATTTAGGTTAATTGTATCAATGAAGATGGATGGTGATGTTTAGATAAAACTGAAGAAAAAGGAAGAAAACTTTCCTAGGATGGGATTCAAATCAAAAAACCTCATCCTAACACTCGATAACTACTTAGCAGAGAACATAAATTTTATTGAACTTCAAATTAAACATGTTGTACGGTTACAGAAAGTATTTTAGAGAGCTGACAATTCTATGAGAGAGAAGAACAAACAAGGAATCCAGAAGAACATAAAATGTGAATAGAAATAATTGATTCCTGTTGTGCTATTGATAATCAGTATCTTAAGGTATTGGAATTCTTAAACCCAAGGTAAACCATGTACTTATCTGCTGTTGGATGTACAGTCCAAATTCAAATGCCATTTTTTTATTGGATATCATTACAATAATGACAATGTTTCAGATAGGTAAATTATAGAATTTCAGCAATCTCATTTCATCTCTTAGGTGATATGGGGGACTTAAGAGTGCCTCTCTACTAGTTCCAGATCTTATTTCTATGTTGTTCTGTATCAATCTATATTCCTTTGTTCCAATTATACATGTGTGAATGAAAGACAATTTGTAGCCAACTCTGTTGCTGATTGCGTTAAGTGGTTATATTTTGAACTTCCCACCAGAGTTCTCAGATTTGAACCTGGTCTAAGCATGTGAGTGTCCCTTCCTCAATTTCATCTAATCATAACATCCTCATGTCTGCAATTAGCCAAAAGTGGTGGGAAAGCAATGTTTAAAAACAAAAATAGAAGTATGAAAGACAGTTACAGGTAACACAATACATAATTGTATCTGTATGTAATATACAGTATGGTTATAAATTATCGAGTGCATTGATACATGAATTAAAACACAACACACATGCAAAGCAACCTTTCTTTTGTTACATATGAAAGAGCAGTAGTAAGAGTTTGTGTCGACATCGACCGAGCATACATGGTGCAGTGGTGGCAATGTACGGAACCTCAGTACAAAGATGGCTACCATGCGGAGAACACTATGTGCATTCTTTAGTTTCATGAAACAAATCTGTGACATAAAACCTCTGGATATCTTTTTTCTTGGGGGGTGGGGGGGGGTTGACAAAGGTGTACAAAATGAAAGTTAGTGACATACGTGAACTAAAAACATGAATCTGTGAAATCATGAAGGAATAACTTCCCAAATGCTGTGTAACACATAGCATGAAATTGAATGCTGCCTGGATATTTTACATGCCCAACATGGAGCTCATGTGGAAGTTATTTAATGGGGTGAGATGATGTACATGTTGTAATCAAAACGGTTGAACATGGTCTATTAAAGATAAAAAAAAAAAAAAAACTAAACGTAGACACTTTACTTTGTTCCTTTTTTAATCTTTCTTGAAATGTGTTCAATAATTTACAACTCACTGTACATAATATGTACGTTGTACATGTCTAGTAACAATCTAACATACACATGATGGTGGGGGGAGTTGTAAAAGGTAAAGCCACCCCTGTGCATTGTTATATGCTGTGAAGGCATATAAGATAGATCTCCACACATTCACAATCTTGGGCATTTGTGAAGGTGAGATTAGCACCATGCTTCAGCCACTTTTACCTCCCAGAAACCCATTTATTAGAATTAGAGGATAAATGAACCCATTATTTTATGGCTTTTTTCAAGATAGTTTTTAACAGTTTTTTTAAAAAAAAAATTGTGCAATTCAATACCTATTAAGCTCTATGCCTCATTCCATTGTCTTGCACTCATCTTAAACAGATGTAAAGTGATGTAACTGGTGCCACAATGTAGTATAATAGATTCATGGTGATTTGAATTCCTTTGATCTGAGTCTATGGGTGTGTACCTATGCCTCATGACCAGAAGTGCTATCACCTTGCCCAATTACTCACACTTGCATTCATAATGATGCTAAATGTCAATGCAAGTTATGATTCACCTTTCACTGATAAGGGGACTATGGCAGCGTTGCATTCGACAAAAACATTTTAAAATATGAATTATTACAAATTTGAATGACCCTAGTGATATTTTCCATCAATTAAGAGAAGAGGAATGTTAATGGGTCTCTTTTGGACTGTGGATTTGATGTGATCTGTGTGACCCAGCAACTTGCAATATAGAAGTACCACTGGTGATCATCATCATCCTTTGCCGTTTGTTGTCTCTGGCTGGGTTGACATAGAAGTCAAAGCCTCTCCATTTTTTCCTGTTGTTCCACCACTCCTATTTTTCCACGGTGTTCCAAACTTGTCCTCTTCTCCTAACACTCTCCACTATCTGCTCTTTCCACCGACATCGTGGTCTCCCCCTTGACCTTATTCCCACTCCTTATACATAGTAAGCTCTTACTGGTAGTCTTTCTGCATCCATCCTCTTCACGTGTCCGAACCATCTCATCTCATCTGTGTCTGATCTATCCTGTCCTGAAGCTTCACCACACCCACTGTTTGTCAGATCTCATTCCTTATTCTATCCCTTCTAGTCTGCATCTTTCTTTTGTCTCTATCATTGTCCAAGTCTCTGCTCCGTATGTAATTATTGGCACATAGTGTGTGCTATATATTATCTTCTTGCATTTCATAGGTACATCCCTGTTCCATATTAAACTTCGAACGCTTTGAAATAGTCCACCACCCATTTGTCCTCTTCAGTTTACCTCATCTATTCTTCCACTTCTCTCAATTATGCTTCCCAGATATTTGAAGCTCTCCACCACCCTCAACTCTTCTGTGTCCATCTTTATTCTTGGTTCATTCCCGGCCCTGTTTCTTGTTGTTATTACCACCTCGCTCTTTCCTCCACTGAATTTCATTCCCACTCTTCTGATTTCCTCATTCGAACTATCAAACTGTCTGTACTTCTTCTTCCCTGTTTCCCCATTTTACTAAGTCATCACCGAACAACAGGGCCTTCATCTCTTCCTCTCCTAACTTCTTCCCCACCTCTTCATTAATTGCATCCATTGTAATTATGAGGAGCATTGGGGAAAGATCGCTTCCCTGTTTTAGTCCATTACTTATACTGAACAACTCTGTTCTTCCCACTGGTGTCTTCACACAGCTCTGTTTGGCCTTGTATGTGCTCTGCACTCTACACTTCCTTGACTCCTTTCTCTCTTAAGCCTTCCAAATCTTTGTTCTGTCCATACTATCATATGCCTTTTCTATATCTAGGAATGCCATAATCAAATCATTTCCATCCTCATAGCACCTTTCCTTTATTTGCCTTATGTTGAATATCAGGTCTACTGTTGATCTGCCTCTTCTAAGTCCATACTGTTCCTCTCGCATGTTCCCTTATTCTTTTCTTAATATTTTCTTTGTAGATTCCTTTCTGTCATCCTTCTTGAATATGGGAACTATTAGTCCCTTTCTCCAATCTCTTGGCACTTCTCCACTGGTGATCACGTTCACAATATACCAACTCACATACACAAGAAAGTGAATAAAATTACACTGCTCATTCAGCCAAATTTTCTTCATGCACATAAACTAAAAATGCTTTGTGAAGGACAATAATATCGCCAGTATTTTGTATAATTGCTATGTTTTAATAATATACGTACTATCTTTCTCTATTATAAACAAGTCTCTCTGGGAAGTCATGGGGGACAATCGTGACCCTCATGGTTGGGACCGACTTGGGCATGGGTGTTCTTTATGTTGTTTGTTCCTTCATTAATTTTATTATATCATGACAAAAGCGACACTACGTAACAAAAATCAAATCAAACTATTGATTGATTGATTTTTTTTTTTTTTACTTTGCTATTCTGCCACTTTTGGCTAATCACGAAGATGATAGGGTAGAACTGATGAAGGGACACATATAAACAACATTCATGGCCAAGCCGAGATTCAAACCCGGGATCTCTGGCTTAGTAGTCAAATGAATTTGTTTTTGATTTTCAAAAGGGAGTGGCTGTGGAATGTTCCATCACTTTTCCATGCCCTGACAGATAATTGAATATCATTTTGAGACGAGACGAATCAAAGTAAAAAGAAAGCGAATATGGATGGTATAATGGAGAGATAATTCTCACAAAAATAATTTCATGCAACTATGTGGCAGATAATGCAGAGATTACAAGAAAGCAACACAAATTCGTATTATAACTTGACCTGATTTTTTCGAGAAATTTGAGTTATGTGTACTTTTTTTTAGAAATCACTCCTCATTTTGCAATCCTATCCTCTCCTTGGCATTCTTTTGTTTGGGAATACTGAGCCCTAAAGGTGGGGGTGCGGGGTGGGGGGTTATGACCCACATTAATCCCCATGTGTAGATTGAACTTCAAAGTCAAATCACCACTTGTGAATATTTATTGCATATCAGAGCATTTCACAACTACAGTTAAATTTATGTTCAAATTAACCCACCACATCACCAACCTCTTCAATCGCTTATCTGATTTCAGGATCTGTGCACCAGAAATTAGGAAATTGAGATTTTACCTGTGAGCTAAAGTTACATATTTTAATCTTTACTAGTCCTATCTGAGAACTAGTTACATATTTTAATTTACACTGTTTATCCTATTACGAAAATATTTCTGGTGTTCACAACCATTTATCAGATAGGCGAGAATCAACATTCGTAAATGATGACCCACCCGAAATCCTGCCCATCACCTCCCACCCTCTCCTGGATGGTTTACGTTGTGTGTTTGTGTACATGGGCACATTCACACATACATGCATGCATTTATGCATCAATTGCATGCATTTATAATTCAGGGTGGCCACAAAGTCGCTTTCCCCAATAAATGAAGAAATACATTTATTGGGGAAAGCAACTTTGTGCCCACCCTATATATATGAATCACATGCATCCATATATTGCATGCAATATATACATACATACATATATCAGCCCAGCCCTAACCTACCTCACCCTCCCGCCAACCTCAAAATCACTATTGCTACTACTGCTATTAGTAGAGTTATCCACCAGCCAGGGACGGCGTCAGAAATTTTCGACCGGGTGGGCAGAAGCTCCTTATTGATAGATTAGGGTGGGCAGTATAAATGTAAGACCATGTATGTGTACGTATGTATCCCCCTCTCTCTTACACTCCCGATTTTCCTCTTACTTCTTTTTCCTTTCCTTGTTTTCCTCTTTATTCTTTTCTAATCTATTCTCGCATCTTGTTCCATTTCCTTTCGTTTCGTCTCTGATGGACACAAGGAAGTGTTTACATATGCGCAGCCATACCCCAGCCATACATTCTAATGTATGCATGTTAATACAGTGAAATAAATTTGAATTAGATTTAAGCTTGTGTTGCAAATACAAGGCACATACTTGATTTTATGTATTCGGCGACAATGATAGAAAGTGCGATGGTAGACAATCGTGCAGTTTCTCGTAATTTAAATGCATGTTCCTGAGCATAGTATTTTCATCGTATGAGTTTTTAACTTAAAGAGTATTCTTACTCCTTATGGGTCACTTTTCTTAGCTTACAACTGAGAAATCTATCTGAATGTTTGTAGTAGCGGCGATTGGGTGCCAACATTTGAGGGGCAAGGACAATATACGTTTTCTTGGTAGAAAAGGCTTAGCATAAAAAGGCCATAGTGCAGGGGCAAAGAGTGGCAAAATTTGGCGAGGGAACTGCATCTTCCACTTCCCGGTTCTCCTAATCGCCGCCACTGAATGTTTGGATTAAAATGAACGTCTTATTAGGAATGATTTAAAACACACACGGAAATCAAATTCTTTGTTCATTGTCCATGAAGTATTCCTAGGCTAATGAAAGGCTATTTTGACAGAATATCACTCACAAACAAGTAAGATCGAAAAATCTGTTCAGAATTGAAGATATTATTAGCTAAGTTGTTATTCATTTTCTGAACTGTCATGTTACTAATGCGGGAGAAGCAATACACGTATGGTTGGTTACATGAACATATTTTTTGAGGTAACAAAATGATTTAGGACACAAGGAATTCATCGAAGTTGATCACCGTGCCAGTAATAATTCATCTATTTTTCATAATGACTTGGGTTGCATGGCGTGACCATTTCGAACACACTAGAATGTCAACCTCTATCCTGTGCAGTACACCCTGGAAACTTGATTTTTCAGGCAACGAGTTCCTGGTGCTTGGAACTACTGTCAAAGTAATAATTTATGAGGGTTTGTATTTTGAGTGTCAGCTTGTGTTTGATTTCGCCCCTTCGTAACTTTAATCATAATCACCTTATCGTCGCCATTATCAAAATTAGCAGAAAAATGACAACCTTTAAACAGTCAATGGGTCATATATGACCCATGGTGCGGATGTAAACATTCACGTGCTTTTAGGACCTTCATACTTGTATGTGAGGTTGTAAACGCTGACAGATGTTGAGACAAGACATTGAAATGTCATGTGGAAGAAACCCCCCCTCCCCCTATCTCTAGTATGCAAATTAGCTATTTTTAGCCAAAATGCAAATTGTACATATTGCTTCATATTTCAGCTTGTATGAGAACTAGAACTTGAAACAAGTTTCGCTTTGTTGCAAAAGGTCTACTCTTTGAAAACAATGCAAATGTTTGCGCCCTTTTTCCAGATTTTTTTTTTTCATTGAAATTTTCGGACTTGGCCCCTCTCAACCCCGTTTTTCTCACTTGGGCTTTCTGAATTGTACACGGTCGCGTGCTCTGATGTTCTTGCTTTCAAACAAAAGTTATCCGAAGTAGATTGCTCAAATAGTATCCGAGATATAACGTTTTTCCGAAATAAGTGTAAAAATTTAAAAATCGCGTGCAAAGGCCGCGGCGAGAGAGGGGTTACTTTCAAAAACCGGCTCGGTTGTTTAAAGGTTAAATATAACAAATCAACCACAACTTACTGTTCCAAAAATGGAGTTGCATTTAGTTCATACCTCTTAGAAAGTTGAGATGGTAGTTTCAATTGCACAGCGTTTCATTAGTGGATCAAGTCAAGGCAGCTAATTCCGTGAACAATTATGTTGTTTTCCCAAAGTCTCAAATATTTGCCTCAGGCAATCACCCTCCTAAAATGGACGCAACTTCTGTGGTGATAAAATGCCACGTTTGGTGCGAGTTCTTTCTGTATATTTCTCCCCAAAGGCATAACTCTGTCGCATTATAATGAAGACGTCCTATGTTCGACTCCCCCTCCTCTGGTGGAAGCACAATGCACACTGGTTCCACGTTAAACTGTAGGTTTAGTCCCGATTAGCCTATCTGAGCATAAAAGTGGATTTAAAAACAAAGTAATAAAATCGTCTTCTGGATACTTCGTGACATAACTTTTTTTCTTTACTTCAGCTGCATCTACAGATTCTGTTGACATTTTCGGCTGATTCATGTGGCAAAATTTATGTATGGAACGAGGATTTCTAAATAGGATAAGCCACTCATTAGCAATTGAATAATTCTGTAGCTTTTTCCATACATAACTGGTTTATTAAAATTTATTCACTGCAGTATTGTAGTGATTATTGTGATTCCTTCTTATTAGTAAAATGAATATAAAGTTGATATTTCGCATACCATATTGATATTTGAAGATAAGAAGTATATAAAAATTGTAATGAAATAAAAAAAGGGACACTTCTGGAATTTTAATGCAGAGCTAATTAAAACTATGTTATACTCTCTAGGTTTATGGCTTCAGCAACAGAAGCCTTCCATCTGTCCCTATTCGGGGCAAGATCAATCCAATCTTTTCGATCCTTGCCGATTTCTTTTAGGTCCATCTCAACGTTATCCCTCCATCCTCGTCTTGGCCTTCCTACTGGTCTCTTACCATGAGGTTTCCCAACAAGAATCCTGTAAACTATTTTTTTCCTCTGCCATTCGTGTCACATGGGCTGCCCATCTAAGTCTTCTTGATTAAATTATTCTAATAATAATAATTAAAAAGTCAAAACAATGTATTGTGTTGCCGGTGGAAGTAACGCTAAGATGATGATTTTATTTGTTTATTTATAGATTATTTTAACCATACCCAGGCCGGGATTTATATACGTATGTGGAGGCCCGGAGCTGCAGTCCTCAAGTTCGACCTAAATTCTGATATAATCTTGATCATACCCTGCATAATTTTGAGCCTCCTAAGCCTACTAACTGCTTTTAATCATGGAAGTATTCATTTGATCACAGTTTTTGTTTCAATAGCTCTAGTATTTACTTTCACTTTCTAATGACAAAATTGGCTTTTTGTGGGTTGATAATATGTGAATATTTCTAGCGTAGATAATATTCACAAGTAAAATATATATGTTATGAACAAAAGAATATACTTATTTATCAAATTATTCATATATATCTCCAAGTATATGTACTTATTGAATTTGATTGGGTGGGCAATCGGGTGGGCACAGGAATTTTTGGGTGGGCACTTGCCCACCCGTGCCCACCCCTGGCGCCGTCCCTGCCACCAGCTCTAATACTGACAGCAAGATAAATTAAACTGCCAAAATAAGGGTGCAATGTTATTACAGATTTAAACTAAAATGCTATTAAAACTCACTTCTAAACACACTCTACGATAAGAACTTTTTTTCTAAATTTGTGTCCTAGCCAGGAGAGAATGTTTCATTGTTAATTAAATTAAGATACTGAAGTTAAGATTTATAATGAAATAAGGAACATATTGGACGGTACTTTCAACATCACTAGTATCTATGGAAACGTTATCCATTCAACCATACAAGTGACACACAAACAAAGATTTTCTATCACATAAAAATCTGTTTTTCTTGTACTGCTCAGGTTGAAGTAGCTTCAACAAATGGAGAAAAAAAAAATAGACAAAAATATACATAATATATCTCCTGCATGTGCTCAAAGTGTAGTAAATGGATACATTACCTTAAAAATTTCTGGTGTTTTATCTGTCCTAGCCTTTAACTGTTTTCTTGTAGTTATGTATTTGCAAAGTCAGGTTTAATAATATAGACAGTCAATTGTGTATGGCACTAACCACCAGTTTAAGTTTCTACTGAAAAGACTCGGTGACATGTTTAGGAAAGAATAATACTGCAATTAACTAATGTAATTTCCAAAACAATGAAATGTAATTCTTGTTTGTCAAATAGCCATTTTTGCAAGTTGCATTTAAGTGTATTTGTCTCACTGGGAAAGGCTTCAATGGCAGTGGTAAGAATATAGCCTTATAGCAGAGGTTACCAGGTTTGAGCCATGGTGGGGCCACATTGTACTTCTGTATAGTGGTTTGTAACCTCTTGAAAACCCTACGGCCTGTCCCAATTAGCTAATCTGAGCATAATGAGAAAAACAACCAACTTCTCTGGGAATTCTTAATGGCACATAAATGTACTTAGCAGGATTAATTACTTTTCCTTCAAACCACAAGCATAGAGAAATTGAAATTATGTCTGTTTTGTTCAATGGAAGAAGTATGGTGTGTATTCAAAACTTTATAAAATTAACTCCATATATTGTTTTAATTTTAGTTGTGTCAATTTTCTAACTTTTTAGGTTACTTTTGATCTTTGGTAGGATATCCAAATGAAAAAAAAATTGGAGCAGTATAGGGTTGCCCTCCTTTATTGTTTGGAGTTTCATGCTTTGATTTTCATGTGCTGCTTTCTGCACATAAGGCCAATAGAGTTTAAAGGAGCTGAAGTAATGGGAAACTTCTGTTACTGAGGAAAATTACTGGCAACTATAGATCAAGTCCTCGTAAGCCCACATATGGCCCATACTAATGTCAACAATGAAATAGGACCCAATATTTGTTCTAACTAGGTAGTTAGGATAATAATTATGCTACAGTTTCCACCACAGCTCTGGTGTGCAGAGGATAGGAAGATGCTTACCTGGATGCAATGACTTGAACAAGTGCATTAAATCCAAATAAGGCTTGGGTTACTTGTTCTTTCATTATTAGTTCATACTTTTCTGTAAGATTGGTTGCCAAAATTGCAGGTTCATCCAGAATCTGTGTTTCGAGTTGGGCTGTTGTATAAGATTTCATAAATATCTTTTCATAACACATTGGATTTCTTTCTCACAGTTGCATGAAATCTTGAACTTCTCTTCTCACTGATTATATTCATTTGCAGCCAATATGCTTCATCTCATTGCGTCTCTTTAATGTGCATGCATCGTTCACAAAATATAAGTAAAAGTTGTGTGTGAAGTTTAAGGAAGAAGTTTGAATGTTTCTTGCTAGTGGTAAGTTAGTGTTTCCAACCCTCAATATAATCATTGTGCTCCATTTCCATCAGTACAGCAAAATCAAATATGTGACTTCGAAGCCTATTGACGAGTGTACTATATACAGGGTGACTGGTAATTAGATGTATTCCCTGAAAGGGGTTAAAGTAGACACAATTTGCAATAAATTTGACCATATGATACCCCGTCCGAAAATTAGTAGTTTTCGAGATAATCGAGTTTCAATTGTTTTTTTTAAAAATGACAATTTTCCACATAAAAAGATGAATTGAGAAAAAACTGGTTATTGTATGGAACATATTTCAGCTTTTACTGATAGCTAACAAATAAGTGGTTTGTTTTAAAAAAAGTTTTTCCCAAATAACAATCACATGTAAGTAACGGGTGGGTCTAAACTTACAAGTGATGATAAAAAAATGCACTCTTAGTTTACTTGGCAACGTATTAATAACAAAAATGGTATGACACGAAGCGTACAAATTACTTAAATTACTTCCTTGTGACATCTGCTATCCAGCAAGATACAAATGTTGCTAACATTCACATTTATGTACAAGAAATAATACTTCATTCATCTTCATGTGAATGGAATCAATGAACAATACAATTAAAGAACATTACACGTCTTGCTCAAAATGGGCACCTGAGTTACGAATGCAGGCACGCAGGTTTTTACGGACATTTGGTCTCTTAACTCGTGATGTAATGGTGTCCTTGATGTGTTGACCAGCTGTTGAGATCCTCTCCCTGAGATCTTCTTGCGAGTTTACCGGCGTCTTGTCATGTGGCTCCAAATGTAAAAGTCGAAAGGCGTCAAATCGATCGGGGAATCGAGCTGGGGCAGTCATCATGCTGATAAATCATGTCACGTCTTGTAGCTAGAGGCACATCCTCCAACAACATTGCCATCC
The DNA here is from genome assembly GCF_977018435.1 of Lepisma saccharinum. NCBI lineage: Eukaryota > Metazoa > Arthropoda > Insecta > Zygentoma > Lepismatidae > Lepisma > Lepisma saccharinum. Next base: position 32,843,363 of record NC_139239.1, on the reverse strand, counting down.
CGTTCCTCAAAAAATGTTCATAAGTGATGCCATTAAGATTTGGGGCAGGAAAAATGGCTCGATCAAATGATTGTTGATGATGCCCATCCATACTTCTGCTTGGGTGTGCGACAGTGGCTGGATGAAAATTACCAAAGAAATAGATTAGCCGAGGTGGCCCGATTCCCTGGCCTGCTCGATCCCCCGATTTGCGGCTTTGCGACTTTTACATTTGGAGCCACATGACACATGTCCTGTGAACACGTTAGTCCTGTTTCAAAAGTCTAAACATTCATTGCCACTACGATTTGCAAAATATCGCCGCAAATCTAGAAAAGCTATGTCTGGTGGGTAGGTGGGATCAACAGCAAGTTTAATTAAATCCGGAATGGTAACTAGTGTGCTCTAAAATTCAAAATAAGGCGTTTTAATGTTGAAATGGGTGACATTGGCCGGGGGCGCAATGTTTTTTATTCGCGCCTTCTTTTTGATTTTTCGGTTAATGTCACTAACTGCTAAACGTACTGTTGTTTGATTGTAAATCTCTAATCAAAAATGACCATCATTTTGTTAGTTTTCAAGAATTTTTCCATATTTCAATGTTCTGTCACACTTTGTAAGTGTTAGCATTGTCGAGAATGAATTTCATTGCAAGAACTACGAAAGTATAACATTTGTCGCACATTTCTACATGTTCAATTACCACTTATACCGATAACACTTGATTGGTTGTGCGTTTGCATCATTCATACATTTTATTCATATCTACACCTGACTATGCATATATTTTGACATTTTGATTTGCATTGTATGGACGTGCATTCAGTTAAATTATTTCTGGTGTAAAGGAGAGATCAACACCAAGTTTCACTAAATTTCGAATGGGAACTTGCATTCCCTGACATTCAAAATGAAACGTTTTGCTTTTGGAACGGGGGACCGTAGCCGGGGGCACAATAATCTTTCATTCACGCCATGTTTTTGAGTTTTTGGTTATTGCCGCTAACTGTTTAATGTTTTGTTAATCAACTACATATTTATTCTTTGTGATAATTTTGCGCCATATTCAGATGCCTTGTGTGTTCTACTACATATCATATTGTATATATTTGTTAAGATACTATGTTGGTATTTCTCAAAACATTTGGCCGAGAGTTCCTTGCCCAACTAAACGATTAACATGGAGGTGAGTCATGTTTACTGCAATATACTTCCAATCAATGAATTTGTGAAGAATACCATCAATTCTATAAAGTGTTCTGGAAATTTCGTAGGAAAATTATTTCTTCGGTCATTTGATAATGCATTGCGAAACTTTCTCTCAATATTCAGAAATAATATGGCAATAAATTATTCACCGCGTTTGTGACCGCACAATATAGCGTGTTGGGAATATTGAGAGAAGGTGGAAGATATAGTTTTCATTAGGTTTAACAGTAAATAAGTCAATTCAAGAAAAAAACGTCTGATTGACATGAAATTTGACCCTAGAATACGAAAACGTAGAAGGTTAATGCACAAGTTGTACCTCAAGAAATGTAATTCAAGTTGGCTATATATACATGAATTTGTTTATGTGTGTGTGTGTGTGTGTGTGTATGTGTTTATTACCTACACCATCACATCATGCGGTCTCATTTATGACTGCATTATTCTCATGACTATCCACATTCGTTTAAGAAAACAGAAATATTGTAACAAAGGTTTGGATGCTATCTTGAATACCATACTACATGGAAATCATTTTCAAGAATATATTTTGATGTGGGCTAAAAGTTTGATTTGCACAGAGTCGAACATGGAATTAGAAGATTTAAGAAAATGATCAGTAATGTAGGCCGCTGGGTTACACCTTTCAATATCAAGAATGAACTAATTGGACAATTAGTCTACAATGAAGTTGATAATTTATAATACTGTCATAGATTTGCTCATGCATGAATACTTGAGTTGCTGCTAGGATACGTCTTTGTTTTGAATATAAACACATTTGTTTCAATATGAGTTTGTAACAATGAAGGAAGAATGCCAGTTTAACTTTTAGGACAGGAAATTTGTGTTCCTCTGCTTCTGCCTTGCGGTTCAGACAAGAACAAAGCACTCAGACACTTTGGATGAGAATGTGAATTGAAGACTTCCACATTTGGCTGCAGCTGCTCTCCCAGATGAATATTACGAATGTGTTCGACGTATCCAAAGGTACTATTGCTTTCATAGTTGTCCACTATAAATAATGTTTATTCAATATGTGAAAAGTCGGTTCGGAAATTTGAGAGATCTTTGAGTAAAGAAATGAATTATCTTTTGTGATGGAAATTCATTCGCAAGCAAACAAAGATTGGACTAATTGTAAGTATAGATGTCGGCTTTCAAGATCTTTATTATAATTGCAGGCTCAAAGTCTCTCTACCACTTGTACTGATAACACATTATTTGTTTTGCACACATATCCTGATAACACGTTAGTCCTGTTTCAAAAGTCTAAACATTCATTGCCACTAGGATTTGCAAAATATCGCCGAAAATCTAGAAAAGCTATGTCTGGTGGGTAGGTGGGATCAACAGCAAGTTTAATTAAATCCGGAATGGTAACTAGTGTGCTCTAAAATTCAAAATAAGGCGTTTTAGTGTTGAAATGGGTGACATTGGCCGGGAGCGCAATGTTTTTTATTCGCGCCTTCTTTTTGATTTTTCGGTTAATGTCACTAACTGCTAAACGTACTGTTGTTTGATTGTAAATCTCTAATCAAAAATGACCATCATTTTGTTAGTTTTCAAGAATTTTTCCATATTTCAATGTTCTGTCACACTTTGTAAGTGTTAGCATTGTCGAGAATGAATTTCATTGCAAGAACTACGAAAGTATAACATTTGTCGCACATTTCTACATGTTCAATTACCACTTATACCGATAACACTTGATTGGTTGTGCGTTTGCATCATTCATACATTTTATTCATATCTACACCTGACTATGCATATATTTTGACATTTTGATTTGCATTGATTGGACGTGCATTCAGTTAAATTATTTCTGGTGTAAAGGAGAGATCAACACCAAGTTTCACTAAATTTCGAATGGGAACTTGCATTCCCTGACATTCAAAATGAATCGTTTTGCTTTTGGAACGGGTGACCGTAGCCGGGGGCACAATAATCTTTCATTCACGCCATGTTTATGAGTTTTCGGTTATTGCCGCTAACTGTTTAATGTTTCGTTAATCAACTACATATTTATTCTTTGCGATAATTTTTCGCCATATTCAGATGCCTTGTGTGTTCTACTACATATCATATTGGATATATTTGTTAAGATACTATGTTGGTATTTCTCAAAACATTTGGCCGAGTGTTCCTTGCCCAACTAAACGATTAACATGGAGGTGAGTCATGTTTACTGCAATATACTTCCAATCAATGAATTTGTGAAGAATACCATCAATTCTATAAAGTGTTCTGGAAATTTCGTAGGAAAATTATTTCTTCGGTCATTTGATAATGCATTGCGAAACTTTCTCTGAATATTCAGAAATAATATGGCAATAAATTATTCACCGCGTTTGTGACCGCACAATATAGCGCGTTGGGAATATTGAGAGAAGGTGGAAGATATAGTTTTCATTAGGTTTAACAGCAAATAAGTCAATTCAAGAAAAAACGTCTGATTGACATGAAATTTGACCCTAGAATACGAAAACGTCGAAGGTTAATGCACAAGTTGTACCTCAAGAAATGTAATTCAAGTTGGCTATATATACATGAATTTTTTTATGTGTGTGTGTGTGTGTGTGTGTATGTGTTTTTACCTACACCATCACATCATGCGGTCTCATTTATGACTGCATTACTCTCATCACTATCCACATTCGTTTAAGAAAACAGAAATATTGTAACAAAGGTTTGGATGCTATCTTGAATACCATAATACATGGAAATCATTTTCAAGAATATATTTTGATGTGGGCTAAAAGTTTGATTTGCACAGAGTCGAACATCGACTTAGAAGATTTAAGAAAATGTTCAGTAATGTAGGCCGCTGGGTTACACCTTTCAATATCAAGAATGAACTAATTGGACAATTAGTCTACAATGAAGTTGATAATTTATAATACTGCCATAGATTTGCTCATCAATGAATACTTGAGTTGCTGCTAGGATACGTCTTTGTTTTGAATATAAACACATTTGTTTCAATATGAGTTTGTAACAATGAAGGAAGAATGCCAGTTTAACTCTTAGGACAGGAAATTTGTGTTCCTCTGCTTCTGCCTTGCGGTCCAGACAAGAACAAAGCACTCAGACACTTTGGATGAGAATGTGAATTGAAGACTTCCACACTTGTCTGCAGTTGCTCTCCCAGATGAATATTACGAATGTGTTCGACGTATCCAAAGGTACTATTGCTTTCATAGTTGTCCACTATAAATAATGTTTATTCAATATGTGAAAAGTCGGTTCGGAAATTTGAGAGGTCTTTGAGTAAAGAAATGAATTATCTTTTGTGATGGAAATTCATTCACAAACAAACAAAGATTGGACTAATTGTAAGTATAGATGTCGGCTTTCAAGATCTTTATTATTATTGCAGGCTCAAAGTCTCTCTACCACTTGTACTGATAACACATTATTTGTTTTGCACACATATCCTGATAACACGTTAGTCCTGTTTCAAAAGTCTAAACATTCATTGCCACTAGGATTTGCAAAATATCGCCGAAAATCTAGAAAAGCTATGTCTGGTGGGTAGGTGGGATCAACAGCAAGTTTAATTAAATCCGGAATGGTAACTAGTGTGCTCTAAAATTCAAACTAAGGCGTTTTAATGTTGAAATGGGTGACATTGGCCGGGGGCGCAATGTTTTTTATTCGCGCCTTCTTTTTGATTTTTCGGTTAATGTCACTAACTGCTAAACGTACTGTTGTTTGATTGTAAATCTCTAATCAAAAATGACCATCATTTTGTTAGTTTTCAAGAATTTTTCCATATTTCAATGTTCTGTCACACTTTGTAAGTGTTAGCATTGTCGAGAATGAATTTCATTGCAAGAACTACGAAAGTATAACATTTGTCGCACATTTCTACATGTTCAATTACCACTTATACCGATAACACTTGATTGGTTGTGCGTTTGCATCATTCATACATTTTATTCATATCTACACCTGACTATGCATATATTTTGACATTTTGATTTGCATTGATTGGACGTGCATTCAGTTAAATTATTTCTGGTGTAAAGGAGAGATCAACACCAAGTTTCACTAAATTTCGAATGGGAACTTGCATTCCCTGACATTCAAAATGAATCGTTTTGCTTTTGGAACGGGTGACCGTAGCCGGGGGCACAATAATCTTTCATTCACGCCATGTTTATGAGTTTTCGGTTATTGCCGCTAACTGTTTAATGTTTCGTTAATCAACTACATATTTATTCTTTGCGATAATTTTTCGCCATATTCAGATGCCTTGTGTGTTCTACTACATATCATATTGGATATATTTGTTAAGATACTATGTTGGTATTTCTCAAAACATTTGGCCGAGTGTTCCTTGCCCAACTAAACGATTAACATGGAGGTGAGTCATGTTTACTGCAATATACTTCCAATCAATGAATTTGTGAAGAATACCATCAATTCTATAAAGTGTTCTGGAAATTTCGTAGGAAAATTATTTCTTCGGTCATTTGATAATGCATTGCGAAACTTTCTCTGAATATTCAGAAATAATATGGCAATAAATTATTCACCGCGTTTGTGACCGCACAATATAGCGCGTTGGGAATATTGAGAGAAGGTGGAAGATATAGTTTTCATTAGGTTTAACAGCAAATAAGTCAATTCAAGAAAAAACGTCTGATTGACATGAAATTTGACCCTAGAATACGAAAACGTCGAAGGTTAATGCACAAGTTGTACCTCAAGAAATGTAATTCAAGTTGGCTATATATACATGAATTTTTTTATGTGTGTGTGTGTGTGTGTGTGTATGTGTTTTTACCTACACCATCACATCATGCGGTCTCATTTATGACTGCATTACTCTCATCACTATCCACATTCGTTTAAGAAAACAGAAATATTGTAACAAAGGTTTGGATGCTATCTTGAATACCATAATACATGGAAATCATTTTCAAGAATATATTTTGATGTGGGCTAAAAGTTTGATTTGCACAGAGTCGAACATCGACTTAGAAGATTTAAGAAAATGTTCAGTAATGTAGGCCGCTGGGTTACACCTTTCAATATCAAGAATGAACTAATTGGACAATTAGTCTACAATGAAGTTGATAATTTATAATACTGCCATAGATTTGCTCATCAATGAATACTTGAGTTGCTGCTAGGATACGTCTTTGTTTTGAATATAAACACATTTGTTTCAATATGAGTTTGTAACAATGAAGGAAGAATGCCAGTTTAACTCTTAGGACAGGAAATTTGTGTTCCTCTGCTTCTGCCTTGCGGTCCAGACAAGAACAAAGCACTCAGACACTTTGGATGAGAATGTGAATTGAAGACTTCCACACTTGTCTGCAGTTGCTCTCCCAGATGAATATTACGAATGTGTTCGACGTATCCAAAGGTACTATTGCTTTCATAGTTGTCCACTATAAATAATGTTTATTCAATATGTGAAAAGTCGGTTCGGAAATTTGAGAGGTCTTTGAGTAAAGAAATGAATTATCTTTTGTGATGGAAATTCATTCACAAACAAACAAAGATTGGACTAATTGTAAGTATAGATGTCGGCTTTCAAGATCTTTATTATTATTGCAGGCTCAAAGTCTCTCTACCACTTGTACTGATAACACATTATTTGTTTTGCACACATATCCTGTGAACACGTTAGTCCTGTTTCAAAAGTCTAAACATTCATTGCCACTAGGATTTGCAAAAAATATCGCCGCAAATCTAGAAAAGCTATGTCTGGTGGGTAGGTGGGATCAACAGCAAGTTTAGTTAAATCCGGAATGGTAACTAGTGTGCTCTAAAATTCAAAATAAGGCGTTTTAGTGTTGAAATGGGTGACATTGGCCGGGAGCGCAATGTTTTTTATTCGCGCCTTCTTTTTGATTTTTCGGTTAATGTCACTAACTGCTAAACGTACTGTTGTTTGGTTGTAAATCTCTAATCAAAAATGACCATCATTTTGTTAGTTTTCAAGAATTTTTCCATATTTCAATGTTCTGTCACACTTTGTAAGTGTTAGCATTGTCGAGAATGAATTTCATTGCAAGAACTACGAGAGTATAACATTTGTCGCACATTTCTACATGTTCAGTTACCACTTATACCGATAACACTTGATTGGTTGTGCGTTTGCATCATTCATACATTTTATTCATATCTACACCTGACTATGCATATATTTTGACATTTTGATTTGCATTGTATTGACGTGCATTCAGTTAAATTATTTCTGGTGTAAAGGAGAGATCAACACCAAGTTTCACTAAATTTCGAATGGGAACATGCATAGCCTGACATTCAAAATGAATCGTTTTGCTTTTGGAACGGTGACCGTAGCCGGGGGCACAATAATCTTTCATTCACGCCATGTTTTTGAGTTTTCGGTTATTGCCGCTAACTGTTTAATGTTTCGTCAATCAACTACATATTTATTCTTTGCGATAATTTTTCGCCATATTCAGATGCCTTGTGTGTTCTACTACATATCATATTGGATATATTTGTTAAGATACTATGTTGGTATTTCTCAAAACATTTGGCCGAGTGTTCCTTGCCCAACTAAACGATTAACATGGAGGTGAGTCATGTTTACTGCAATATACTTCCAATCAATGAATTTGTGAAGAATACAATCAATTCTATAAAGTGTTCTGGAAATTTCGTAGGAAAATTATTTCTTCGGTCATTTGATAATGCATTGCGAAACTTTCTCTGAATATTCAGAAATAATATGGCAATAAATTATTCACCGCGTTTGTGACCGCACAATATAGCACGTTGGGAATATTGAGAGAAGGTGGAAGATATAGTTTTCATTAGGTTTAACAGCAGATAAGTCAATTCAAGAAAAAACGTCTGATTGACATGAAATTTGACCCTAGAATACGAAAACGTCGAAGGTTAATGCACAAGTTGTACCTCAAGAAATGTAATTCAAGTTGGCTATATATACATGAATTTTTTTATGTGTGTGTGTGTGTGTGTGTGTGTATGTGTTTTTACCTACACCATCACATCATGCGGTCTCATTTATGACTGCATTACTCTCATCACTATCCACATTCGTTTAAGAAAACAGAAATATTGTAACAAAGGTTTGGATGCTATCTTGAATACCATAATACATGGAAATCATTTTCAAGAATATATTTTGATGTGGGCTAAAAGTTTGATTTGCACAGAGTCGAACATCGACTTAGAAGATTTAAGAAAATGTTCAGTAATGTAGGCCGCTGGGTTACACCTTTCAATATCAAGAATGAACTAATTGGACAATTAGTCTACAATGAAGTTGATAATTTATAATACTGCCATAGATTTGCTCATCAATGAATACTTGAGTTGCTGCTAGGATACGTCTTTGTTTTGAATATAAACACATTTGTTTCAATATGAGTTTGTAACAATGAAGGAAGAATGCCAGTTTAACTCTTAGGACAGGAAATTTGTGTTCCTCTGCTTCTGCCTTGCGGTCCAGACAAGAACAAAGCACTCAGACACTTTGGATGAGAATGTGAATTGAAGACTTCCACACTTGTCTGCAGTTGCTCTCCCAGATGAATATTACGAATGTGTTCGACGTATCCAAAGGTACTATTGCTTTCATAGTTGTCCACTATAAATAATGTTTATTCAATATGTGAAAAGTCGGTTCGGAAATTTGAGAGATCTTTGAGTAAAGAAATGAATTATCTTTTGTGATGGAAATTCATTCACAAACAAACAAAGATTGGACTAATTGTAAGTATAGATGTCGGCTTTCAAGATCTTTATTATTATTGCAGGCTCAAAGTCTCTCTACCACTTGTACTGATAACACATTATTTGTTTTGCACACATATCCTGTGAACACGTTAGTCCTGTTTCAAAAGTCTAAACATTCATTGCCACTAGGATTTGCAAAAAATATCGCCGCAAATCTAGAAAAGCTATGTCTGGTGGGTAGGTGGGATCAACAGCAAGTTTAGTTAAATCCGGAATGGTAACTAGTGTGCTCTAAAATTCAAAATAAGGCGTTTTAGTGTTGAAATGGGTGACATTGGCCGGGAGCGCAATGTTTTTTATTCGCGCCTTCTTTTTGATTTTTCGGTTAATGTCACTAACTGCTAAACGTACTGTTGTTTGATTGTAAATCTCTAATCAAAAATGACCATCATTTTGTTAGTTTTCAAGAATTTTTCCATATTTCAATGTTCTGTCACACTTTGTAAGTGTTAGCATTGTCGAGAATGAATTTCATTGCAAGAACTACGAGAGTATAACATTTGTCGCACATTTCTACATGTTCAGTTACCACTTATACCGATAACACTTGATTGGTTGTGCGTTTGCATCATTCATACATTTTATTCATATCTACACCTGACTATGCATATATTTTGACATTTTGATTTGCATTGTATTGACGTGCATTCAGTTAAATTATTTCTGGTGTAAAGGAGAGATCAACACCAAGTTTCACTAAATTTCGAATGGGAACATGCATAGCCTGACATTCAAAATGAATCGTTTTGCTTTTGGAACGGTGACCGTAGCCGGGGGCACAATAATCTTTCATTCACGCCATGTTTTTGAGTTTTCGGTTATTGCCGCTAACTGTTTAATGTTTCGATAATCAACTACATATTTATTCTTTGTGATAATTTTGCGCCTTATTCAGATGCCTTGTGTGTTCTACTACATATCATATTGGATATATTTGTTAAGATACTATGTTGGTATTTCTCAAAACATTTGCCCGAGAGTTCCATGCCCAACTAAACGATTAACATGGAAGTGAATCATGTTTACTGCAATATACTTCCAATCAATGAATTTGTGAAGAATACCATCAATTCTATAAAGTGTTCTGGAAATTTCGTAGGAAATTTATTTCTTCGGTCATTTGATAATGCATTGCGAAATTTTCTCTCAATATGCAGAAATAAAATGGCAATAAATTATTCACCGCGTTTGTGACCGCACAATATAGCGCGTTGGGAATATTGAGAGAAGGTGGAAGATATAGTTTTCATTAGGTTTAACAGCAAATAAGTCAATTCAAGAAAAAACGTCTGATTGACATGAAATTTGACCCTAGAATACGAAAACGTAGAAGGTTAATGCACAAGATGTACCTCAAGAAATGTAATTCAAGTTGGCTATATATACATGAATTTGTTTATGTGTGTGTGTGTGTGTGTGTGTAAGTGTTTATTACCTACACCATCACATCATGCGGTGTCATTTATGACTGCATTATTCTCATGACTATCCACATTCGTTTAAGAAAACAGAAATATAGTAACAAAGGTTTGGATGCTATCTTGAATACCATACTACATGGAAATCATTTTCAAGAATATATTTTGATGTGGGCTAAAAGTTTGATTTGCACAGAGTCGAACATCGACTTAGAATCTTTAAGAAAATGATCAGTAATGTAGGCCGCTGGGTTACACCTTTCAATATCAAGAATGAACTAATTGGACAATTAGTCTACAATGAAGTTGATAATTTATAATCCTGCCATAGATTTGCTCATGCATGAATACTTGAGTTGCTGCTAGGATACGTCTTTGTTTTGAATATAAACACATTTGTTTCAATATGAGTTTGTAACAATGAAGGAAGAATGCCAGTTTAACTCTTAGGACAGGAAATTTGTGTTCCTCTGCTTCTGCCTTGCGGTTCAGACAAGAACAAAGCACTCAGACACTTTGGATGAGAATGTGAATTGAAGACATCCACACTTGTCTGCAGCTGCTCTCCCAGATGAATATTACGAATGTGTTCGACGTATCCAAAGGTACTATTGCTTTCATAGTTGTCCACTATAAATAATGTTTATTCAATATGTGAAAAGTCGGTTCGGAAATTAGAGAGATCTTTGAGTAAAGAAATGAATTATCTTTTGTGATGGAAATTCATTCGCAAGCAAACAAAAATTGGACTAATTGTAAGTATAGATGTCGGCTTTCAAGATCTTTATTATAATTGCAGGCTGAAAGTCTCTCTACCACTTGTACTGATAACACATTATTTGTTTTGCACACATATCCTGTGAACACGTTAGTCCTGTTTCAAAAGTCTAAACATTCATTGCCACTAGGATTTGCAAAATATCGCCGCAAATCTAGAAAAGCTATGTCTGGTGGGTAGGTGGGATCAACAGCAAGTTTAATTAAATCCGGAATGGTAACTAGTGTGCTCTAAAATTCAAACTAAGGCGTTTTAGTGTTGAAATGGGTGACATTGGCCGGGGGCGCAATGTTTTTTATTCGCGCCTTCTTTTTGATTTTTCGGTTAATGTCACTAACTGCTAAACGTACTGTTGTTTGATTGTAAATCTCTAATAAAAAATGACCATCATTTTGTTAGTTTTCAAGAATTTTTCCATATTTCAATGTTCTGTCACACTTTGTAAGTGTTAGCATTGTCGAGAATGAATTTCATTGCAAGAACTACGAGAGTATAACATTTGTCGCACATTTTTACATGTTCAATTACCACTTACACCGATAACACTTGATTGGTTGTGCGTTTGCATCATTCATACATTTTATTCATATCTACACCTGACTATGCATATATTTTGACATTTTGATTTGCATTGTATGGACGTGCATTCAGTTAAATTATTTCTGGTGTAAAGGAGAGATCAACACCAAGTTTCACTAAATTTCGAATGGGAACTTGCATTCCCTGACATTCAAAATGAATCGTTTTGCTTTTGGAACGGGAGACCGTAGCCGGGGGCACAATAATCTTTCATTCACGCCATGTTTTTGAGTTTTCGGTTATTGCCGCTAACTGTTTAATGTTTTGTTAATCAACTACATATTTATTCTTTTTGATAATTTTGCGCCATATTCAGATGCCTTGTGTGTTCTACTACATATCATATTGTATATATTTGTTAAGATACTATGTTGGTATTTCTCAAAACATTTGGCCGAGAGTTCCTTCCCCAACTAAACGATTAACGTGGAAGTGAGTCATGTTTACTGCAATATACTTCCAATCAATGAATTTGTGAAGAATACCATCAATTCTATAAAGTGTTCTGGAAATTTCGTAGGAAAATTATTTCTTCGGTCATTTGATAATGCATTGCGAAATTTTCTCTCAATATTCAGAAATAATATGGCAATAAATTATTCACCGCGTTTGTGACCGCACAATATAGCGCGTTGGGAATATTGAGAGAAGGTGGAAGATGTAGTTTTCATTAGGTTTAACAGCAAATAAGTCAATTCAAGAAAAAAAGTCTGATTGACATGAAATTTGACCCTAGAATACGAAAACGTCGAAGGTTAATGCACAAGTTGTACCTCAAGAAATGTAATTCAAGTTGGCTATATATACATGAATTTTTTTATGTGTGTGTGTGTGTGTGTGTGTGTATGTGTTTATTACCTACACCATCACATCATGCGGTCTCATTTATGACTGCATTATTCTCATGACTATCCACATTCGTTTAAGAAAACAGAAATATTGTAACAAAGGTTTGGATGCTATCTTGAATACCATACTACATGGAAATCATTTTCAAGAATATATTTTGATGTGGGCTAAAAGTTTGATTTGCACAGAGTCGAACATCGACTTAGAAGATTTAAGAAAATGTTCAGTAATGTAGGCCGCTGGGTTACACCTTTCAATATCAAGAATGAACTAATTGGACAATTAGTCTACAATGAAGTTGATAATTTATAATACTGCCATAGATTTGCTCATGCATGAATACTTGAGTTGCTGCTAGGATACGTCTTTGTTTTGAATATAAACACATTTGTTTCAATATGAGTTTGTAACAATGAAGGAAGAATGCCAGTTTAACTCTTAGGACAGGAAATTTGTGTTCCTCTGCTTCTGCCTTGCGGTTCAGACAAGAACAAAGCACTCAGACACTTTGGATGAGAATGTGAATTGAAGACTTCCACATTTGGCTGCAGCTGCTCTCCCAGATGAATATTACGAATGTGTTCGACGTATCCAAAGGTACTATTGCTTTCATAGTTGTCCACTATAAATAATGTTTATTCAATATGTGAAAAGTCGGTTCGGAAATTTGAGAGATCTTTGAGTAAAGAAATGAATTATCTTTTGTGATGGAAATTCATTCGCAAGCAAACAAAGATTGGACTAATTGTACGTATAGATGTCGGCTTTCAAGATCTTTATTATAATTGCAGGCTCAAAGTCTCTCTACCACTTGTACTGATAACACATTATTTGTTTTGCACACATATCCTGTGAACACGTTAGTCCTGTTTCAAAAGTCTAAACATTCATTGCCACTAGGATTTGCAAAATACCGCCGCAAATCTAGAAAAGCTATGTCTGGTGGGTAGGTGGGATCAACAGCAAGTTTAATTAAATCCGGAATTTTAACTAGTGTGCTCTAAAATTCAAAATAAGGCGTTTTAATGTTGAAATGGGTGACATTGGCCGGGAGCGCAATGTTTTTTATTCGCGCCTTCTTTTTGATTTTTCGGTTAATGTCACTAACTGCTAAACGTACTGTTGTTTGATTGTAAATCTCTAATCAAAAATGACCATCATTTTGTTAGTTTTCAAGAATTTTTCCATATTTCAATGTTCTGTCACACTTTGTAAGTGTTAGCATTGTCGAGAATGAATTTCATTGCAAGAACTACGAAAGTATAACATTTGTCGCACATTTCTACATGTTCAATTACCACTTATACCGATAACACTTGATTGGTTGTGCGTTTGCATCATTCATACATTTTATTCATATCTACACCTGACTATGCATATATTTTGACATTTTGATTTGCATTGATTGGACGTGCATTCAGTTAAATTATTTCTGGTGTAAAGGAGAGATCAACACCAAGTTTCACTAAATTTCGAATGGGAACTTGCATTCCCTGACATTCAAAATGAATCGTTTTGCTTTTGGAACGGGTGACCGTAGCCGGGGGCACAATAATCTTTCATTCACGCCATGTTTATGAGTTTTCGGTTATTGCCGCTAACTGTTTAATGTTTCGTTAATCAACTACATATTTATTCTTTGCGATAATTTTTCGCCATATTCAGATGCCTTGTGTGTTCTACTACATATCATATTGTATATATTTGTTAAGATACTATGTTGGTATTTCTCAAAACATTTGGCCGAGAGTTCCTTGCCCAACTAAACGATTAACATGGAGGTGAGTCATGTTTACTGCAATATACTTCCAATCAATGAATTTGTGAAGAATACCATCAATTCTATAAAGTGTTCTGGAAATTTCGTAGGAAAATTATTTCTTGGGTCATTTGATAATGCATTGCGAAACTTTCTCTCAATATTCAGAAATAATATGGCAATAAATTATTCACCGCGTTTGTGACCGCACAATATAGCGCGTTGGGAATATTGAGAGAAGGTGGAAGATATAGTTTTCATTAGGTTTAACAGCAAATAAATCAATTCAAGAAAAAACGTCTGATTGACATGAAATTTGACCCTAGAATACGAAAACGTCGAAGGTTAATGCACAAGTTGTACCTCAAGAAATGTAATTCAAGTTGGCTATATATACATGAATTTTTTTATGTGTGTGTGTGTGTGTGTGTGTATGTGTTTATTACCTACACCATCACATCATGCGGTCTCATTTATGACTGCATTATTCTCATGACTATCCACATTCGTTTAAGAAAACAGAAATATTGTAACAAAGGTTTGGATGCTATCTTGAATACCATACTACATGGAAATCATTTTCAAGAATATATTTTGATGTGGGCTAAAAGTTTGATTTGCACAGAGTCGAACATCGAATTGGAAGATTTAAGAAAATGATCAGTAATGTAGGCCGCTGGGTTACACCTTTCAATATCAAGAATGAACTAATTGGACAATTAGTCTACAATGAAGTTGATAATTTATAATACTGCCATAGATTTGCTCATGCATGAATACTTGAGTTGCTGCTAGGATACGTCTTTGTTTTGAATATAAACACATTTGTTTCAATATGAGTTTGTAACAATGAAGGAAGAATGCCAGTTTAACTCTTAGGACAGGAAATTTGTGTTCCTCTGCTTCTGCCTTGCGGTTCAGACAAGAACAAAGCACTCAGACACTTTGGATGAGAATGTGAATTGAAGACTTTCACACTTGTCTGCAGTTGCTCTCCCAGATGAATATTACGAATGTGTTCGACGTATCCAAAGGTACTTTTGCTTTCATAGTTGTCCACTATAAATAATGTTTATTCAATATGTGAAAAGTCGGTTCGGAAATTTGAGAGATCTTTGAGTAAAGAAATGAATTATCTTTTGTGATGGAAATTCATTCACAAGCAAACAAAGTTTGGACTAATTGTAAGTATAGATGTCGGCTTTCAAGATCTTTATTATAATTGCAGGCTCAAAGTCTCTCTACCACTTGTACTGATAACACATTATTTGTTTTGCACACATATCCTGTGAACACGTTAGTCCTGTTTCAAAAGTCTAAACATTCATTGCCACTAGGATTTGCAAAATATCGCCGCAAATCTAGAAAAGCTATGTCTGGTGGGTAGGTGGGATCAACAGCAAGTTTAGTTAAATCCGGAATGGTAACTAGTGTGCTCTAAAATTCAAAATAAGGCGTTTTAGTGTTGAAATGGGTGACATTTTCCGGGAGCGCAATGTTTTTTATTCGCGCCTTCTTTTTGATTTTTCGGTTAATGTCACTAACTGCTAAACGTACTGTTGTTTGGTTGTAAATCTCTAATCAAAAATGACCATCATTTTGTTAGATTTCAAGAATTTTTCCATATTTCAATGTTCTGTCACACTTTGTAAGTGTTAGCATTGTCGAGAATGAATTTCATTGCAAGAACTACGAGAGTATAACATTTGTCGCACATTTCTACATGTTCAGTTACCACTTATACCGATAACACTTGATTGGTTGTGCGTTTGCATCATTCATACATTTTATTCATATCTACACCTGACTATGCATATATTTTTATATTTTGATTTGCATTGTATTGACGTGCATTCAGTTAAATTATTTCTCGTGTAAAGGAGAGATCAACACCAAGTTTCACTAAATTTCGAATGGGAACTTGCATAGCCTGACATTCAAAATGAATCGTTTTGCTTTTGGAACGGTGACCGTAGCCGGGGGCACAATAATCTTTCATTCACGCCATGTTTTTGAGTTTTCGGTTATTGCCGCTAACTGTTTAATGTTTCGATAATCAACTACATATTTATTCTTTGTGATAATTTTGCGCCTTATTCAGATGCCTTGTGTGTTCTACTACATATCATATTGGATATATTTGTTAAGATACTATGTTGGTATTTCTCAAAACATTTGCCCGAGAGTTCCATGCCCAACTAAACGATTAACATGGAAGTGAATCATGTTTACTGCAATATACTTCCAATCAATGAATTTGTGAAGAATACCATCAATTCTATAAAGTGTTCTGGAAATTTCGTAGGAAATTTATTTCTTCGGTCATTTGATAATGCATTGCGAAATTTTCTCTCAATATGCAGAAATAATATGGCAATAAATTATTCACCGCGTTTGTGACCGCACAATATAGCGCGTTGGGAATATTGAGAGAAGGTGGAAGATATAGTTTTCATTAGGTTTAACAGCAAATAAGTCAATTCAAGAAAAAACGTCTGATTGACATGAAATTTGACCCTAGAATACGAAAACGTAGAAGGTTAATGCACAAGATGTACCTCAAGAAATGTAATTCAAGTTGGCTATATATACATGAATTTGTTTATGTGTGTGTGTGTGTGTGTGTGTGTAAGTGTTTATTACCTACACCATCACATCATGCGGTCTCATTTATGACTGCATTATTCTCATGACTATCCACATTCGTTTAAGAAAACAGAAATATAGTAACAGAGGTTTGGATGCTATCTTGAATACCATACTACATGGAAATCATTTTCAAGAATATATTTTGATGTGGGCTAAAAGTTTGATTTGCACAGAGTCGAACATCGACTTAGAAGATTTAAGAAAATGATCAGTAATGTAGGCCGCTGGGTTACACCTTTCAATATCAAGAATGAACTAATTGGACAATTAGTCTACAATGAAGTTGATAATTTATAATACTGCCATAGATTTGCTCATGCATGAATACTTGAGTTGCTGCTAGGATACGTCTTTGTTTTGAATATAAACACATTTGTTTCAATATGAGTTTGTAACAATGAAGGAAGAATGCCAGTTTAACTCTTAGGACAGGAAATTTGTGTTCCTCTGCTTCTGCCTTGCGGTTCAGACAAGAACAAAGCACTCAGACACTTTGGATGAGAATGTGAATTGAAGACATCCACACTTGTCTGCAGCTGCTCTCCCAGATGAATATTACGAATGTGTTCGACGTATCCAAAGGTACTATTGCTTTCATAGTTGTCCACTATAAATAATGTTTATTCAATATGTGAAAAGTCGGTTCGGAAATTAGAGAGATCTTTGAGTAAAGAAATGAATTATCTTTTGTGATGGAAATTCATTCGCAAGCAAACAAAGATTGGACTAATTGTAAGTATAGATGTCGGCTTTCAAGATCTTTATTATAATTGCAGGCTGAAAGTCTCTCTACCACTTGTACTGATAACACATTATTTGTTTTGCACACATATCCTGTGAACACGTTAGTCCTGTTTCAAAAGTCTAAACATTCATTGCCACTAGGATTTGCAAAATATCGCCGCAAATCTAGAAAAGCTATGTCTGGTGGGTAGGTGGGATCAACAGCAAGTTTAATTAAATCCGGAATGGTAATTAGTGTGCTCTAAAATTCAAACTAAGGCGTTTTAGTGTTGAAATGGGTGACATTGGCCGGGGGCGCAATGTTTTTTATTCGCGCCTTCTTTTTGATTTTTCGGTTAATGTCACTAACTGCTAAACGTACTGTTGTTTGATTGTAAATCTCTAATAAAAAATGACCATCATTTTGTTAGTTTTCAAGAATTTTTCCATATTTCAATGTTCTGTCACACTTTGTAAGTGTTAGCATTGTCGAGAATGAATTTCATTGCAAGAACTACGAGAGTATAACATTTGTCGCACATTTTTGCATGTTCAATTACCACTTACACCGATAACACTTGATTGGTTGTGCGTTTGCATCATTCATACATTTTATTCATATCTACACCTGACTATGCATATATTTTGACATTTTGATTTGCATTGATTGGACGTGCATTCAGTTAAATTATTTCTGGTGTAAAGGAGAGATCAACACCAAGTTTCACTAAATTTCGAATGGGAACTTGCATTCCCTGACATTCAAAATGAATCGTTTTGCTTTTGGAACGGGTGACCGTAGCCGGGGGCACAATAATCTTTCATTCACGCCATGTTTTTGAGTTTTCGGTTATTGCCGCTAACTGTTTAATGTTTTGTTAATCAACTACATATTTATTCTTCGTGATAATTTTGCGCCATATTCAGATGCCTTGTGTGTTCTACTACATATCATATTGTATATATTTGTTAAGATACTATGTTGGTATTTCTCAAAACATTTGGCCGAGAGTTCCTTCCCCAACTAAACGATTAACATGGAAGTGAGTCATGTTTACTGCAATATACTTCCAATCAATGAATTTGTGAAGAATACCATCAATTCTATAAAGTGTTCTGGAAATTTCGTAGGAAAATTATTTCTTCGGTCATTTGATAATGCATTGCGAAATTTTCTCTCAATATTCAGAAATAATATGGCAATAAATTATTCACCGCGTTTGTGACCGCACAATATAGCGCGTTGGGAATATTGAGAGAAGGTGGAAGATGTAGTTTTCATTAGGTTTAACAGCAAATAAGTCAATTCAAGAAAAAACGTCTGATTGACATGAAATTTGACCCTAGAATACGAAAACGTCGAAGGTTAATGCACAAGTTGTACCTCAAGAAATGTAATTCAAGTTGGCTATATATACATGAATTTTTTTATGTGTGTGTGTGTGTGTGTGTGTATGTGTTTATTACCTACACCATCACATCATGCGGTCTCATTTATGACTGCATTATTCTCATGACTATCCACATTCGTTTAAGAAAACAGAAATATTGTAACAAAGGTTTGGATGCTATCTTGAATACCATACTACATGGAAATCATTTTCAAGAATATATTTTGATGTGGGCTAAAAGTTTGATTTGCACAGAGTCGAACATCGACTTAGAAGATTTAAGAAAATGTTCAGTAATGTAGGCCGCTGGGTTACACCTTTCAATATCAAGAATGAACTAATTGGACAATTAGTCTACAATGAAGTTGATAATTTATAATACTGCCATAGATTTGCTCATGCATGAATACTTGAGTTGCTGCTAGGATACGTCTTTGTTTTGAATATAAACACATTTGTTTCAATATGAGTTTGTAACAATGAAGGAAGAATGCCAGTTTAACTCTTAGGACAGGAAATTTGTGTTCCTCTGCTTCTGCCTTGCGGTTCAGACAAGAACAAAGCACTCAGACACTTTGGATGAGAATGTGAATTGAAGACTTCCACACTTGTCTGCAGTTGCTCTCCCAGATGAATATTACGAATGTGTTCGACGTATCCAAAGGTACTATTGCTTTCATAGTTGTCCACTATAAATAATGTTTATTCAATATGTGAAAAGTCGGTTCGGAAATTTGAGAGATCTTTGAGTAAAGAAATGAATTATCTTTTGTGATGGAAATTCATTCACAAGCAAACAAAGATTGGACTAATTGTAAGTATAGATGTCGGCTTTCAAGATCTTTATTATAATTGCAGGCTCAAAGTCTCTCTACCACTTGTACTGATAACACATTATTTGTTTTGCACACATATCCTGTGAACACGTTAGTCCTGTTTCAAAAGTCTAAACATTCATTGCCACTAGGATTTGCAAAATATCGCCGCAAATCTAGAAAAGCTATGTCTGGTGGGTAGGTGGGATCAACAGCAAGTTTAGTTAAATCCGGAATGGTAACTAGTGTGCTCTAAAATTCAAAATAAGGCGTTTTAGTGTTGAAATGGGTGACATTGGCCGGGAGCGCAATGTTTTTTATTCGCGCCTTCTTTTTGATTTTTCGGTTAATGTCACTAACTGCTAAACGTACTGTTGTTTGATTGTAAATCTCTAATCAAAAATGACCATCATTTTGTTAGTTTTCAAGAATTTTTCCATATTTCAATGTTCTGTCACACTTTGTAAGTGTTAGCATTGTCGAGAATGAATTTCATTGCAAGAACTACGAGAGTATAACATTTGTCGCACATTTCTACATGTTCAGTTACCACTTATACCGATAACACTTGATTGGTTGTGCGTTTGCATCATTCATACATTTTATTAATATCTACACCTGACTATGCATATATTTTGACATTTTGATTTGCATTGTATTGACGTGCATTCAGTTAAATTATTTCTCGTGTAAAGGAGAGATCAACACCAAGTTTCACTAAATTTCGAATAGGAACTTGCATAGCCTGACATTCAAAATGAATCGTTTTGCTTTTGGAACGGTGACCGTAGCCGGGGGCACAATAATCTTTCATTCACGCCATGTTTTTGAGTTTTCGGTTATTGCCGTTAACTGTTTAATGTTTCGATAATCAACTACATATTTATTCTTTGTGATAATTTTGCGCCTTACTCAGATGCCTTGTGTGTTCTACTTCATATCTTATTGTATATATTTGTTAAGATACTATGTTGGTATTTCTCAAAACATTTGGCCGAGAGTTCCTTGCCCAACTAAACGATTAACATGGAAGTGAGTCATGTTTACTGCAATATACTTCCAATCAATGAATTTGTGAAGAATACCATCAATTCTATAAAGTGTTCTGGAAATTTCGTAGGAAATTTATTTCTTCGGTCATTTGATAATGCATTGCGAAATTTTCTCTCAATATGCAGTAATAATATGGCAATAAATTATTCACCGCGTTTGTGACCGCACAATATAGCGCGTTGGGAATATTGAGAGAAGATGGAAGATATAGTTTTCATTAGGTTTAACAGCAAATAAGTCAATTCAAGAAAAAACGTCTGATTGACATGAAATTTGACCCTAGAATACGAAAACGTAGAAGGTTAATGCACAAGATGTACCTCAAGAAATGTAATTCAAGTTGGCTATATATACATGAATTTGTTTATGTGTGTGTGTGTGTGTGTGTGTAAGTGTTTATTACCTACACCATCACATCATGCGGTCTCATTTATGACTGCATTATTCTCATGACTATCCACATTCGTTTAAGAAAACAGAAATATAGTAACAAAGGTTTGGATGCTATCTTGAATACCATACTACATGGAAATCATTTTCAAGAATATATTTTGATGTGGGCTAAAAGTTTGATTTGCACAGAGTCGAACATCGAATTGGAAGATTTAAGAAAATGATCAGTAATGTAGGCCGCTGGGTTACACCTTTCAATATCAAGAATGAACTAATTGGACAATTAGTGTACAATGAAGTTGATAATTTATAATACTGCCATAGATTTGCTGATGCATGAATACTTGAGTTGCTGCTAGGATACGTCTTTGTTTTGAATATAAACACATTTGTTTCAATATGAGTTTGTAACAATGAAGGAAGAATGCCAGTTTAACTCTTAGGACAGGAAATTTGTGTTCCTCTGCTTCTGCCTTGCGGTTCAGACAAGAACAAAGCACTCAGACACTTTGGATGAGAATGTGAATTGAAGACATCCACACTTGTCTGCAGCTGCTCTCCCAGATGAATATTACGAATGTGTTCGACGTATCCAAAGGTACTATTGCTTTCATAGTTGTCCACTATAAATAATGTTTATTCAATATGTGAAAAGTCGGTTCAGAAATTAGAGAGATCTTTGAGTAAAGAAATGAATTATCTTTTGTGATGGAAATTCATTCGCAAGCAAACAAAGATTGGACTAATTGTAAGTATAGATGTCGGCTTTCAAGATCTCTATTATAATTGCAGGCTGAAAGTCTCTCTACCACTTGTACTGATAACACATTATTTGTTTTGCACACATATCCTGATAACACGTTAGTCCTGTTTCAAAAGTCTAAACATTCATTGCCACTAGGATTTGCAAAATATCGCCGCAAATCTAGAAAAGCTATGTCTGGTGGGTAGGTGGGATCAACAGCAAGTTTAATTAAATCCGGAATGGTAACTAGTGTGCTCTAAAATTCAAACTAAGGCGTTTTAGTGTTGAAATGGGTGACATTGGCCGGGGGCGCAATGTTTTTTATTCGCGCCTTCTTTTTGATTTTTCGGTTAATGTCACTAACTGCTAAACGTACTGTTGTTTGATTGTAAATCTCTAATAAAAAATGACCATCATTTTGTTAGTTTTCAAGAATTTTTCCATATTTCAATGTTCTGTCACACTTTGTAAGTGTTAGCATTGTCGAGAATGAATTTCATTGCAAGAACTACGAGAGTATAACATTTGTCGCACATTTTTACATGTTCAATTACCACTTACACCGATAACACTTGATTGGTTGTGCGTTTGCATCATTCATACATTTTATTCATATCTACACCTGACTATGCATATATTTTGACATTTTGATTTGCATTGTATGGACGTGCATTCAGTTAAATTATTTCTGGTGTAAAGGAGAGATCAACACCAAGTTTCACTAAATTTCGAATGGGAACTTGCATTCCCTGACATTCAAAATGAATCGTTTTGCTTTTGGAACGGGTGACCGTAGCCGGGGGCACAATAATCTTTCATTCACGCCATGTTTTTGAGTTTTCGGTTATTGCCGCTAACTGTTTAATGTTTTGTTAATCAACTACATATTTATTCTTTGTGATAATTTTGCGCCATATTCAGATGCCTTGTGTGTTCTACTACATATCATATTGTATATATTTGTTAAGATACTATGTTGGTATTTCTCAAAACATTTGGCCGAGAGTTCCTTGCCCAACTAAACGATTAACATGGAGGTGAGTCATGTTTACTGCAATATACTTCCAATCAATGAATTTGTGAAGAATACCATCAATTCTATAAAGTGTTCTGGAAATTTCGTAGGAAAATTATTTCTTCGATCATTTGATAATGCATTGCGAAATTTTCTCTCAATATTCAGAAATAATATGGCAATAAATTATTCACCGCGTTTGTGACCGCACAATATAGCGCGTTGGGAATATTGAGAGAAGGTGGAAGATGTAGTTTTCATTAGGTTTATCAGCAAATAAGTCAATTCAAGAAAAAACGTCTGATTGACATGAAATTTGACCCTAGAATACGAAAACGTCGAAGGTTAATGCACAAGTTGTACCTCAAGAAATGTAATTCAAGTTGGCTATATATACATGAATTTTTTTATGTGTGTGTGTGTGTGTGTGTGTGTGTATGTGTTTATTACCTACACCATCACATCATGCGGTCTCATTTATGACTGCATTACTCTCATAACTATCCACATTCGTTTAAGAAAACAGAAATATTGTAACAAAGGTTTGGATGCTATCTTGAATACCATACTACATGGAAATCATTTTCAAGAATATATTTTGATGTGGGCTAAAAGTTTGATTTGCACAGAGTCGAACATCGACTTAGAAGATTTAAGAAAATGTTCAGTAATGTAGGCCGCTGGGTTACACCTTTCAATATCAAGAATGAACTAATTGGACAATTAGTCTACAATGAAGTTGATAATTTATAATACTGCCATAGATTTGCTCATCAATGAATACTTGAGTTGCTGCTAGGATACGTCTTTGTTTTGAATATAAACATATTTGTTTCAATATGAGTTTGTAACAATGAAGGAAGAATGCCAGTTTAACTCTTAGGACAGGAAATTTGTGTTCCTCTGCTTCTGCCTTGCGGTCCAGACAAGAACAAAGCACTCAGACACTTTGGATGAGAATGTGAATTGAAGACTTCCACACTTGTCTGCAGCTGCTCTCCCAGATGAATATTACGAATGTGTTCGACGTATCCAAAGGTACTATTGCTTTCATAGTTGTCCACTATAAATAATGTTTATTCAATATGTGAAAAGTCGGTTCGGAAATTTGAGAGATCTTTGAGTAAAGAAATGAATTATCTTTTGTGATGGAAATTCATTCACAAACAAACAAAGATTGGACTAATTGTAAGTATAGATGTCGGCTTTCAAGATCTTTATTATTATTGCAGGCTCAAAGTCTCTCTACCACTTGTACTGATAACACATTATTTGTTTTGCACACATATCCTGTGAACACGTTAGTCCTGTTTCAAAAGTCTAAACATTCATTGCCACTAGGATTTGCAAAATATCGCCGCAAATCTAGAAAAGCTATGTCTGGTGGGTAGGTGGGATCAACAGCAAGTTTAGTTAAATCCGGAATGGTAACTAGTGTGCTCTAAAATTCAAAATAAGGCGTTTTAGTGTTGAAATGGGTGACATTGGCCGGGAGCGCAATGTTTTTTATTCGCGCCTTGTTTTTGATTTTTCGGTTAATGTCACTAACTGCTAAACGTACTGTTGTTTGATTGTAAATCTCTAATCAAAAATGACCATCATTTTGTTAGTTTTCAAGAATTTTTCCATATTTCAATGTTCTGTCACACTTTGTAAGTGTTAGCATTGTCGAGAATGAATTTCATTGCAAGAACTACGAGAGTATAACATTTGTCGCACATTTCTACATGTTCAGTTACCAGTTATACCGATAACACTTGATTGGTTGTGCGTTTGCATCATTCATACATTTTATTAATATCTACACCTGACTATGCATATATTTTGACATTTTGATTTGCATTGTATTGACGTGCATTCAGTTAAATTATTTCTGGTGTAAAGGAGAGATCAACACCAAGTTTCACTAAATTTCGAATGGGAACTTGCATAGCCTGACATTCAAAATGAATCGTTTGCTTTTGGAACGGTGACCGTAGCCGGGGGCACAATAATCTTTCATTCACGCCATGTTTTTGAGTTTTCGGTTATTGCCGCTAACTGTTTAATGTTTCGATAATCAACTACATATTTATTCTTTGTGATAATTTTGCGCCTTACTCAGATGCCTTGTGTGTTCTACTACATATCATATTGTATATATTTGTTAAGATACTATGTTGGTATTTCTCAAAACATTTGGCCGAGAGTTCCTTGCCCAACTAAACGATTAACATGGAAGTGAGTCATGTTTACTGCAATATACTTCCAATCAATGAATTTGTGAAGAATACCATCAATTCTATAAAGTGTTCTTTAAATTTCGTACGAAATTTATTTCTTCGGTCATTTGATAATGCATTGCGAAATTTTCTCACAATATGCAGAAATAATATGGCAATAAATTATTCACCGCGTTTGTGACCGCACAATATAGCGCGTTGGAAATATTGAGAGAAGGTGGAAGATATAGTTTTCATTAGGTTTAACAGCAAATAAGTCAATTCAAGAAAAACGTCTGATTGACATGAAATTTGACCCTAGAATACGAAAACGTAGAAGGTTAATGCACAAGATGTACCTCAAGAAATGTAATTCAAGTTGGCTATATATACATGAATTTGTTTATGTGTGTGTGTGTGTGTGTGTGTAAGTGTTTATTACCTACACCATCACATCATGCGGTCTCATTTATGACTGCATTATTCTCATGACTATCCACATTCGTTTAAGAAAACAGAAATATAGTAACAAAGGTTTGGATGCTATCTTGAATACCATACTACATGGAAATCATTTTCAAGAATATATTTTGATGTGGGCTAAAAGTTTGATTTGCACAGAGTCGAACATCGAATTGGAAGATTTAAGAAAATGATCAGTAATGTAGGCCGCTGGGTTACACCTTTCAATATCAAGAATGAACTAATTGGACAATTAGTCTACAATGAAGTTGATAATTTATAATACTGCCATAGATTTGCTCATGCATGAATACTTGAGTTGCTGCTAGGATACGTCTTTGTTTTGAATATAAACACATTTGTTTCAATATGAGTTTGTAACAATGAAGGAAGAATGCCAGTTTAACTCTTAGGACAGGAAATTTGTGTTCCTCTGCTTCTGCCTTGCGGTTCAGACAAGAACAAAGCACTCAGACACTTTGGATGAGAATGTGAATTGAAGACTTCCACACTTGTCTGCAGCCGCTCTCCCAGATGAATATTACGAATGTGTTCGACGTATCCAAAGGTACTATTGCTTTCATAGTTGTCCACTATAAATAATGTTTATTCAATATGTGAAAAGTCGGTTCGGAAATTAGAGAGATCTTTGAGTAAAGAAATGAATTATCTTTTGTGATGGAAATTCATTCGCAAGCAAACAAAGATTGGACTAATTGTAAGTATAGATGTCGGCTTTCAAGATCTTTATTATAATTGCAGGCTGAAAGTCTCTCTACCACTTGTACTGATAACACATTATTTGTTTTGCACACATATCCTGATAACACGTTAGTCCTGTTTCAAAAGTCTAAACATTCATTGCCACTAGGATTTGCAAAATATCGCCGCAAATCTAGAAAAGCTATGTCTGGTGGGTAGGTGGGATCAACAGCAAGTTTAATTAAATCCGGAATGGTAACTAGTGTGCTCTAAAATTCAAACTAAGGCGTTTTAGTGTTGAAATGGGTGACATTGGCCGGGGGCGCAATGTTTTTTATTCGCGCCTTCTTTTTGATTTTTCGGTTAATGTCACTAACTGCTAAACGTACTGTTGTTTGATTGTAAATCTCTAATAAAAAATGACCATCATTTTGTTAGTTTTCAAGAATTTTTCCATATTTCAATGTTCTGTCACACTTTGTAAGTGTTAGCATTGTCGAGAATGAATTTCATTGCAAGAACTACGAGAGTATAACATTTGTCGCACATTTTTACATGTTCAATTACCACTTACACCGATAACACTTGATTGGTTGTGCGTTTGCATCATTCATACATTTTATTCATATCTACACCTGACTATGCATATATTTTGACATTTTGATTTGCATTGTATTGACGTGCATTCAGTTAAATTATTTCTCGTGTAAAGGAGAGATCAACACCAAGTTTCACTAAATTTCGAATGGGAACTTGCATAGCCTGACATTCAAAATGAATCGTTTTGCTTTTGGAACGGTGACCGTAGCCGGGGGCACAATAATCTTTCATTCACGCCATGTTTTTGAGTTTTCGGTTATTGCCGCTAACTGTTTAATGTTTCGATAATCAACTACATATTTATTCTTTGTGATAATTTTGCGCCTTTTTCAGATGCCTTGTGTGTTCTACTACATAACATATTGGATATATTTGTTAAGATACTATGTTGGTATTTCTCAAAACATTTGCCCGAGAGTTCCTTGCCCAACTAAACGATTAACATGGAAGTGAGTCATGTTTACTGCAATATACTTCCAATCAATGAATTTGTGAAGAATACCATCAATTCTATAAACTGTTCTGGAAATTTCGTAGGAAATTTATTTCTTCGGTCATTTGATAATGCATTGCGAAATTTTCTCTCAATATGCAGAAATATTATGGCAATAAATTATTCACCGCGTTTGTGACCGCACAATATAGCGCTTTGGGAATATTGAGAGAAGGTGGAAGATATAGTTTTCATTAGGTTTAACAGCAAATAAGTCAATTCAAGAAAAAACGTCTGATTGACATGAAATTTGACCCTAGAATACGAAAACGTCGAAGGTTAATGCACAAGTTGTACCTCAAGAAATGTAATTCAAGTTGGCTATATATACATGAATTTTTTTATGTGTGTGTGTGTGTGTGTGTGTATGTGTTTTTACCTACACCATCACATCATGCGGTCTCATTTATGACTGCATTACTCTCATCACTATCCACATTCGTTTAAGAAAACAGAAATATTGTAACAAAGGTTTGGATGCTATCTTGAATACCATAATACATGGAAATCATTTTCAAGAATATATTTTGATGTGGGCTAAAAGTTTGATTTGCACAGAGTCGAACATCGACTTAGAAGATTTAAGAAAATGTTCAGTAATGTAGGCCGCTGGGTTACACCTTTCAATATCAAGAATGAACTAATTGGACAATTAGTCTACAATGAAGTTGATAATTTATAATACTGCCATAGATTTGCTCATCAATGAATACTTGAGTTGCTGCTAGGATACGTCTTTGTTTTGAATATAAACACATTTGTTTCAATATGAGTTTGTAACAATGAAGGAAGAATGCCAGTTTAACTCTTAGGACAGGAAATTTGTGTTCCTCTGCTTCTGCCTTGCGGTCCAGACAAGAACAAAGCACTCAGACACTTTGGATGAGAATGTGAATTGAAGACTTCCACACTTGTCTGCAGTTGCTCTCCCAGATGAATATTACGAATGTGTTCGACGTATCCAAAGGTACTATTGCTTTCATAGTTGTCCACTATAAATAATGTTTATTCAATATGTGAAAAGTCGGTTCGGAAATTTGAGAGATCTTTGAGTAAAGAAATGAATTATCTTTTGTGATGGAAATTCATTCACAAACAAACAAAGATTGGACTAATTGTAAGTATAGATGTCGGCTTTCAAGATCTTTATTATTATTGCAGGCTCAAAGTCTCTCTACCACTTGTACTGATAACACATTATTTGTTTTGCACACATATCCTGTGAACACGTTAGTCCTGTTTCAAAAGTCTAAACATTCATTGCCACTAGGATTTGCAAAATATCGCCGCAAATCTAGAAAAGCTATGTCTGGTGGGTAGGTGGGATCAACAGCAAGTTTAGTTAAATCCGGAATGGTAACTAGTGTGCTCTAAAATTCAAAATAAGGCGTTTTAGTGTTGAAATGGGTGACATTGGCCGGGAGCGCAATGTTTTTTATTCGCGCCTTCTTTTTGATTTTTCGGTTAATGTCACTAACTGCTAAACGTACTGTTGTTTGATTGTAAATCTCTAATCAAAAATGACCATCATTTTGTTATTTTTCAAGAATTTTTCCATATTTCAATGTTCTGTCACACTTTGTAAGTGTTAGCATTGTCGAGAATGAATTTCATTGCAAGAACTACGAGAGTATAACATTTGTCGCACATTTCTACATGTTCAGTTACCAGTTATACCGATAACACTTGATTGGTTGTGCGTTTGCATCATTCATACATTTTATTCATATCTACACCTGACTATGCATATATTTTGACATTTTGATTTGCATTGTATTGACGTGCATTCAGTTAAATTATTTCTGGTGTAAAGGAGAGATCAACACCAAGTTTCACTTAATTTCGAATGGGAACTTGCATAGCCTGACATTCAAAATGAATCGTTTGCTTTTGGAACGGTGACCGTAGCCGGGGGCACAATAATCTTTCATTCACGCCATGTTTTTGAGTTTTCGGTTATTGCCGCTAACTGTTTAATGTTTCGATAATCAACTACATATTTATTCTTTGTGATAATTTTGCGCCTTACTCAGATGTCTTGTGTGTTCTACTACATATCATATTGTATATATTTGTTAAGATACTATGTTCGTATTTCTCAAAACATTTGGCCGAGAGTTCCTTGCCCAACTAAACGATTAACATGGAAGTGAGTCATGTTTACTGCAATATACTTCCAATCAATGAATTTGTGAAGAATACCATCAATTCTATAAAGTGTTCTTTAAATTTCGTAGGAAAATTATTTCTTCGGTCATTTGATAATGCATTGCGAAATTTTCTCACAATATGCAGAAATAATATGGCAATAAATTATTCACCGCGTTTGTGACCGCACAATATAGCGCGTTGGAAATATTGAGAGAAGGTGGAAGATATAGTTTTCATTAGGTTTAACAGCAAATAAGTCAATTCAAGAAAAAACGTCTGATTGACATGAAATTTGACCCTAGAATACGAAAACGTAGAAGGTTAATGCACAAGATGTACCTCAAGAAATGTAATTCAAGTTGGCTATATATACATGAATTTGTTTATGTGTGTGTGTGTGTGTGTGTGTAAGTGTTCATTACCTACACCATCACATCATGCGGTCTCATTTATGACTGCATTATTCTCATGACTATCCACATTCGTTTAAGAAAACAGAAATATAGTAACAAAGGTTTGGATGCTATCTTGAATACCATACTACATGGAAATCATTTTCAAGAATATATTTTGATGTGGGCTAAAAGTTTGATTTGCACAGAGTCGAACATCGAATTGGAAGATTTAAGAAAATGATCAGTAATGTAGGCCGCTGGGTTACACCTTTCAATATCAAGAATGAACTAATTGGACAATTAGTCTACAATGAAGTTGATAATTTATAATACTGCCATAGATTTGCTCATGCATGAATACTTGAGTTGCTGCTAGGATACGTCTTTGTTTTGAATATAAACACATTTGTTTCAATATGAGTTTGTAACAATGAAGGAAGAATGCCAGTTTAACTCTTAGGACAGGAAATTTGTGTTCCTCTGCTTCTGCCTTGCGGTTCAGACAAGAACAAAGCACTCAGACACTTTGGATGAGAATGTGAATTGAAGACTTCCACACTTGTCTGCAGCCGCTCTCCCAGATGAATATTACGAATGTGTTCGACGTATCCAAAGGTACTATTGCTTTCATAGTTGTCCACTATAAATAATGTTTATTCAATATGTGAAAAGTCGGTTCGGTAATTAGAGAGATCTTTGAGTAAAGAAATGAATTATCTTTTGTGATGGAAATTCATTCGCAAGCAAACAAAGATTGGACTAATTGTAAGTATAGATGTCGGCTTTCAAGATCTTTATTATAATTGCAGGCTCAAAGTCTCTCTACCACTTGTACTGATAACACATTATTTGTTTTGTACACATATCCTGTGAACACGTTAGTCCTGTTTCAAAAGTCTAAACATTCATTGCCACTAGGATTTGCAAAATATCGCCGCAAATCTAGAAAAGCTATGTCTGGTGGGCAGGTGGGATCAACAGCAAGTTTAATTAAATCCGGAATGGTAACTAGTGTGCTCTAAAATTCAAACTAAGGCGTTTTAGTGTTGAAATGGGTGACATTGGCCGGGGGCGCAATGTTTTTTATTCGCGCCTTCTTCTTGATTTTTCGGTTAATGTCACTAACTGCTAAACGTACTGTTGTTTGATTGTAAATCTCTAATAAAAAATGACCATCATTTTGTTAGTTTTCAAGAATTTTTCCATATTTCAATGTTCTGTCACACTTTGTAAGTGTTAGCATTGTCGAGAATGAATTTCATTGCAAGAACTACGAGAGTATAACATTTGTCGCACATTTTTACATGTTCAATTACCACTTACACCGATAACACTTGATTGGTTGTGCGTTTGCATCATTCATACATTTTATTCATATCTACACCTGACTATGCATATATTTTGACATTTTGATTTGCATTGTATGGACGTGCATTCAGTTAAATTATTTCTGGTGTAAAGGAGAGATCAACACCAAGTTTCACTAAATTTCGAATGGGAACTTGCATTCCCTGACATTCAAAATGAATCGTTTTGCTTTTGGAACGGGTGACCGTAGCCGGGGGCACAATAATCTTTCATTCACGCCATGTTTTTGAGTTTTCGGTTATTGCTTCTAACTGTTTAATGTTTTGTTAATCAACTACATATTTATTCTTTGTGATAATTTTGCGCCATATTCAGATGCCTTGTGTGTTCTACTACATATCATATTGGATATATTTGTTAAGATACTATGTTGGTATTTCTCAAAACATTTGGCCGAGAGTTCCTTGCCCAACTAAACGATTAACATGGAGGTGAGTCATGTTTACTGCAATATACTTCCAATCAATGAATTTGTGAAGAATACCATCAATTCTACAAAGTGTTCTGGAAATTTCGTAGGAAAATTATTTCTTCTGTCATTTGATAATGCATTGCGAAACTTTCTCTGAATATTCAGAAATAATATGGCAATAAATTATTCACCGCGTTTGTGAGCGCACAATATAGCGCGTTGGGAATATTGAGAGAAGGTGGAAGATATAGTTTTCATTAGGTTTAACAGCAAATAAGTCAATTCAAGAAAAAACGTCTGATTGACATGAAATTTGACCCTAGAATACGAAAACGTAGAAGGTTAATGCACAAGTTGTACCTCAAGAAATGTAATTCAAATTGGCTATATAAACATGAATTTGTTTGTGTGTGTGTGTGTGTGTGTGTGTGTAGGTGTTTATTACCTACACCATTACATCATGCGGTCTCATTTATGACTGCATTATTCTCATGACTATCCACTTTCGTTTAAGAAAACAGAAATATTGTAACAAAGGTTTGGATGCTATCTTGAATACCATACTACATGGAAATCATTTTCAAGAATATATTTTGATGTGGGCTAAAAGTTTGATTTGCACAGAGTCGAACATCGAATTGGAAGATTTAAGAAAATGATCAGTAATGTAGGCCGCTGGGTTACACCTTTCAATATCAAGAATGAACTAATTGGACAATTAGTCTACAATGAAGTTGATAATTTATAATACTGCCATAGATTTGCTCATGCATGAATACTTGAGTTGCTGCTAGGATACGTCTTTGTTTTGAATATAAACACTTTTGTTTCAATATGAGTTTGTAACAATGAAGGAAGAATGCCAGTTTAACTTTTAGGACAAGATATTTGTGTTCCTCTGCTTCTGCCTTGCGGGTCAGACAAGAACAAAGCACTCAGACACTTTGGATGAGAATGTGAATTGAAGACTTCCACACTTGTCTGCAGCTGCTCTTCCAGATGAATATTACGAATGTGTTCGACGTATCCAAAGGTACTATTGCTTTCATAGTTGTCCACTATAAATAATGTTTATTCAATATGTGAAAAGTCGGTTCGGAAATTTGAGAGATCTTTGAGTAAAGAAATGAATTATCTTTTGTGATGGAAATTCATTCGCAAGCAAACAAAGATTGGACTAATTGTAAGTATAGATGTCGGCTTTCAAGATCTTTATTATAATTGCAGGCTCAAAGTCTCTCTACCACTTGTACTGATAACACATTATTTGTTTTGCACACATATCCTGTGAACACGTTAGTCCTGTTTCAAAAGTCTAAACATTCATTGCCACTAGGATTTGCAAAATATCGCCGCAAATCTAGAAAAGCTATGTCTGGTGGGTAGGTGGGATCAACAGCAAGTTTAGTTAAATCCGGAATGGTAACTAGTGTGCTCTAAAATTCAAAATAAGGCGTTTTAGTGTTGAAATGGGTGACATTGGCCGGGAGCGCAATGTTTTTTATTCGCGCCTTCTTTTTGATTTTTCGGTTAATGTCACTAACTGCTAAACGTACTGTTGTTTGATTGTAAATCTCTAATCAAAAATGACCATCATTTTGTTATTTTTCAAGAATTTTTCCATATTTCAATGTTCTGTCACACTTTGTAAGTGTTAGCATTGTCGAGAATGAATTTCATTGCAAGAACTACGAGAGTATAACATTTGTCGCACATTTCTACATGTTCAGTTACCAGTTATACCGATAACACTTGATTGGTTGTGCGTTTGCATCATTCATACATTTTATTAATATCTACACCTGACTATGCATATATTTTGACATTTTGATTTGCATTGTATTGACGTGCATTCAGTTAAATTATTTCTGGTGTAAAGGAGAGATCAACACCAAGTTTCACTAAATTTCGAATGGGAACTTGCATAGCCTGACATTCAAAATGAATCGTTTGCTTTTGGAACGGTGACCGTAGCCGGGGGCACAATAATCTTTCATTCACGCCATGTTTTTGAGTTTTCGGTTATTGCCGCTAACTGTTTAATGTTTCGATAATCAACTACATATTTATTCTTTGTGATAATTTTGCGCCTTACTCAGATGCCTTGTGTGTTCTACTACATATCATATTGTATATATTTGTTAAGATACTATGTTGGTATTTCTCAAAACATTTGGCCGAGAGTTCCTTGCCCAACTAAACGATTAACATGGAAGTGAGTCATGTTTACTGCAATATACTTCCAATCAATGAATTTGTGAAGAATACCATCAATTCTATAAAGTGTTCTGGAAATTTCGTAGGAAATTTATTTCTTCGGTCATTTGATAATGCATTGCGAAATTTTCTCTCAATATGCAGAAATAATATGGCAATAAATTATTCACCGCGTTTGTGACCGCACAATATAGCGCGTTGGGAATATTGAGAGAAGGTGGAAGATATAGTTTTCATTAGGTTTAACAGCAAATAAGTCAATTCAAGAAAAAACGTCTGATTGACATGAAATTTGACCCTAGAATACGAAAACGTAGAAGGTTAATGCACAAGATGTACCTCAAGAAATGTAATTCAAGTTGGCTATATATACATGAATTTGTTTATGTGTGTGTGTGTGTGTGTGTGTAAGTGTTTATTACCTACACCATCACATCATGCGGTCTCATTTATGACTGCATTATTCTCATGACTATCCACATTCGTTTAAGAAAACAGAAATATAGTAACAAAGGTTTGGATGCTATCTTGAATACCATACTACATGGAAATCATTTTCAAGAATATATTTTGATGTGGGCTAAAAGTTTGATTTGCACAGAGTCGAACATCGAATTGGAAGATTTAAGAAAATGATCAGTAATGTAGGCCGCTGGGTTACACCTTTCAATATCAAGAATGAACTAATTGGACAATTAGTCTACAATGAAGTTGATAATTTATAATACTGCCATAGATTTGCTCATGCATGAATACTTGAGTTGCTGCTAGGATACGTCTTTGTTTTGAATATAAACACATTTGTTTCAATGTGAGTTTGTAACAATGAAGGAAGAATGCCAGTTTAACTCTTAGGACAGGAAATTTGTGTTCCTCTGCTTCTGCCTTGCGGTTCAGACAAGAACAAAGCACTCAGACACTTTGGATGAGAATGTGAATTGAAGACATCCACACTTGTCTGCAGCTGCTCTCCCAGATGAATATTACGAATGTGTTCGACGTATCCAAAGGTACTATTGCTTTCATAGTTGTCCACTATAAATTATGTTTATTCAATATGTGAAAAGTCGGTTCGGAAATTAGAGAGATCTTTGAGTAAAGAAATGAATTATCTTTTGTGATGGAAATTCATTCGCAAGCAAACAAAGATTGGACTAATTGTAAGTATAGATGTCGGCTTTCAAGATCTTTATTATAATTGCAGGCTGAAAGTCTCTCTACCACTTGTACTGATAACACATTATTTGTTTTGCACACATATCCTGTGAACACGTTAGTCCTGTTTCAAAAGTCTAAACATTCATTGCCACTAGGATTTGCAAAATATCGCCGCAAATCTAGAAAAGCTATGTCTGGTGGGTAGGTGGGATCAACAGCAAGTTTAATTAAATCCGGAATGGTAACTAGTGTGCTCTAAAATTCAAACTAAGGCGTTTTAGTGTTGAAATGGGTGACATTGGCCGGGGGCGCAATGTTTTTTATTCGCGCCTTCTTTTTGATTTTTCGGTTAATGTCACTAACTGCTAAACGTACTGTTGTTTGATTGTAAATCTCTAATAAAAAATGACCATCATTTTGTTAGTTTTCAAGAATTTTTCCATATTTCAATGTTCTGTCACACTTTGTAAGTGTTAGCATTGTCGAGAATGAATTTCATTGCAAGAACTACGAGAGTATAACATTTGTCGCACATTTTTGCATGTTCAATTACCACTTACACCGATAACACTTGATTGGTTGTGCGTTTGCATCATTCATACATTTTATTCATATCTACACCTGACTATGCATATATTTTGACATTTTGATTTGCATTGTATGGACGTGCATTCAGTTAAATTATTTCTGGTGTAAAGGAGAGATCAACACCAAGTTTCACTAAATTTCGAATGGGAACTTGCATTCCCTGACATTCAAAATGAATCGTTTTGCTTTTGGAACGGGTGACCGTAGCCGGGGGCACAATAATCTTTCATTCACGCCATGTTTTTGAGTTTTCGGTTATTGCCGCTAACTGTTTAATGTTTTGTTAATCAACTACATATTTATTCTTTGTGATAATTTTGCGCCATATTCAGATGCCTTGTGTGTTCTACTACATATCATATTGGATATATTTGTTAAGATACTATGTTGGTATTTCTCAAAACATTTGGCCGAGAGTTCCTTGCCCAACTAAACGATTAACGTGGAGGTGAGTCATGTTTACTGCAATATACTTCCAATCAATGAATTTGTGAAGAATACCATCAATTCTATAAAGTGTTCTGGAAATTTCGTAGGAAAATTATTTCTTCTGTCATTTGATAATGCATTGCGAAACTTTCTCTGAATATTCAGAAATAATATGGCAATAAATTATTCACCGCGTTTGTGACCGCACAATATAGCGCTTTGGGAATATTGAGAGAAGGTGGAAGATATAGTTTTCATTAGGTTTAACAGCAAATAAGTCAATTCAAGAAAAAACGTCTGATTGACATGAAATTTGACCCTAGAATACGAAAACGTAGAAGGTTAATGCACAAGTTGTACCTCAAGAAATGTAATTCAAGTTGGCTATATAAACATGAATTTGTTTGTGTGTGTGTGTGTGTGTGTGTGTGTAGGTGTTTATTACCTACACCATAACATCATGCGGTCTCATTTATGACTGCATTATTCTCATGACTATCCACTTTCGTTTAAGAAAACAGAAATATTGTAACAAAGGTTTGGATGCTATCTTGAATACCATACTACATGGAAATCATTTTCAAGAATATATTTTGATGTGGGCTAAAAGTTTGATTTGCACAGAGTCGAACATCGAATTGGAAGATTTAAGAAAATGATCAGTAATGTAGGCCGCTGGGTTACACCTTTCAATATCAAGAATGAACTAATTGGACAATTAGTCTACAATGAAGTTGATAATTTATAATACTGCCATAGATTTGCTCATGCATGAATACTTGAGTTGCTGCTAGGATACGTCTTTGTTTTGAATATAAACACTTTTGTTTCAATATGAGTTTGTAACAATGAAGGAAGAATGCCAGTTTAACTTTTAGGACAAGATATTTGTGTTCCTCTGCTTCTGCCTTGCGGGTCAGACAAGAACAAAGCACTCAGACACTTTGGATGAGAATGTGAATTGAAGACTTCCACACTTGTCTGCAGCTGCTCTTCCAGATGAATATTACGAATGTGTTCGACGTATCCAAAGGTACTATTGCTTTCATAGTTGTCCACTATAAATAATGTTTATTCAATATGTGAAAAGTCGGTTCGGAAATTTGAGAGATCTTTGAGTAAAGAAATGAATTATCTTTTGTGATGGAAATTCATTCGCAAGCAAACAAAGATTGGACTAATTGTAAGTATAGATGTCGGCTTTCAAGATCTTTATTATAATTGCAGGCTCAAAGTCTCTCTACCACTTGTACTGATAACACATTATTTGTTTTGCACACATATCCTGTGAACACGTTAGTCCTGTTTCAAAAGTCTAAACATTCATTGCCACTAGGATTTGCAAAATATCGCCGCAAATCTCGAAAAGCTATGTCTGGTGGGTAGGTGGGATCAACAGCAAGTTTAATTAAATCCGGAATGGTAACTAGTGTGCTCTAAAAGTCAAAATAAGGCGTTTTAATGTTGAAATGGGTGACATTGGCCGGGGGCGCAATGTTTTTTATTCGCGCCTTCTTTTTGATTTTTCGGTTAATGTCACTAACTGCTAAACGTACTGTTGTTTGATTGTAAATCTCTAATAAAAAATGACCATCATTTTGTTAGTTTTCAAGAATTTTTCCATATTTCAATGTTCTGTCACACTTTGTAAGTGTTAGCATTGTCGAGAATGAATTTCATTGCAAGAACTACGAAAGTATAACATTTGTCGCACATTTCTACATGTTCAATTACCACTTATACCGATAACACTTGATTGGTTGTGCGTTTGCATCATTCATACATTTTATTCATATCTACACCTGACTATGCATATATTTTGACATTTTGATTTGCATTGTATGGACGTGCATTCAGTTAAATTATTTCTGGTGTAAAGGAGAGATCAACACCAAGTTTCACTAAATTTCGAATGGGAACTTGCATTCCCTGACATTCAAAATGAATCGTTTTGCTTTTGGAACGGGTGACCGTAGCCGGGGGCACAATAATCTTTCATTCACGCCATGTTTATGAGTTTTCGGTTATTGCCGCTAACTGTTTAATGTTTTGTTAATCAACTACATATTTATTCTTTGTGATAATTTTTCGCCATATTCAGATGCCTTGTGTGTTCTACTACATATCATATTGGATATATTTGTTAAGATACTATGTTGGTATTTCTCAAAACATTTGGCCGAGAGTTCCTTGCCCAACTAAACGATTAACATGGAGGTGAGTCATGTTTACTGCAATATACTTCCAATCAATGAATTTGTGAAGAATACCATCAATTCTATAAAGTGTTCTGGAAATTTCGTAGGAAAATTATTTCTTCGGTCATTTGATAATGCATTGCGAAACTTTCTCTCAATATTCAGAAATAATATGGCAATAAATTATTCACCGCGTTTGTGACCGCACAATATAGCGCGTTGGGAATATTGAGAGAAGGTGGAAGATGTAGTTTTCATTAGGTTTAACAGCAAATAAGTCAATTCAAGCAAAAACGTCTGATTGACATGAAATTTGACCCTAGAATACGAAAACGTCGAAGGTTAATGCACAAGTTGTACCTCAAGAAATGTAATTCAAGTTGGCTATATATACATGAATTTTTTTATGTGTGTGTGTGTGTGTGTGTATGTGTTTATTACCTACACCATCACATCATGCGGTCTCATTTATGACTGCATTATTCTCATGACTATCCACATTCGTTTAAGAAAACAGAAATATTGTAACAAAGGTTTGGATGCTATCTTGAATACCATACTACATGGAAATCATTTTCAAGAATATATTTTGATGTGGGCTAAAAGTTTGATTTGCACAGAGTCGAACATCGAATTAGAAGATTTAAGAAAATGATCAGTAATGTAGCCCGCTGGGTTACACCATTCAATATCAAGAATGAACTAATTGGACAATTAGTCTACAATGAAGTTGATAATTTATAATACTGCCATAGATTTGTTCATGCATGAATACTTGAGTTGCTGCTAGGATACGTCTTTGTTTTGAATATAAACACATTTGTTTCAATATGAGTTTGTAACAATGAAGGAAGAATGCCAGTTTAACTCTTAGGACAGGAAATTTGTGTTCCTCTGCTTCTGCCTTGCGGTTCAGACAAGAACAAAGCACTCAGACACTTTGGATGAGAATGTGAATTGAAGACTTCCACACTTGTCTGCAGTTGCTCTCCCAGATGAATATTACGAATGTATTCGACGTATCCAAAGGTACTATTGCTTTCATAGTTGTCCACTATAAATAATGTTTATTCAATATGTGAAAAGTCGGTTCGGAAATTTGAG
Organism: Lepisma saccharinum; assembly: GCF_977018435.1. NCBI lineage: Eukaryota > Metazoa > Arthropoda > Insecta > Zygentoma > Lepismatidae > Lepisma > Lepisma saccharinum. Next base: position 32,803,778 of record NC_139239.1, on the reverse strand, counting down.
AGATCATTGAGTAAAGAAATGAATTATGTTTTGTGATGGAAATTCATTCACAAGCAAACAAAGATTGGACTAATTGTAAGTATAGATGTCGGCTTTCAAGATCTTTATTATAATTGCAGGCTGAAAGTCTCTCTACCACTTGTACTGATAACACATTATTTGTTTTGCACACATATCCTGTGAACACGTTAGTCCTGTTTCAAAAGTCTAAACATTCATTGCCACTAGGATTTGCAAAATATCGCCGCAAATCTAGAAAAGCTATGTCTGGTGGGTAGGTGGGATCAACAGCAAGTTTAGTTAAATCCGGAATGGTAACTAGTGTGCTCTAAAATTCAAAATAAGGCGTTTTAGTGTTGAAATGGGTGACATTGGCCGGGAGCGCAATGTTTTTTATTCGTGCCTTATTTTTGATTTTTCGGTTAATGTCACTAACTGCTAAACGTACTGTTGTTTGATTGTAAATCTCTAATCAAAAATGACCATCATTTTGTTAGTTTTCAAGAATTTTTCCATATTTCAATGTTCTGTCACACTTTGTAAGTGTTAGCATTGTCGAGAATGAATTTCATTGCAAGAACTACGAGAGTATAACATTTGTCGCACATTTCTACATGTTCAGTTACCAGTTATACCGATAACACTTGATTGGTTGTGCGTTTGCATCATTCATACATTTTATTCATATCTACACCTGACTATGCATATATTTTGACATTTTGATTTGCATTGTATTGACGTGCATTCAGTTAAATTATTTCTGGTGTAAAGGAGAGATCAACACCAAGTTTCACTAAATTTCGAATGGGAACTTGCATAGCCTGACATTCAAAATGAATCGTTTGCTTTTGGAACGGTGACCGTAGCCGGGGGCACAATAATCTTTCATTCACGCCATGTTTTTGAGTTTTCGGTTATTGCCGCTAACTGTTTAATGTTTCGATAATCAACTACATATTTATTCTTTGTGATAATTTTGCGCCTTACTCAGATGCCTTGTGTGTTCTACTACATATCATATTGTATATATTTGTTAAGATACTATGTTCGTATTTCTCAAAACATTTGGCCGAGAGTTCCTTGCCCAACTAAACGATTAACATGGAAGTGAGTCATGTTTACTGCAATATACTTCCAATCAATGAATTTGTGAAGAATACCATCAATTCTATAAAGTGTTCTTTAAATTTCGTAGGAAAATTATTTCTTCGGTCATTTGATAATGCATTGCGAAATTTTCTCACAATATGCAGAAATAATATGGCAATAAATTATTCACCGCGTTTGTGACCGCACAATATAGCGCGTTGGAAATATTGAGAGAAGGTGGAAGATATAGTGTTCATTAGGTTTAACAGCAAATAAGTCAATTCAAGAAAAAACGTCTGATTGACATGAAATTTGACCCTAGAATACGAAAACGTAGAAGGTTAATGCACAAGATGTACCTCAAGAAATGTAATTCAAGTTGGCTATATATACATGAATTTGTTTATGTGTGTGTGTGTGTGTGTGTGTAAGTGTTCATTACCTACACCATCACATCATGCGGTCTCATTTATGACTGCATTATTCTCATGACTATCCACATTCGTTTAAGAAAACAGAAATATAGTAACAAAGGTTTGGATGCTATCTTGAATACCATACTACATGGAAATCATTTTCAAGAATATATTTTGATGTGGGCTAAAAGTTTGATTTGCACAGAGTCGAACATCGAATTGGAAGATTTAAGAAAATGATCAGTAATGTAGGCCGCTGGGTTACACCTTTCAATATCAAGAATGAACTAATTGGACAATTAGTCTACAATGAAGTTGATAATTTATAATACTGCCATAGATTTGCTCATGCATGAATACTTGAGTTGCTGCTAGGATACGTCTTTGTTTTGAATATAAACACATTTGTTTCAATATGAGTTTGTAACAATGAAGGAAGAATGCCAGTTTAACTCTTAGGACAGGAAATTTGTGTTCCTCTGCTTCTGCCTTGCGGTTCAGACAAGAACAAAGCACTCAGACACTTTGGATGAGAATGTGAATTGAAGACTTCCACACTTGTCTGCAGCCGCTCTCCCAGATGAATATTACGAATGTGTTCGACGTATCCAAAGGTACTATTGCTTTCATAGTTGTCCACTATAAATAATGTTTATTCAATATGTGAAAAGTCGGTTCGGTAATTAGAGAGATCTTTGAGTAAAGAAATGAATTATCTTTTGTGATGGAAATTCATTCGCAAGCAAACAAAGATTGGACTAATTGTAAGTATAGATGTCGGCTTTCAAGATCTTTATTATAATTGCAGGCTGAAAGTCTCTCTACCACTTGTACTGATAACACATTATTTGTTTTGCACACATATCCTGTGAACACGTTAGTCCTGTTTCAAAAGTCTAAACATTCATTGCCACTAGGATTTGCAAAATATCGCCGCAAATCTAGAAAAGCTATGTCTGGTGGGCAGGTGGGATCAACAGCAAGTTTAATTAAATCCGGAATGGTAACTAGTGTGCTCTAAAATTCAAACTAAGGCGTTTTAGTGTTGAAATGGGTGACATTGGCCGGGGGCGCAATGTTTTTTATTCGCGCCTTCTTCTTGATTTTTCGGTTAATGTCACTAACTGCTAAACGTACTGTTGTTTGATTGTAAATCTCTAATAAAAAATGACCATCATTTTGTTAGTTTTCAAGAATTTTTCCATATTTCAATGTTCTGTCACACTTTGTAAGTGTTAGCATTGTCGAGAATGAATTTCATTGCAAGAACTACGAGAGTATAACATTTGTCGCACATTTTTACATGTTCAATTACCACTTACACCGATAACACTTGATTGGTTGTGCGTTTGCATCATTCATACATTTTATTCATATCTACACCTGACTATGCATATATTTTGACATTTTGATTTGCATTGTATGGACGTGCATTCAGTTAAATTATTTCTGGTGTAAAGGAGAGATCAACACCAAGTTTCACTAAATTTCGAATGGGAACTTGCATTCCCTGACATTCAAAATGAATCGTTTTGCTTTTGGAACGGGTGACCGTAGCCGGGGGCACAATAATCTTTCATTCACGCCATGTTTTTGAGTTTTCGGTTATTGCCGCTAACTGTTTAATGTTTTGTTAATCAACTACATATTTATTCTTTGTGATAATTTTGCGCCATATTCAGATGCCTTGTGTGTTCTACTACATATCATATTGGATATATTTGTTAAGATACTATGTTGGTATTTCTCAAAACATTTGGCCGAGAGTTCCTTGCCCAACTAAACGATTAACATGGAGGTGAGTCATGTTTACTGCAATATACTTCCAATCAATGAATTTGTGAAGAATACCATCAATTCTATAAAGTGTTCTGGAAATTTCGTAGGAAAATTATTTCTTCTGTCATTTGATAATGCATTGCGAAACTTTCTCTGAATATTCAGAAATAATATGGCAATAAATTATTCACCGCGTTTGTGAGCGCACAATATAGCGCGTTGGGAATATTGAGAGAAGGTGGAAGATATAGTTTTCATTAGGTTTAACAGCAAATAAGTCAATTCAAGAAAAAACGTCTGATTGACATGAAATTTGACCCTAGAATACGAAAACGTAGAAGGTTAATGCACAAGTTGTACCTCAAGAAATGTAATTCAAATTGGCTATATAAACATGAATTTGTTTGTGTGTGTGTGTGTGTGTGTGTGTGTGTAGGTGTTTATTACCTACACCATTACATCATGCGGTCTCATTTATGACTGCATTATTCTCATGACTATCCACTTTCGTTTAAGAAAACAGAAATATTGTAACAAAGGTTTGGATGCTATCTTGAATACCATACTACATGGAAATCATTTTCAAGAATATATTTTGATGTGGGCTAAAAGTTTGATTTGCACAGAGTCGAACATCGAATTGGAAGATTTAAGAAAATGATCAGTAATGTAGGCCGCTGGGTTACACCTTTCAATATCAAGAATGAACTAATTGGACAATTAGTCTACAATGAAGTTGATAATTTATAATACTGCCATAGATTTGCTCATGCATGAATACTTGAGTTGCTGCTAGGATACGTCTTTGTTTTGAATATAAACACTTTTGTTTCAATATGAGTTTGTAACAATGAAGGAAGAATGCCAGTTTAACTTTTAGGACAAGATATTTGTGTTCCTCTGCTTCTGCCTTGCGGGTCAGACAAGAACAAAGCACTCAGACACTTTGGATGAGAATGTGAATTGAAGACTTCCACACTTGTCTGCAGCTGCTCTTCCAGATGAATATTACGAATGTGTTCGACGTATCCAAAGGTACTATTGCTTTCATAGTTGTCCACTATAAATAATGTTTATTCAATATGTGAAAAGTCGGTTCGGAAATTTGAGAGATCTTTGAGTAAAGAAATGAATTATCTTTTGTGATGGAAATTCATTCGCAAGCCAATAAAGATTGGACTAATTGTAAGTATAGATGTCGGCTTTCAAGATCTTTATTATAATTGCAGGCTCAAAGTCTCTCTACCACTTGTACTGATAACACATTATTTGTTTTGCACACATATCCTGTGAACACGTTAGTCCTGTTTCAAAAGTCTAAACATTCATTGCCACTAGGATTTGCAAAATATCGCCGCAAATCTAGAAAAGCTATGTCTGGTGGGTAGGTGGGATCAACAGCAAGTTTAATTAAATCCGGAATGGTAACTAGTGTGCTCTAAAATTCAAAATAAGGCGTTTTAGTGTTGAAATGGGTGACATTGGCCGGGAGCGCAATGTTTTTTATTCGCGCCTTCTTTTTGATTTTTCGGTTAATGTCACTAACTGCTAAACGTACTGTTGTTTGATTGTAAATCTCTAATCAAAAATGACCATCATTTTGTTAGTTTTCAAGAATTTTTCCATATTTCAATGTTGTGTCACACTTTGTAAGTGTTAGCATTGTCGAGAATGAATTTCATTGCAAGAACTACGAGAGTATAACATTTGTCGCACATTTCTACATGTTCAGTTACCAGTTATACCGATAACACTTGATTGGTTGTGCGTTTGCATCATTCATACATTTTATTAATATCTACACCTGACTATGCATATATTTTGACATTTTGATTTGCATTGTATTGACGTGCATTCAGTTAAATTATTTCTCGTGTAAAGGAGAGATCAACACCAAGTTTCACTAAATTTCGAATGGGAACTTGCATAGCCTGACATTCAAAATGAATCGTTTTGCTTTTGGAACGGTGACCGTAGCCGGGGGCACAATAATCTTTCATTCACGCCATGTTTTTGAGTTTTCGGTTATTGCCGCTAACTGTTTAATGTTTCGATAATCAACTACATATTTATTCTTTGTGATAATTTTGCGCCTTACTCAGATGCCTTGTGTGTTCTACTACATATCATATTGTATATATTTGTTAAGATACTATGTTGGTATTTCTCAAAACATTTGGCCGAGAGTTCCTTGCCCAACTAAACGATTAACATGGAAGTGAGTCATGTTTACTGCAATATACTTCCAATCAATGAATTTGTGAAGAATACCATCAATTCTATAAAGTGTTCTGGAAATTTCGTAGGAAATTTATTTCTTCGGTCATTTGATAATGCATTGCGAAATTTTCTCTCAATATGCAGAAATAATATGGCAATAAATTATTCACCGCGTTTGTGACCGCACAATATAGCGCGTTGGGAATATTGAGAGAAGGTGGAAGATATAGTTTTCATTAGGTTTAACAGCAAATAAGTCAATTCAAGAAAAAACGTCTGATTGACATGAAATTTGACCCTAGAATACGAAAACGTAGAAGGTTAATGCACAAGATGTACCTCAAGAAATGTAATTCAAGTTGGCTATATATACATGAATTTGTTTATGTGTGTGTGTGTGTGTGTGTGTAAGTGTTTATTACCTACACCATCACATCATGCGGTCTCATTTATGACTGCATTATTCTCATGACTATCCACATTCGTTTAAGAAAACAGAAATATAGTAACAAAGGTTTGGATGCTATCTTGAATACCATACTACATGGAAATCATTTTCAAGAATATATTTTGATGTGGGCTAAAAGTTTGATTTGCACAGAGTCGAACATCGAATTGGAAGATTTAAGAAAATGATCAGTAATGTAGGCCGCTGGGTTACACCTTTCAATATCAAGAATGAACTAATTGGACAATTAGTCTACAATGAAGTTGATAATTTATAATACTGCCATAGATTTGCTCATGCATGAATACTTGAGTTGCTGCTAGGATACGTCTTTGTTTTGAATATAAACACATTTGTTTCAATGTGAGTTTGTAACAATGAAGGAAGAATGCCAGTTTAACTCTTAGGACAGGAAATTTGTGTTCCTCTGCTTCTGCCTTGCGGTTCAGACAAGAACAAAGCACTCAGACACTTTGGATGAGAATGTGAATTGAAGACATCCACACTTGTCTGCAGCTGCTCTCCCAGATGAATATTACGAATGTGTTCGACGTATCCAAAGGTACTATTGCTTTCATAGTTGTCCACTAAAAATTATGTTTATTCAATATATGAAAAGTCGGTTCGGAAATTAGAGAGATCTTTGAGTAAAGAAATGAATTATCTTTTGTGATGGAAATTCATTCGCAAGCAAACAGAGATTGGACTAATTGTAAGTATAGATGTCGGCTTTCAAGATCTTTATTATAATTGCAGGCTGAAAGTCTCTCTACCACTTGTACTGATAACACATTATTTGTTTTGCACACATATCCTGTGAACACGTTAGTCCTGTTTCAAAAGTCTAAACATTCATTGCCACTAGGATTTGCAAAATATCGCCGCAAATCTAGAAAAGCTATGTCTGGTGGGTAGGTGGGATCAATAGCAAGTTTAATTAAATCCGGAATGGTAACTAGTGTGCTCTAAAATTCAAACTAAGGCGTTTTAGTGTTGAAATGGGTGACATTGGCCGGGGGCGCAATGTTTTTTATTCGCGCCTTCTTTTTGATTTTTCGGTTAATGTCACTAACTGCTAAACGTACTGTTGTTTGATTGTAAATCTGTAATAAAAAATGACCATCATTTTGTTAGTTTTCAAGAATTTTTCCATATTTCAATGTTCTGTCACACTTTGTAAGTGTTAGCATTGTCGAGAATGAATTTCATTGCAAGAACTACGAGAGTATAACATTTGTCGCACATTTTTGCATGTTCAATTACCACTTACACTGATAACACTTGATTGGTTGTGCGTTTGCATCATTCATACATTTTATTCATATCTACACCTGACTATGCATATATTTTGACATTTTGATTTGCATTGTATGGACGTGCATTCAGTTAAATTATTTCTGGTGTAAAGGAGAGATCAACACCAAGTTTCACTAAATTTCGAATGGGAACTTGCATTCCCTGACATTCAAAATGAATCGTTTTGCTTTTGGAACGGGTGACCGTAGCCGGGGGCACAATAATCTTTCATTCACGCCATGTTTTTGAGTTTTCGGTTATTGCCGCTAACTGTTTAATGTTTTGTTAATCAACTACATATTTATTCTTTGTGATAATTTTGCGCCATATTCAGATGCCTTGTGTGTTCTACTACATATCATATTGTATATATTTGTTAAGATACTATGTTGGTATTTCTCAAAACATTTGGCCGAGAGTTCCTTGCCCAACTAAACGATTAACGTGGAGGTGAGTCATGTTTACTGCAATATACTTCCAATCAATGAATTTGTGAAGAATACCATCAATTCTATAAAGTGTTCTGGAAATTTCGTAGGAAAATTATTTCTTCTGTCATTTGATAATGCATTGCGAAACTTTCTCTGAATATTCAGAAATAATATGGCAATAAATTATTCACCGCGTTTGTGACCGCACAATATAGCGCTTTGGGAATATTGAGAGTAGGTGGAAGATATAGTTTTCATTAGGTTTAACAGCAAATAAGTCAATTCAAGAAAAAACGTCTGATTGACATGAAATTTGACCCTAGAATACGAAAACGTAGAAGGTTAATGCACAAGTTGTACCTCAAGAAATGTAATTCAAGTTGGCTATATAAACATGAATTTGTTTGTGTGTGTGTGTGTGTGTGTGTGTGTAGGTGTTTATTACCTACACCATTACATCATGCGGTCTCATTTATGACTGCATTATTCTCATGACTATCCACTTTCGTTTAAGAAAACAGAAATATTGTAACAAAGGTTTGGATGCTATCTTGAATACCATACTACATGGAAATCATTTTCAAGAATATATTTTGATGTGGGCTAAAAGTTTGATTTGCACAGAGTCGAACATCGAATTGGAAGATTTAAGAAAATGATCAGTAATGTAGGCCGCTGGGTTACACCTTTCAATATCAAGAATGAACTAATTGGACAATTAGTCTACAATGAAGTTGATAATTTATAATACTGCCATAGATTTGCTCATGCATGAATACTTGAGTTGCTGCTAGGATACGTCTTTGTTTTGAATATAAACACTTTTGTTTCAATATGAGTTTGTAACAATGAAGGAAGAATGCCAGTTTAACTTTTAGGACAAGATATTTGTGTTCCTCTGCTTCTGCCTTGCGGGTCAGACAAGAACAAAGCACTCAGACACTTTGGATGAGAATGTGAATTGAAGACTTCCACACTTGTCTGCAGCTGCTCTTCCAGATGAATATTACGAATGTGTTCGACGTATCCAAAGGTACTATTGCTTTCATAGTTGTCCACTATAAATAATGTTTATTCAATATGTGAAAAGTCGGTTCGGAAATTTGAGAGATCTTTGAGTAAAGAAATGAATTATCTTTTGTGATGGAAATTCATTCGCAAGCAAACAAAGATTGGACTAATTGTAAGTATAGATGTCGGCTTTCAAGATCTTTATTATAATTGCAGGCTCAAAGTCTCTCTACCACTTGTACTGATAACACATTATTTGTTTTGCACACATATCCTGTGAACACGTTAGTCCTGTTTCAAAAGTCTAAACATTCATTGCCACTAGGATTTGCAAAATATCGCCGCAAATCTCGAAAAGCTATGTCTGGTGGGTAGGTGGGATCAACAGCAAGTTTAATTAAATCCGGAATGGTAACTAGTGTGCTCTAAAAGTCAAAATAAGGCGTTTTAATGTTGAAATGGGTGACATTGGCCGGGGGCGCAATGTTTTTTATTCGCGCCTTCTTTTTGATTTTTCGGTTAATGTCACTAACTGCTAAACGTACTGTTGTTTGATTGTAAATCTCTAATCAAAAATGACCATCATTTTGTTAGTTTTCAAGAATTTTTCCATATTTCAATGTTCTGTCACACTTTGTAAGTGTTAGCATTGTCGAGAATGAATTTCATTGCAAGAACTACGAAAGTATAACATTTGTCGCACATTTCTACATGTTCAATTACCACTTATACCGATAACACTTGATTGGTTGTGCGTTTGCATCATTCATACATTTTATTCATATCTACACCTGACTATGCATATATTTTGACATTTTGATTTGCATTGTATGGACGTGCATTCAGTTAAATTATTTCTGGTGTAAAGGAGAGATCAACACCAAGTTTCACTAAATTTCGAATGGGAACTTGCATTCCCTGACATTCAAAATGAATCGTTTTGCTTTTGGAACGGGTGACCGTAGCCGGGGGCACAATAATCTTTCATTCACGCCATGTTTATGAGTTTTCGGTTATTGCCGCTAACTGTTTAATGTTTTGTTAATCAACTACATATTTATTCTTTGTGATAATTTTTCGCCATATTCAGATGCCTTGTGTGTTCTACTACATATCATATTGTATATATTTGTTAAGATACTATGTTGGTATTTCTCAAAACATTTGGCCGAGAGTTCCTTGCCCAACTAAACGATTAACATGGAGGTGAGTCATGTTTACTGCAATATACTTCCAATCAATGAATTTGTGAAGAATACCATCAATTCTATAAAGTGTTCTGGAAATTTCGTAGGAAAATTATTTCTTCGGTCATTTGATAATGCATTGCGAAACTTTCTCTCAATATTCAGAAATAATATGGCAATAAATTATTCACCGCGTTTGTGACCGCACAATATAGCGCGTTGGGAATATTGAGAGAAGGTGGAAGATGTAGTTTTCATTAGGTTTAACAGCAAATAAGTCAATTCAAGAAAAAACGTCTGATTGACATGAAATTTGACCCTAGAATACGAAAACGTCGAAGGTTAATGCACAAGTTGTACCTCAAGAAATGTAATTCAAGTTGGCTATATATACATGAATATTTTTATGTGTGTGTGTGTGTGTGTGTATGTGTTTATTACCTACACCATCACATCATGCGGTCTCATTTATGACTGCATTATTCTCATGACTATCCACATTCGTTTAAGAAAACAGAAATATTGTAACAAAGGTTTGGATGCTATCTTGAATACCATACTACATGGAAATCATTTTCAAGAATATATTTTGATGTGGGCTAAAAGTTTGATTTGCACAGAGTCGAACATCGAATTAGAAGATTTAAGAAAATGATCAGTAATGTAGCCCGCTGGGTTACACCATTCAATATCAAGAATGAACTAATTGGACAATTAGTCTACAATGAAGTTGATAATTTATAATACTGCCATAGATTTGTTCATGCATGAATACTTGAGTTGCTGCTAGGATACGTCTTTGTTTTGAATATAAACACATTTGTTTCAATATGAGTTTGTAACAATGAAGGAAGAATGCCAGTTTAACTCTTAGGACAGGAAATTTGTGTTCCTCTGCTTCTGCCTTGCGGTTCAGACAAGAACAAACCACTCAGACACTTTGGATGAGAATGTGAATTGAAGACTTCCACACTTGTCTGCAGTTGCTCTCCCAGATGAATATTACGAATGTATTCGACGTATCCAAAGGTACTATTGCTTTCATAGTTGTCCACTATAAATAATGTTTATTCAATATGTGAAAAGTCGGTTCGGAAATTTGAGAGATCATTGAGTAAAGAAATGAATTATGTTTTGTGATGGAAATTCATTCACAAGCAAACAAAGATTGGACTAATTGTAAGTATAGATGTCGGCTTTCAAGATCTTTATTATAATTGCAGGCTGAAAGTCTCTCTACCACTTGTACTGATAACACATTATTTGTTTTGCACACATATCCTGTGAACACGTTAGTCCTGTTTCAAAAGTCTAAACATTCATTGCCACTAGGATTTGCAAAATATCGCCGCAAATCTAGAAAAGCTATGTCTGGTGGGTAGGTGGGATCAACAGCAAGTTTAGTTAAATCCGGAATGGTAACTAGTGTGCTCTAAAATTCAAAATAAGGCGTTTTAGTGTTGAAATGGGTGACATTGGCCGGGAGCGCAATGTTTTTTATTCGTGCCTTATTTTTGATTTTTCGGTTAATGTCACTAACTGCTAAACGTACTGTTGTTTGATTGTAAATCTCTAATAAAAAATGACCATCATTTTGTTAGTTTTCAAGAATTTTTCCATATTTCAATGTTCTGTCACACTTTGTAAGTGTTAGCATTGTCGAGAATGAATTTCATTGCAAGAACTACGAGAGTATAACATTTGTCGCACATTTCTACATGTTCAGTTACCACTTATACCGATAACACTTGATTGGTTGTGCGTTTGCATCATTCATACATTTTATTAATATCTACACCTGACTATGCATATATTTTGACATTTTGATTTGCATTGTATTGACGTGCATTCAGTTAAATTATTTCTCGTGTAAAGGAGAGATCAACACCAAGTTTCACTAAATTTCGAATGGGAACTTGCATAGCCTGACATTCAAAATGAATCGTTTTGCTTTTGGAACGGTGACCGTAGCCGGGGGCACAATAATCTTTCATTCACGCCATGTTTTTGAGTTTTCGGTTATTGCCGCTAACTGTTTAATGTTTCGATAATCAACTACATATTTATTCTTTGTGATAATTTTGCGCCTTACTCAGATGCCTTGTGTGTTCTACTACATATCATATTGTATATATTTGTTAAGATACTATGTTGGTATTTCTCAAAACATTTGGCCGAGAGTTCCTTGCCCAACTAAACGATTAACATGGAAGTGAGTCATGTTTACTGCAATATACTTCCAATCAATGAATTTGTGAAGAATACCATCAATTCTATAAAGTGTTCTGGAAATTTCGTAGGAAATTTATTTCTTCGGTCATTTGATAATGCATTGCGAAATTTTCTCTCAATATGCAGAAATAATATGGCAATAAATTATTCACCGCGTTTGTGACCGCACAATATAGCGCGTTGGGAATATTGAGAGAAGGTGGAAGATATAGTTTTCATTAGGTTTAACAGCAAATAAGTCAATTCAAGAAAAAACGTCTGATTGACATGAAATTTGACCCTAGAATACGAAAACGTAGAAGGTTAATGCACAAGATGTACCTCAAGAAATGTAATTCAAGTTGGCTATATATACATGAATTTGTTTATGTGTGTGTGTGTGTGTGTGTGTAAGTGTTTATTACCTACACCATCACATCATGCGGTCTCATTTATGACTGCATTATTCTCATGACTATCCACATTCGTTTAAGAAAACAGAAATATTGTAACAAAGGTTTGGATGCTATCTTGAATACCATACTACATGGAAATCATTTTCAAGAATATATTTTGATGTGGGCTAAAAGTTTGATTTGCACAGAGTCGAACATCGAATTGGAAGATTTAAGAAAATGATCAGTAATGTAGGCCGCTGGGTTACACCTTTCAATATCAAGAATGAACTAATTGGACAATTAGTGTACAATGAAGTTGATAATTTATAATACTGCCATAGATTTGCTCATGCATGAATACTTGAGTTGCTGCTAGGATACGTCTTTGTTTTGAATATAAACACATTTGTTTCAATATGAGTTTGTAACAATGAAGGAAGAATGCCAGTTTAACTCTTAGGACAGGAAATTTGTGTTCCTCTGCTTCTGCCTTGCGGTTCAGACAAGAACAAAGCACTCAGACACTTTGGATGAGAATGTGAATTGAAGACATCCACACTTGTCTGCAGCTGCTCTCCCAGATGAATATTACGAATGTGTTCGACGTATCCAAAGGTACTATTGCTTTCATAGTTGTCCACTATAAATAATGTTTATTCAATATGTGAAAAGTCGGTTCGGAAATTTGAGAGATCTTTGAGTAAAGAAATGAATTATCTTTTGTGATGGAAATTCATTCACAAACAAACAAAGATTGGACTAATTGTAAGTATAGATGTCGGCTTTCAAGATCTTTATTATAATTGCAGGCTGAAAGTCTCTCTACCACTTGTACTGATAACACATTATTTGTTTTGCACACATATCCTGTGAACACGTTAGTCCTGTTTCAAAAGTCTAAACATTCATTGCCACTAGGATTTGCAAAATATCGCCGCAAATCTAGAAAAGCTATGTCTGGTGGGTAGGTGGGATCAACAGCAAGTTTAATTAAATCCGGAATGGTAACTAGTGTGCTCTAAAATTCAAACTAAGGCGTTTTAGTGTTGAAATGGGTGACATTGGCCGGGGGCGCAATGTTTTTTATTCGCGCCTTCTTTTTGATTTTTCGGTTAATGTCACTAACTGCTAAACGTACTGATGTTTGATTGTAAATCTCTAATAAAAAATGACCATCATTTTGTTAGTTTTCAAGAATTTTTCCATATTTCAATGTTCTGTCACACTTTGTAAGTGTTAGCATTGTCGAGAATGAATTTCATTGCAAGAACTACGAGAGTATAACATTTGTCGCACATTTTTACATGTTCAATTACCACTTACACCGATAACACTTGATTGGTTGTGCGTTTGCATCATTCATACATTTTATTCATATCTACACCTGACTATGCATATATTTTGACATTTTGATTTGCATTGTATGGACGTGCATTCAGTTAAATTATTTCTGGTGTAAAGGAGAGATCAACACCAAGTTTCACTAAATTTCGAATGGGAACTTGCATTCCCTGACATTCAAAATGAATCGTTTTGCTTTTGGAACAGGTGACCGTAGCCGGGGGCACAATAATCTTTCATTCACGCCATGTTTATGAGTTTTCGGTTATTGCCGCTAACTGTTTAATGTTTTGTTAATCAACTACATATTTATTCTTTGTGATAATTTTGCGCCATATTCAGATGCCTTGTGTGTTCTACTACATATCATATTGGATATATTTGTTAAGATACTATGTTGGTATTTCTCAAAACATTTGGCCGAGAGTTCCTTGCCCAACTAAACGATTAACATGGAAGTGAGTCATGTTTACTGCAATATACTTCCAATCAATGAATTTGTGAAGAATACCATCAATTCTATAAAGTGTTCTGGAAATTTCGTAGGAAAATTATTTCTTCTGTCATTTGATAATGCATTGCGAAACTTTCTCTGAATATTCAGAAATAATATGGCAATAAATTATTCACCGCGTTTGTGACCGCACAATATAGCGCTTTGGGAATATTGAGAGAAGGTGGAAGATATAGTTTTCATTAGGTTTAACAGCAAATAAGTCAATTCAAGAAAAAACGTCTGATTGACATGAAATTTGACCCTAGAATACGAAAACGTAGAAGGTTAATGCACAAGTTGTACCTCAAGAAATGTAATTCAAATTGGCTATATAAACATGAATTTGTTTGTGTGTGTGTGTGTGTGTGTGTGTGTAGGTGTTTATTACCTACACCATTACATCATGCGGTCTCATTTATGACTGCATTATTCTCATGACTATCCACTTTCGTTTAAGAAAACAGAAATATTGTAACAAAGGTTTGGATGCTATCTTGAATACCATACTACATGGAAATCATTTTCAAGAATATATTTTGATGTGGGCTAAAAGTTTGATTTGCACAGAGTCGAACATCGAATTGGAAGATTTAAGAAAATGATCAGTAATGTAGGCCGCTGGGTTACACCTTTCAATATCAAGAATGAACTAATTGGACAATTAGTCTACAATGAAGTTGATAATTTATAATACTGCCATAGATTTGCTCATGCATGAATACTTGAGTTGCTGCTAGGATACGTCTTTGTTTTGAATATAAACACTTTTGTTTCAATATGAGTTTGTAACAATGAAGGAAGAATGCCAGTTTAACTTTTAGGACAAGATATTTGTGTTCCTCTGCTTCTGCCTTGCGGGTCAGACAAGAACAAAGCACTCAGACACTTTGGATGAGAATGTGAATTGAAGACTTCCACACTTGTCTGCAGCTGCTCTTCCAGATGAATATTACGAATGTGTTCGACGTATCCAAAGGTACTATTGCTTTCATAGTTGTCCACTATAAATAATGTTTATTCAATATGTGAAAAGTCGGTTCGGAAATTTGAGAGATCTTTGAGTAAAGAAATGAATTATCTTTTGTGATGGAAATTCATTCGCAAGCAAACAAAGATTGGACTAATTGTAAGTATAGATGTCGGCTTTCAAGATCTTTATTATAATTGCAGGCTGAAAGTCTCTCTACCACTTGTACTGATAGCACATTATTTGTTTTGCACACATATCCTGTGAACACGTTAGTCCTGTTTCAAAAGTCTAAACATTCATTGCCACTAGGATGTGCAAAATATCGCCGCAAATCTCGAAAAGCTATGTCTGGTGGGTAGGTGGGATCAACAGCAAGTTTAATTAAATCCGGAATGGTAGCTAGTGTGCTCTAAAATTCAAACTAAGGCGTTTTAATGTTGAAATGGGTGACATTGGCCGGGGGCGCAATGTTTTTTATTCGCGCCTTCTTTTTGATTTTTCGGTTAATGTCACTAACTGCTAAACGTACTTTTGTTTGATTGTAAATCTCTAATCAAAAATGACCATCATTTTGTTAGTTTTCAAGAATTTTTCCATATTTCAATGTTCTGTCACACTTTGTAAGTGTTAGCATTGTCGAGAATGAATTTCATTGCAAGAACTACGAAAGTATAACATTTGTCGCACATTTCTACATGTTCAATTACCACTTATACCGATAACACTTGATTGGTTGTGCGTTTGCATCATTCATACATTTTATTCATATCTACACCTGACTATGCATATATTTGGACATTTTGATTTGCATTGTATGGACGTGCATTCAGTTAAAGTATTTCTGGTGTAAAGGAGAGATCAACACCAAGTTTCACTAAATTTCGAATGGGAACTTGCATTCCCTGACATTCAAAATGAATCGTTTTGCTTTTGGAACGGGTGACCGTAGCCGGGGGCACAATAATCTTTCATTCACGCCATGTTTATGAGTTTTCGGTTATTGCCGCTAACTGTTTAATGTTTTGTTAATCAACTACATATTTATTCTTTGTGATAATTTTTCGCCATATTCAGATGCCTTGTGTGTTCTACTACATATCATATTGGATATATTTGTTAAGATACTATGTTGGTATTTCTCAAAACATTTGGCCGAGAGTTCCTTGCCCAACTAAACGATTAACATGGAGGTGAGTCACTTTACTGCAATATGCTTCCAATCAATGAATTTGTGAAGAATACCATCAATTCTATAAAGTGTTCTGGAAATTTCGTAGGAAAATTATTTCTTCGGTCATTTGATAATGCATTGCGAAACTTTCTCTCAATATTCAGAAATAATATGGCAATAAATTATTCACCGCGTTTGTGACCGCACAATATAGCGCTTTGGGAATATTGAGAGAAGGTGGAAGATATAGTTTTCATTAGGTTTAACAGCAAATAAGTCAATTCAAGAAAAAACGTCTGATTGATATGAAATTTGACCCTAGAATACGAAAACGTCGAAGGTTAATGCACAAGTTGTACCTCAAGAAATGTAATTCAAGTTGGCTATATATACATGAATTTGTTTATGTGTGTGTGTGTGTGTGTGTGTAGGTGTTTATTGCCTACACCATCACATCATGCGGTCTCATTTATGACTGCATTATTCTCATGACTATCCACATTCGTTTAAGAAAACAGAGATATTGTAACAAAGGTTTGGATGCTATCTTGAATACCATACTACATGGAAATCATTTTCAAGAATATATTTTGATGTGGGCTAAAAGTTTGATTTGCACAGAGTCGAACATCGAATTGGAAGATTTAAGAAAATGATCAGTAATGTAGCCCGCTGGGTTACACCATTCAATATCAAGAATGAACTAATTGGACAATTAGTCTACAATGAAGTTGATAATTTATAATACTGCCATAGATTTGTTCATGCATGAATACTTGAGTTGCTGCTAGGATACGTCTTTGTTTTGAATATAAACACATTTGTTTCAATATGAGTTTGTAACAATGAAGGAAGAATGCCAGTTTAACTCTTAGGACAGGAAATTTGTGTTCCTCTGATTCTGCCTTGCGGTTCAGACAAGAACAAAGCACTCAGACACTTTGGATGAGAATGTGAATTGAAGACTTCCACACTTGTCTGCAGCTGCTCTCCCAGATGAATATTACGAATGTGTTCGACGTATCCAAAGGTACTATTGCTTTCATAGTTGTCCACTATAAATAATGTTTATTCAATATGTGAAAAGTCGGTTCGGAAATTTGAGAGATCTTTGAGTAAAGAAATGAATTATCTTTTGTGATGGAAATTCATTCGCAAGCAAACAAAGATTGGACTAATTGTAAGTATAGATGTCGGCTTTCAAGATCTTTATTATAATTGCAGGCTCAAAGTCTCTCTACCACTTGTACTGATAACACATTATTTGTTTTGCACACATATCCTGTGAACACGTTAGTCCTGTTTCAAAAGTCTAAACATTCATTGCCACTAGGATTTGCAAAATATCGCCGCAAATCTAGAAAAGCTATGTCTGGTGGGTAGGTGGGATCAACAGCAAGTTTAATTAAATCCGGAATGTTAACTAGTGTGCTCTAAAATTCAAAATAAGGCGTTTTAGTGTTGAAATGGGTGACATTGGCCGGGAGCGCAATATTTTTTATTCGCGCCTTCTTTTTGATTTTTCGGTTAATGTCACTAACTGCTAAACGTACTGTTGTTTGATTGTAAAACTCTAATCAAAAATGACCATCATTTTGTTAGTTTTCAAGAATTTTTCCATATTTCAATGTTCTGTCACACTTTGTAAGTGTTAGCATTGTCGAGAATGAATTTCATTGCAAGAACTACGAGAGTATAACATTTGTCGCACATTTCTACATGTTCAATTACCACTTATACCGATAAAACTTGATTGGTTGTGCGTTTGCATCATTCATACATTTTATTCATATCTACACCTGACTATGCATATATTTTGACATTTTGATTTGCATTGTATTGACGTGCATTCAGTTAAATTATTTCTCGTGTAAAGGAGAGATCAACACCAAGTTTCACTAAATTTCGAATGGGAACTTGCATAGCCTGACATTCAAAATGAATCGTTTTGCTTTTGGAACGGGTGACCGTAGCCGGGGGCACAATAATCTTTCATTCACGCCATGTTTTTGAGTTTTCGGTTATTGCCGCTAACTGTTTAATGTTTCGTTAATCAACTACATATTTATTCTTTGTGATAATTTTGCGCCATATTCAGATGCCTTGTGTGTTCTACTACATATCATATTGGATATATTTGTTAAGATAATATGTTGGTATTTCTCAAAACATTTGGCCGAGAGTTCCTTGCCCAACTAAACGATTAACATGGAAGTGAGTCATGTTTACTGCAATATACTTCCAATCAATGAATTTGTGAAGAATACCATCAATTCTATAAAGTGTTCTGGAAATTTCGTAGGAAAATTATTTCTTCGGTCATTTGATAATGCATTGCGAAATTTTCTCTCAATATTCAGAAATAACATGGCAATAAATTATTCACCGCGTTTGTGACCGCACAATATAGAGCGTTGGGAATATTGAGAGAAGGTGGAAGATATAGTTTTCATTAGGTTTAACAGCAAATAAGTCAATTCAAGAAAAAACGTCTGATTGACATGAAATTTGACCCTAGAATACGAAAACGTAGAAGGTTAATGCACAAGTTGTACCTCAAGAAATGTAATTCAAATTGGCTATATAAACATGAATTTGTTTGTGTGTGTGTGTGTGTGTGTGTGTGTGTAGGTGTCTATTACCTACACCATCACATCATGCGGTCTCATTTATGACTGCATTATTCTCATGACTATCCACTTTCGTTTAAGAAAACAGAAATATTGTAACAAAGGTTTGGATGCTATCTTGAATACCATACTACATGGAAATAATTTTCAAGAATATATTTTGATGTGGGCTAAAAGTTTGATTTGCACAGAGTCGAACATCGAATTGGAAGATTTAAGAAAATGATCAGTAATGTAGGCCGCTGGGTTACACCTTTCAATATCAAGAATGAACTAATTGGACAATTAGTCTACAATGAAGTTGATAATTTATAATACTGCCATAGATTTGCTCATGCATGAATACTTGAGTTGCTGCTAGGATACGTCTTTGTTTTGAATATAAACACATTTGTTTCAATATGAGTTTGTAACAATGAAGGAAGAATGCCAGTTTAACTCTTAGGACAGGAAATTTGTGTTCCTCTGCTTCTGCCTTGCGGTTCAGACAAGAACAAAGCACTCAGACACTTTGGATGAGAATGTGAATTGAAGACTTCCACACTTGTCTGCAGTTGCTCTCCCAGATGAATATTACGAATGTGTTCGACGTATCCAAAGGTACTATTGCTTTCATAGTTGTCCACTATAAATAATGTTTATTCAATATGTGAAAAGTCGGTTCGGAAATTTGAGAGATCTTTGAGTAAAGAAATGAATTATCTTTTGTGATGGAAATTCATTCACAAGCAAACAAAGATTGGACTAATTGTAAGTATAGATGTCGGCTTTCAAGATCTTTATTATAATTGCAGGCTCAAAGTCTCTCTACCACTTGTACTGATAACACATTATTTGTTTTGCACACATATTTTGTGAACACGTTAGTCCTGTTTCAAAAGTCTAAACATTCATTGCCACTAGGATTTGCAAAATATCGCCGCAAATCTAGAAAAGCTATGTCTGGTGGGTAGGTGGGATCAACAGCAAGTTTAGTTAAATCCGGAATGGTAACTAGTGTGCTCTAAAATTCAAAATAAGGCGTTTTAGTGTTGAAATGGGTGACATTGGCCGGGGGCGCAATGTTTTTTATTCGCGCCTTCTTTTTGATTTTTCGGTTAATGTCACTAACTGCTAAACGTACTGTTGTTTGATTGTAAATCTCTAATCAAAAATGACCATCATTTTTTTAGTTTTCAAGAATTTTTCCATATTTCAATGTTCTGTCACACTTTGTAAGTGTTAGCATTGTCGAGAATGAATTTCATTGCAAGAACTACGAGAGTATAACATTTGTCGCACATTTCTACATGTTCAGTTACCACTTATACCGATAACACTTGATTGGTTGTGCGTTTGCATCATTCATACATGTTATTAATATCTACACCTGACTATGCATATATTTTGACATTTTGATTTGCATTGTATTGACGTGCATTCAGTTAAATTATTTCTGGTGTAAAGGAGAGATCAACACCAAGTTTCACTAAATTTCGAATGGGAACTTGCATAGC
The DNA here is from genome assembly GCF_977018435.1 of Lepisma saccharinum. NCBI lineage: Eukaryota > Metazoa > Arthropoda > Insecta > Zygentoma > Lepismatidae > Lepisma > Lepisma saccharinum. The sequence goes on along the minus strand of NC_139239.1, from coordinate 32,783,188 downwards.
CTGACATTCAAAATGAATCGTTTTGCATTTGGAACGGTGACCGTAGCCGGGGGCACAATAATCTTTCATTCACGCCATGTTTTTGAGTTTTCGGTTATTGCCGCTAACTGTTTAATGTTTCGATAATCAACTACATATTTATTCTTTGTGATAATTTTGCGCCTTATTCAGATGCCTTGTGTGTTCTACTACATATCATATTGGATATATTTGTTAAGATACTATGTTGGTATTTCTCAAAACATTTGGCTGAGAGTTCCTTGCCCAACTAAACGATTAACATGGAGGTGAGTCATGTTTACTGCAATATACTTCCAATCAATGAATTTGTGAAGAATACCATCAATTCTATAAAGTGTTCTGGAAATTTCGTAGGAAAATTATTTCTTCTGTCATTTGATAATGCATTGCGAAACTTTCTCTGAATATTCAGAAATAATATGGCAATAAATTATTCACCGCGTTTGTGACCGCACAATATAGCGCTTTGGGAATATTGAGAGAAGGTGGAAGATATAGTTTTCATTAGGTTTAACAGCAAATAAGTCAATTCAAGAAAAAACGTCTGATTGACATGAAATTTGACCCTAGAATACGAAAACGTAGAAGGTTAATGCACAAGTTGTACCTCAAGAAATGTAATTCAAATTGGCTATATAAACATGAATTTGTTTGTGTGTGTGTGTGTGTGTGTGTGTAGGTGTTTATTACCTACACCATTACATCATGCGGTCTCATTTATGACTGCATTATTCTCATGACTATCCACTTTCGTTTAAGAAAACAGAAATATTGTAACAAAGGTTTGGATGCTATCTTGAATACCATACTACATGGAAATCATTTTCAAGAATATATTTTGATGTGGGCGAAAAATTTGATTTGCACAGAGTCGAACATCGAATTGGAAGATTTAAGAAAACGATCAGTAATGTAGGCCGCTGGGTTACACCTTTCAATATCAAGAATGAACTAATTGGACAATTAGTCTACAATGAAGTTGATAATTTATAATACTGCCATTGATTTGCTCATGCATGAATACTTGAGTTGCTGCTAGGATACGTCTTTGTTTTGAATATAAACACTTTTGTTTCAATATGAGTTTGTAACAATGAAGGAAGAATGCCAGTTTAACTTTTAGGACAAGATATTTGTGTTCCTCTGCTTCTGTCTTGCGGTTCAGACAAGAACAAAGCACTCAGACACTTTGGATGAGAATGTGAATTGAAGACTTCCACACTTGTCTGCAGCTGCTCTTCCAGATGAATATTACGAATGTGTTCGACGTATCCAAAGGTACTATTGCTTTCATAGTTGTCCACTATAAATAATGTTTATTCAATATGTGAAAAGTCGGTTCGGAAATTTGAGAGATCTTTGAGTAAAGAAATGAATTATCTTTTGTGATGGAAATTCATTCGCAAGCAAACAAAGATTGGACTAATTGTAAGTATAGATGTCGGCTTTCAAGATCTTTATTATAATTGCAGGCTCAAAGTCTCTCTACCACTTGTACTGATAACACATTATTTGTTTTGCACACATGTCCTGTGAACACGTTAGTCCTGTTTCAAAAGTCTAAACATTCATTGCCACTACGATTTGCAAAATTTCGCCGCAAATCTAGAAAAGCTATGTCTGGTGGGTAGGTGGGATCAACAGCAAGTTTAATTAAATCCGGAATGGTAACTAGTGTGCTCTAAAATTCAAACTAAGGCGTTTTAGTGTTGAAATGGGTGACATTGGCCGGGGGCGCAATGTTTTTTATTCGCGCCTTCTTTTTGATTTTTCGGTTAATGTCACTAACTGCTAAACGTACTGTTGTTTGATTGTAAATCTCTAATAAAAAATAACCATCATTTTGTTAGTTTTCAAGAATTTTCCATATTTCAATGTTCTGTCACACTTTGTAAGTGTTAGCATTGTCGAGAATGAATTTCATTGCAAGAACTACGAGAGTATAACATTTGTCGCACATTTCTACATGTTCAATTACCACTTATACCGATAACACTTGATTGGTTGTGCGTTTGCGTCATTCATACATTTTATTTATATCTACACCTGACTATGCATATATTTTGACATTTTGATTTGCATTGTATGGACGTGCATTCAGTTAAATTATTTCTGGTGTAAAGGAGAGATCAACACCAAGTTTCACTAATTTCGAATGGGAACGTGCATTCCCTGACATTCAAAATGAATCGTTTTGCTTTTGGAACGGGTGACCGTAGCCGGGGGCACAATAATCTTTCATTCACGCCATGTTTTTGAGTTTTCGGTTATTGCCGCTAACTGTTTAATGTTTTGTTAATCAACTACATATTTATTCTTTGTGATAATTTTGCGCCATATTCAGATGCCTTGTGTGTTCTACTACATATCATATTGTATATATTTGTTAAGATACTATGTTGGTATTTCTCAAAACATTTGGCCGAGAGTTCCTAACCCAACTAAACGATTAACATGGAGGTGAGTCATGTTTACTGCAATATACTTCCAATCAATGAATTTGTGAAGAATACCATCAATTCTATAAAGTGTTCTGGAAATTTCGTAGGAAAATTATTTCTTCTGTCATTTGATAATGCATTGCGAAACTTTCTCTGAATATTCAGAAATAATATGGCAATAAATTATTCACCGCGTTTGTGACCGCACAATATAGCGCTTTGGGAATATTGAGAGAAGGTGGAAGATATAGTTTTCATTAGGTTTAACAGCAAATAAGTCAATTCAAGAAAAAACGTCTGATTGACATGAAATTTGACCCTAGAATACGAAAACGTAGAAGGTTAATGCACAAGTTGTACCTCAAGAAATGTAATTCAAATTGGCTATATAAACATGAATTTGTTTATGTGTGTGTGTGTGTGTGTAGGTGTTTATTACCTACACCATCACATCATGCGGTCTTATTTATGACTGCATTATTCTTGACTATCCACATTCGTTTAAGAAAACAGAAATATTGTAACAAAGGTTTGGATGCTATCTTGAATACCATACTACATGGAAATCATTTTCAAGAATATATTTTGATGTGGGCTAAAAGTTTGATTTGCACAGAGTCGAACATCGAATTGGAAGATTTAGGAAAATGATCAGTAGTGTAGGCCGCTGGGTTACACCTTTCAATATCAAGAATGAACTAATTGGACAATTAGTCTACAATGAAGTTGATAAATTATAATACTGCCATAGATTTGCTCATGCATGAATACTTGAGTTGCTGCTAGGATACGTCTTTGTTTTGAATATAAACACTTTTGTTTCAATATGAGTTTGTAACAATGAAGGAAGAATGCCAGTTTAACTTTTAGGACAAGATATTTGTGTTCCTCTGCTTCTGCCTTGCGGGTCAGACAAGAACAAAGCACTCAGACACTTTGGATGAGAATGTGAATTGAAGACTTCCACACTTGTCTGCAGCTGCTCTTCCAGATGAATATTACGAATGTGTTCGACGTATCCAAAGGTACTATTGCTTTCATAGTTGTCCACTATAAATAATGTTTATTCAATATGTGAAAAGTCGGTTCGGAAATTTGAGAGATCTTTGAGTAAAGAAATGAATTATCTTTTGTGATGGAAATTCATTCGCAAGCAAACAAAGATTGGACTAATTGTAAGTATAGATGTCGGCTTTCAAGATCTTTATTATAATTGCAGGCTGAAAGTCTCTCTACCACTTGTACTGATAACACATTATTTGTTTTGCACACATATCCTGTGAACACGTTAGTCCTGTTTCAAAAGTCTAAACATTCATTGCCACTAGGATTTGCAAAATATCGCCGCAAATCTCGAAAAGCTATGTCTGGTGGGTAGGTGGGATCAACAGCAAGTTTAATTAAATCCGGAATGGTAACTAGTGTGCTCTAAAAGTCAAAATAAGGCGTTTTAATGTTGAAATGGGTGACATTGGCCGGGGGCGCAATGTTTTTTATTCGCGCCTTATTTTTGATTTTTCGGTTAATGTCACTAACTGCTAAACGTACTGTTGTTTGATTGTAAATCTCTAATCAAAAATGACCATCATTTTGTTAGTTTTCAAGAATTTTTCCATATTTCAATGTTCTGTCACACTTTGTAAGTGTTAGCATTGTCGAGAATGAATTTCATTGCAAGAACTACGAAAGTATAACATTTGTCGCACATTTCTACATGTTCAATTACCACTTATACCGATAACACTTGATTGGTTGTGCGTTTGCATCATTCATACATTTTATTCATATCTACACCTGACTATGCATATATTTTGACATTTTGATTTGCATTGTATGGACGTGCATTCAGTTAAATTATTTCTGGTGTAAAGGAGAGATCAACACCAAGTTTCACTAAATTTCGAATGGGAACTTGCATTCCCTGACATTCAAAATGAATCGTTTTGCTTTTGGAACGGGTGACCGTAGCCGGGGGCACAATAATCTTTCATTCACGCCATGTTTATGAGTTTTCGGTTATTGCCGCTAACTGTTTAATGTTTTGTTAATCAACTACATATTTATTCTTTGTGATAATTTTTCGCCATATTCAGATGCCTTGTGTGTTCTACTACATATCATATTGGATATATTTGTTAAGATACTATGTTGGTATTTCTCAAAACATTTGGCCGAGAGTTCCTTGCCCAACTAAACGATTAACATGGAGGTGAGTCATGTTTACTGCAATATACTTCCAATCAATGAATTTGTGAAGAATACCATCAATTCTATAAAGTGTTCTGGAAATTTCGTAGGAAAATTATTTCTTCGGTCATTTGATAATGCATTGCGATACTTTCTCTCAATATTCAGAAATAATATGGCAATAAATTATTCACCGCGTTTGTGACCGCACAATATAGCGCGTTGGGAATATTGAGAGAAGGTGGAAGATGTAGTTTTCATTAGGTTTAACAGCAAATAAGTCAATTCAAGCAAAAACGTCTGATTGACATGAAATTTGACCCTAGAATACGAAAACGTCGAAGGTTAATGCACAAGTTGTACCTCAAGAAATGTAATTCAAGTTGGCTATATATACATGAATTTTTTTATGTGTGTGTGTGTGTGTGTGTATGTGTTTATTACCTACACCATCACATCATGCGGTCTCATTTATGACTGCATTATTCTCATGACTATCCACATTCGTTTAAGAAAACCGAAATATTGTAACAAAGGTTTGGATGCTATCTTGAATACCATACTACATGGAAATCATTTTCAAGAATATATTTTGATGTGGGCTAAAAGTTTGATTTGCACAGAGTCGAACATCGAATTAGAAGATTTAAGAAAATGATCAGTAATGTAGCCCGCTGGGTTACACCATTCAATATCAAGAATGAACTAATTGGACAATTAGTCTACAATGAAGTTGATAATTTATAATACTGCCATAGATTTGCTCATGCATGAATATTTGCGTTGCTGCTAGGATACGTCTTTGTTTTGAATATAAACACATTTGTTTCAATATGAGTTTGTAACAATGAAGGAAGAATGCCAGTTTAACTCTTAGGACAGGAAATTTGTGTTCCTCTGCTTCTGCCTTGCGGTTCAGACAAGAACAAAGCACTCAGACACTTTGGATGAGAATGTGAATTGAAGACTTCCACACTTGTCTGCAGCTGCTCTCCCAGATGAATATTACGAATGTGTTCGACGTATCCAAAGGTACTATTGCTTTCATAGTTGTCCACTATAAATAATGTTTATTCAATATGTGAAAAGTCGGTTCGGAAATTTGAGAGATCTTTGAGTAAAGAAATGAATTATCTTTTGTGATGGAAATTCATTCGCAAGCAAACAAAGATTCGACTAATTGTAAGTATAGATGTCGGCTTTCAAGATCTTTATTATAATTGCAGGCTCAAAGTCTCTCTACCACTTGTACTGATAACACATTATTTGTTTTGCACACATATCCTGTGAACACGTTAGTCCTGTTTCAAAAGTCTAAACATTCATTGCCACTAGGATTTGCAAAATATCGCCGCAAATCTAGAAAAGCTATGTCTGGTGGGTAGGTGGGATCAACAGCAAGTTTAATTAAATCCGGAATGTTAACTAGTGTGCTCTAAAATTCATAATAAGGCGTTTTAGTGTTGAAATGGGTGACATTGGCCGGGAGCGCAATATTTTTTATTCGCGCCTTCTTTTTGATTTTTCGGTTAATGTCACTAACTGCTAAACGTACTGTTGTTTGATTGTAAAACTCTAATCAAAAATGACCATCATTTTGTTAGTTTTCAAGAATTTTTCCATATTTCAATGTTCTGTCACACTTTGTAAGTGTTAGCATTGTCGAGAATGAATTTCATTGCAAGAACTACGAGAGTATAACATTTGTCGCACATTTCTACATGTTCAATTACCACTTATACCGATAACACTTGATTGGTTGTGCGTTTGCATCATTCATACATTTTATTCATATCTACACCTGACTATGCATATATTTTGACATTTTGATTTGCATTGTATTGACGTGCATTCAGTTAAATTATTTCTGGTGTAAAGGAGAGATCAACACCAAGTTTCACTAAATTTCGAATGGGAACTTGCATAGCCTGACATTCAAAATGAATCGTTTTGCTTTTGGAACGGGTGACCGTAGCCGGGGGCACAATAATCTTTCATTCACGCCATGTTTTTGAGTTTTCGGTTATTGCCGCTAACTGTTTAATGTTTCGTTAATCAACTACATATTTATTCTTTGTGATAATTTTGCGCCATATTCAGATGCCTTGTGTGTTCTACTACATATCATATTGGATATATTTGTTAAGATAATATGTTGGTATTTCTCAAAACATTTGGCCGAGAGTTCCTTGCCCAACTAAACGATTAACATGGAAGTGAGTCATGTTTACTGCAATATACTTCCAATCAATGAATTTGTGAAGAATACCATCAATTCTATAAAGTGTTCTGGAAATTTCGTAGGAAAATTATTTCTTCGGTCATTTGATAATGCATTGCGAAATTTTCTCTCAATATTCATAAATAATATATCAATAAATTATTCACCGCGTTTGTGACCGCACAATATAGAGCGTTGGGAATATTGAGAGAAGGTGGAAGATATAGTTTTCATTAGGTTTAACAGCAAATAAGTCAATTCAAGAAAAAACGTCTGATTGACATGAAATTTGACCCTAGAATACGAAAACGTAGAAGGTTAATGCACAAGTTGTACCTCAAGAAATGTAATTCAAATTGGCTATATAAACATGAATTTGTTTGTGTGTGTGTGTGTGTGTGTGTGTGTAGGTGTCTATTACTTACACCATCACATCATGCGGTCTCATTTATGACTGCATTATTCTCATGACTATCCACTTTCGTTTAAGAAAACAGAAATATTGTAACAAAGGTTTGGATGCTATCTTGAATACCATACTACATGGAAATAATTTTCAAGAATATATTTTGATGTGGGCTAAAAGTTTGATTTGCACAGAGTCGAACATCGAATTGGAAGATTTAAGAAAATGATCAGTAATGTAGGCCGCTGGGTTACACCTTTCAATATCAAGAATGAACTAATTGGACAATTAGTCTACAATGAAGTTGATAATTTATAATACTGCCATAGATTTGCTCATGCATGAATACTTGAGTTGCTGCTAGGATACGTCTTTGTTTTGAATATAAACACATTTGTTTCAATATGAGTTTGTAACAATGAAGGAAGAATGCCAGTTTAACTCTTAGGACAGGAAATTTGTGTTCCTCTGCTTCTGCCTTGCGGTTCAGACAAGAACAAAGCACTCAGACACTTTGGATGAGAATGTGAATTGAAGACTTCCACACTTGTCTGCAGTTGCTCTCCCAGATGAATATTACGAATGTGTTCGACGTATCCAAAGGTACTATTGCTTTCATAGTTGTCCACTATAAATAATGTTTATTCAATATGTGAAAAGTCGGTTCGGAAATTTGAGAGATCTTTGAGTAAAGAAATGAATTATCTTTTGTGATGGAAATTCATTCACAAGCAAACAAAGATTGGACTAATTGTAAGTATAGATGTCGGCTTTCAAGATCTTTATTATAATTGCAGGCTGAAAGTCTCTCTACCACTTGTACTGATAACACATTATTTGTTTTGCACACATATCTTGTGAACACGTTAGTCCTGTTTCAAAAGTCTAAACATTCATTGCCACTAGGATTTGCAAAATATCGCCGCAAATCTAGAAAAGCTATGTCTGGTGGGTAGGTGGGATCAACAGCAAGTTTAGTTAAAACCGGAATGGTAACTAGTGTGCTCTAAAATTCAAAATAAGGCGTTTTAGTGTTGAAATGGGTGACATTGGCCGGGGGCGCAATGTTTTTTATTCGCGCCTTCTTTTTGATTTTTCGGTTAATGTCACTAACTGCTAAACGTACTGTTGTTTGATTGTAAATCTCTAATAAAAAATGACCATCATTTTTTTAGTTTTCAAGAATTTTTCCATATTTCAATGTTCTGTCACACTTTGTAAGTGTTAGCATTGTCGAGAATGAATTTCATTGCAAGAACTACGAGAGTATAACATTTGTCGCACATTTCTACATGTTCAGTTACCACTTATACCGATAACACTTGATTGGTTGTGCGTTTGCATCATTCATACATGTTATTAATATCTACACCTGACTATGCATATATTTTGACATTTTGATTTGCATTGTATTGACGTGCATTCAGTTAAATTATTTCTGGTGTAAAGGAGAGATCAACACCAAGTTTCACTAAATTTCGAATGGGAACTTGCATAGCCTGACATTCAAAATGAATCGTTTTGCATTTGGAACGGTGACCGTAGCCGGGGGCACAATAATCTTTCATTCACGCCATGTTTTTGAGTTTTCGGTTATTGCCGCTAACTGTTTAATGTTTCGATAATCAACTACATATTTATTCTTTGTGATAATTTTGCGCCTTATTCAGATGCCTTGTGTGTTCTACTACATATCATATTGGATATATTTGTTAAGATACTATGTTGGTATTTCTCAAAACATTTGGCCGAGAGTTCCTTGCCCAACTAAACGATTAACATGGAGGTGAGTCATGTTTACTGCAATATACTTCCAATCAATGAATTTGTGAAGAATACCATCAATTCTATAAAGTGTTCTGGAAATTTCGTAGGAAAATTATTTCTTCTGTCATTTGATAATGCATTGCGAAACTTTCTCTGAATATTCAGAAATAATATGGCAATAAATTATTCACCGCGTTTGTGACCGCACAATATAGCGCTTTGGGAATATTGAGAGAAGGTGGAAGATATAGTTTTCATTAGGTTTAACAGCAAATAAGTCAATTCAAGAAAAAACGTCTGATTGACATGAAATTTGACCCTAGAATACGAAAACGTAGAAGGTTAATGCACAAGTTGTACCTCAAGAAATGTAATTCAAATTGGCTATATAAACATGAATTTGTTTGTGTGTGTGTGTGTGTGTGTGTGTAGGTGTTTATTACCTACACCATTACATCATGCGGTCTCATTTATGACTGCATTATTCTCATGACTATCCACTTTCGTTTAAGAAAACAGAAATATTGTAACAAAGGTTTGGATGCTATCTTGAATACCATACTACATGGAAATCATTTTCAAGAATATATTTTGATGTGGGCGAAAAATTTGATTTGCACAGAGTCGAACATCGAATTGGAAGATTTAAGAAAACGATCAGTAATGTAGGCCGCTGGGTTACACCTTTCAATATCAAGAATGAACTAATTGGACAATTAGTCTACAATGAAGTTGATAATTTATAATACTGCCATTGATTTGCTCATGCATGAATACTTGAGTTGCTGCTAGGATACGTCTTTGTTTTGAATATAAACACTTTTGTTTCAATATGAGTTTGTAACAATGAAGGAAGAATGCCAGTTTAACTTTTAGGACAAGATATTTGTGTTCCTCTGCTTCTGCCTTGCGGGTCAGACAAGAACAAAGCACTCAGACACTTTGGATGAGAATGTGAATTGAAGACTTCCACACTTGTCTGCAGCTGCTCTTCCAGATGAATATTACGAATGTGTTCGACGTATCCAAAGGTACTATTGCTTTCATAGTTGTCCACTATAAATAATGTTTATTCAATATGTGAAAAGTCGGTTCGGAAATTTGAGAGATCTTTGAGTAAAGAAATGAATTATCTTTTGTGATGGAAATTCATTCGCAAGCAAACAAAGATTGGACTAATTGTAAGTATAGATGTCGGCTTTCAAGATCTTTATTATAATTGCAGGCTCAAAGTCTCTCTACCACTTGTACTGATAACACATTATTTGTTTTGCACACATGTCCTGTGAACACGTTAGTCCTGTTTCAAAAGTCTAAACATTCATTGCCACTACGATTTGCAAAATTTCGCCGCAAATCTAGAAAAGCTATGTCTGGTGGGTAGGTGGGATCAACAGCAAGTTTAATTAAATCCGGATAGGTAACTAGTGTGCTCTAAAATTCAAACTAAGGCGTTTTAGTGTTGAAATGGGTGACATTGGCCGGGGGCGCAATGTTTTTTATTCGCGCCTTCTTTTTGATTTTTCGGTTAATGTCACTAACTGCTAAACGTACTGTTGTTTGATTGTAAATCTCTAATAAAAAATAACCATCATTTTGTTAGTTTTCAAGAATTTTCCATATTTCAATGTTCTGTCACACTTTGTAAGTGTTAGCATTGTCGAGAATGAATTTCATTGCAAGAACTACGAGAGTATAACATTTGTCGCACATTTCTACATGTTCAGTTACCACTTATACCGATAACACTTGATTGGTTGTGCGTTTGCGTCATTCATACATTTTATTTATATCTACACCTGACTATGCATATATTTTGACATTTTGATTTGCATTGTATGGACGTGCATTCAGTTAAATTATTTCTGGTGTAAAGGAGAGATCAACACCAAGTTTCACTAATTTCGAATGGGAACGTGCATTCCCTGACATTCAAAATGAATCGTTTTGCTTTTGGAACGGGTGACCGTAGCCGGGGGCACAATAATCTTTCATTCACGCCATGTTTTTGAGTTTTCGGTTATTGCCGCTAACTGTTTAATGTTTTGTTAATCAACTACATATTTATTCTTTGTGATAATTTTGCGCCATATTCAGATGCCTTGTGTGTTCTACTACATATCATATTGTATATATTTGTTAAGATACTATGTTGGTATTTCTCAAAACATTTGGCCGAGAGTTCCTAACCCAACTAAACGATTAACATGGAGGTGAGTCATGTTTACTGCAATATACTTCCAATCAATGAATTTGTGAAGAATACCATCAATTCTATAAAGTGTTCTGGAAATTTCGTAGGAAAATTATTTCTTCTGTCATTTGATAATGCATTGCGAAACTTTCTCTGAATATTCAGAAATAATATGGCAATAAATTATTCACCGCGTTTGTGACCGCACAATATAGCGCTTTGGGAATATTGAGAGAAGGTGGAAGATATAGTTTTCATTAGGTTTAACAGCAAATAAGTCAATTCAAGAAAAAACGTCTGATTGACATGAAATTTGACCCTAGAATACGAAAACGTAGAAGGTTAATGCACAAGTTGTACCTCAAGAAATGTAATTCAAATTGGCTATATAAACATGAATTTGTTTATGTGTGTGTGTGTGTGTGTAGGTGTTTATTACCTACACCATCACATCATGCGGTCTTATTTATGACTGCATTATTCTTGACTATCCACATTCGTTTAAGAAAACAGAAATATTGTAACAAAGGTTTGGATGCTATCTTGAATACCATACTACATGGAAATCATTTTCAAGAATATATTTTGATGTGGGCTAAAAGTTTGATTTGCACAGAGTCGAACATCGAATTGGAAGATTTAGGAAAATGATCAGTAGTGTAGGCCGCTGGGTTACACCTTTCAATATCAAGAATGAACTAATTGGACAATTAGTCTACAATGAAGTTGATAAATTATAATACTGCCATAGATTTGCTCATGCATGAATACTTGAGTTGCTGCTAGGATACGTCTTTGTTTTGAATATAAACACTTTTGTTTCAATATGAGTTTGTAACAATGAAGGAAGAATGCCAGTTTAACTTTTAGGACAAGATATTTGTGTTCCTCTGCTTCTGCCTTGCGGGTCAGACAAGAACAAAGCACTCAGACACTTTGGATGAGAATGTGAATTGAAGACTTCCACACTTGTCTGCAGCTGCTCTTCCAGATGAATATTACGAATGTGTTCGACGTATCCAAAGGTACTATTGCTTTCATAGTTGTCCACTATAAATAATGTTTATTCAATATGTGAAAAGTCGGTTCGGAAATTTGAGAGATCTTTGAGTAAAGAAATGAATTATCTTTTGTGATGGAAATTCATTCGCAAGCAAACAAAGATTGGACTAATTGTAAGTATAGATGTCGGCTTTCAAGATCTTTATTATAATTGCAGGCTCAAAGTCTCTCTACCACTTGTACTGATAACACATTATTTGTTTTGCACACATATCCTGTGAACACGTTAGTCCTGTTTCAAAAGTCTAAACATTCATTGCCACTAGGATTTGCAAAATATCGCCGCAAATCTCGAAAAGCTATGTCTGGTGGGTAGGTGGGATCAACAGCAAGTTTAATTAAATCCGGAATGGTAACTAGTGTGCTCTAAAAGTCAAAATAAGGCGTTTTAATGTTGAAATGGGTGACATTGGCCGGGGGCGCAATGTTTTTTATTCGCGCCTTATTTTTGATTTTTCGGTTAATGTCACTAACTGCTAAACGTACTGTTGTTTGATTGTAAATCTCTAATCAAAAATGACCATCATTTTGTTAGTTTTCAAGAATTTTTCCATATTTCAATGTTCTGTCACACTTTGTAAGTGTTAGCATTGTCGAGAATGAATTTCATTGCAAGAACTACGAAAGTATAACATTTGTCGCACATTTCTACATGTTCAATTACCACTTATACCGATAACACTTGATTGGTTGTGCGTTTGCATCATTCATACATTTTATTCATATCTACACCTGACTATGCATATATTTTGACATTTTGATTTGCATTGTATGGACGTGCATTCAGTTAAATTATTTCTGGTGTAAAGGAGAGATCAACACCAAGTTTCACTAAATTTCGAATGGGAACTTGCATTCCCTGACATTCAAAATGAATCGTTTTGCTTTTGGAACGGGTGACCGTAGCCGGGGGCACAATAATCTTTCATTCACGCCATGTTTTTGAGTTTTCGGTTATTGCCGCTAACTGTTTAATGTTTTGTTAATCAACTACATATTTATTCTTTGTGATAATTTTGCGCCATATTCAGATGCCTTGTGTGTTCTACTACATATCATATTGTATATATTTGTTAAGATACTATGTTGGTATTTCTCAAAACATTTGGCCGAGAGTTCCTTGCCCAACTAAACGATTAACATGGAGGTGAGTCATGTTTACTGCAATATACTTCCAATCAATGAATTTGTGAAGAATACCATCAATTCTATAAAGTGTTCTGGAAATTTCGTAGGAAAATTATTTCTTCGGTCATTTGATAATGCATTGCGAAATTTTCTCTCAATATTCAGAAATAATATGGCAATAAATTATTCACCGCGTTTGTGACCGCACAATATAGCGCGTTGGGAATATTGAGAGAAGGTGGAAGATGTAGTTTTCATTAGGTTTAACAGCAAATAAGTCAATTCAAGAAAAAACGTCTGATTGACATGAAATTTGACCCTAGAATACGAAAACGTCGAAGGTTAATGCACAAGTTGTACCTCAAGAAATGTAATTCAAGTTGGCTATATATACATGAATTTTTTTATGTGTGTGTGTGTGTGTGTGTGTGTATGTGTTTATTACCTACACCATCACATCATGCGGTCTCATTTATGACTGCATTACTCTCATAACTATCCACATTCGTTTAAGAAAACAGAAATATTGTAACAAAGGTTTGGATGCTATCTTGAATACCATACTACATGGAAATCATTTTCAAGAATATATTTTGATGTGGGCTAAAAGTTTGATTTGCACAGAGTCGAACATCGACTTAGAAGATTTAAGAAAATGTTCAGTAATGTAGGCCGCTGGGTTACACCTTTCAATATCAAGAATGAACTAATTGGACAATTAGTCTACAATGAAGTTGATAATTTATAATACTGCCATAGATTTGCTCATCAATGAATACTTGAGTTGCTGCTAGGATACGTCTTTGTTTTGAATATAAACACATTTGTTTCAATATGAGTTTGTAACAATGAAGGAAGAATGCCAGTTTAACTCTTAGGACAGGAAATTTGTGTTCCTCTGCTTCTGCCTTGCGGTCCAGACAAGAACAAAGCACTCAGACACTTTGGATGAGAATGTGAATTGAAGACTTCCACACTTGTCTGCAGTTGCTCTCCCAGATGAATATTACGAATGTGTTCGACGTATCCAAAGGTACTATTGCTTTCATAGTTGTCCACTATAAATAATGTTTATTCAATATGTGAAAAGTCGGTTCGGAAATTTGAGAGATCTTTGAGTAAAGAAATGAATTATCTTTTGTGATGGAAATTCATTCACAAACAAACAAAGATTGGACTAATTGTAAGTATAGATGTCGGCTTTCAAGATCTTTATTATTATTGCAGGCTCAAAGTCTCTCTACCACTTGTACTGATAACACATTATTTGTTTTGCACACATATCCTGTGAACACGTTAGTCCTGTTTCAAAAGTCTAAACATTCATTGCCACTAGGATTTGCAAAATATCGCCGCAAATCTAGAAAAGCTATGTCTGGTGGGTAGGTGGGATCAACAGCAAGTTTAGTTAAATCCGGAATGGTAACTAGTGTGCTCTAAAATTCAAAATAAGGCGTTTTAGTGTTGAAATGGGTGACATTGGCCGGGAGCGCAATGTTTTTTATTCGCGCCTTGTTTTTGATTTTTCGGTTAATGTCACTAACTGCTAAACGTACAGTTGTTTGATTGTAAATCTCTAATCAAAAATGACCATCATTTTGTTAGTTTTCAAGAATTTTTCCATATTTCAATGTTCTGTCACACTTTGTAAGTGTTAGCATTGTCGAGAATGAATTTCATTGCAAGAACTACGAGAGTATAACATTTGTCGCACATTTCTACATGTTCAGTTACCAGTTATACCGATAACACTTGATTGGTTGTGCGTTTGCATCATTCATACATTTTATTAATATCTACACCTGACTATGCATATATTTTGACATTTTGATTTGCATTGTATTGACGTGCATTCAGTTAAATTATTTCTGGTGTAAAGGAGAGATCAACACCAAGTTTCACTAAATTTCGAATGGGAACTTGCATAGCCTGACATTCAAAATGAATCGTTTGCTTTTGGAACGGTGACCGTAGCCGGGGGCACAATAATCTTTCATTCACGCCATGTTTTTGAGTTTTCGGTTATTGCCGCTAACTGTTTAATGTTTCGATAATCAACTACATATTTATTCTTTGTGATAATTTTGCGCCTTACTCAGATGCCTTGTGTGTTCTACTACATATCATATTGTATATATTTGTTAAGATACTATGTTCGTATTTCTCAAAACATTTGGCCGAGAGTTCCTTGCCCAACTAAACGATTAACATGGAAGTGAGTCATGTTTACTGCAATATACTTCCAATCAATGAATTTGTGAAGAATACCATCAATTCTATAAAGTGTTCTTTAAATTTCGTAGGAAATTTATTTCTTCGGTCATTTGATAATGCATTGCGAAATTTTCTCACAATATGCAGAAATAATATGGCAATAAATTATTCACCGCGTTTGTGACCGCACAATATAGCGCGTTGGAAATATTGAGAGAAGGTGGAAGATATAGTTTTCATTAGGTTTAACAGCAAATAAGTCAATTCAAGAAAAACGTCTGATTGACATGAAATTTGACCCTAGAATACGAAAACGTAGAAGGTTAATGCACAAGATGTACCTCAAGAAATGTAATTCAAGTTGGCTATATATACATGAATTTGTTTATGTGTGTGTGTGTGTGTGTGTGTAAGTGTTTATTACCTACACCATCACATCATGCGGTCTCATTTATGACTGCATTATTCTCATGACTATCCACATTCGTTTAAGAAAACAGAAATATAGTAACAAAGGTTTGGATGCTATCTTGAATACCATACTACATGGAAATCATTTTCAAGAATATATTTTGATGTGGGCTAAAAGTTTGATTTGCACAGAGTCGAACATCGAATTGGAAGATTTAAGAAAATGATCAGTAATGTAGGCCGCTGGGTTACACCTTTCAATATCAAGAATGAACTAATTGGACAATTAGTCTACAATGAAGTTGATAATTTATAATACTGCCATAGATTTGCTCATGCATGAATACTTGAGTTGCTGCTAGGATACGTCTTTGTTTTGAATATAAACACATTTGTTTCAATATGAGTTTGTAACAATGAAGGAAGAATGCCAGTTTAACTCTTAGGACAGGAAATTTGTGTTCCTCTGCTTCTGCCTTGCGGTTCAGACAAGAACAAAGCACTCAGACACTTTGGATGAGAATGTGAATTGAAGACTTCCACACTTGTCTGCAGCCGCTCTCCCAGATGAATATTACGAATGTGTTCGACGTATCCAAAGGTACTATTGCTTTCATAGTTGTCCACTATAAATAATGTTTTTTCAATATGTGAAAAGTCGGTTCGGAAATTAGAGAGATCTTTGAGTAAAGAAATGAATTATCTTTTGTGATGGAAATTCATTCGCAAGCAAACAAAGATTGGACTAATTGTAAGTATAGATGTCGGCTTTCAAGATCTTTATTATAATTGCAGGCTGAAAGTCTCTCTACCACTTGTACTGATAACACATTATTTGTTTTGCACACATATCCTGTGAACACGTTAGTCCTGTTTCAAAAGTCTAAACATTCATTGCCACTAGGATTTGCAAAATATCGCCGCAAATCTAGAAAAGCTATGTCTGGTGGGTAGGTGGGATCAACAGCAAGTTTAGTTAAATCCGGAATGGTAACTAGTGTGCTCTAAAATTCAAAATAAGGCGTTTTAGTGTTGAAATGGGTGACATTGGCCGGGAGCGCAATGTTTTTTATTCGTGCCTTATTTTTGATTTTTCGGTTAATGTCACTAACTGCTAAACGTACTGTTGTTTGATTGTAAATCTCTAATCAAAAATGACCATCATTTTGTTAGTTTTCAAGAATTTTTCCATATTTCAATGTTCTGTCACACTTTGTAAGTGTTAGCATTGTCGAGAATGAATTTCATTGCAAGAACTACGAGAGTATAACATTTGTCGCACATTTCTACATGTTCAGTTACCAGTTATACCGATAACACTTGATTGGTTGTGCGTTTGCATCATTCATACATTTTATTAATATCTACACCTGACTATGCATATATTTTGACATTTTGATTTGCATTGTATTGACGTGCATTCAGTTAAATTATTTCTGGTGTAAAGGAGAGATCAACACCAAGTTTCACTTAATTTCGAATGGGAACTTGCATAGCCTGACATTCAAAATGAATCGTTTGCTTTTGGAACGGTGACCGTAGCCGGGGGCACAATAATCTTTCATTCACGCCATGTTTTTGAGTTTTCGGTTATTGCCGCTAACTGTTTAATGTTTCGATAATCAACTACATATTTATTCTTTGTGATAATTTTGCGCCTTACTCAGATGCCTTGTGTGTTCTACTACATATCATATTGTATATATTTGTTAAGATACTATGTTCGTATTTCTCAAAACATTTGGCCGAGAGTTCCTTGCCCAACTAAACGATTAACATGGAGGTGAGTCATGTTTACTGCAATATACTTCCAATCAATGAATTTGTGAAGAATACCATCAATTCTATAAAGTGTTCTTTAAATTTCGTACGAAATTTATTTCTTCGGTCATTTGATAATGCATTGCGAAATTTTCTCACAATATGCAGAAATAATATGGCAATAAATTATTCACCGCGTTTGTGACCGCACAATATAGCGCGTTGGAAATATTGAGAGAAGGTGGAAGATATAGTTTTCATTAGGTTTAACAGCAAATAAGTCAATTCAAGAAAAACGTCTGATTGACATGAAATTTGACCCTAGAATACGAAAACGTAGAAGGTTAATGCACAAGATGTACCTCAAGAAATGTAATTCAAGTTGGCTATATATACATGAATTTGTTTATGTGTGTGTGTGTGTGTGTGTGTAAGTGTTTATTACCTACACCATCACATCATGCGGTCTCATTTATGACTGCATTATTCTCATGACTATCCACATTCGTTTAAGAAAACAGAAATATAGTAACAAAGGTTTGGATGCTATCTTGAATACCATACTACATGGAAATCATTTTCAAGAATATATTTTGATGTGGGCTAAAAGTTTGTTTTGCACAGAGTCGAACATCGAATTGGAAGATTTAAGAAAATGATCAGTAATGTAGGCCGCTGGGTTACACCTTTCAATATCAAGAATGAACTAATTGGACAATTAGTCTACAATGAAGTTGATAATTTATAATACTGCCATAGATTTGCTCATGCATGAATACTTGAGTTGCTGCTAGGATACGTCTTTGTTTTGAATATAAACACATTTGTTTCAATATGAGTTTGTAACAATGAAGGAAGAATGCCAGTTTAACTCTTAGGACAGGAAATTTGTGTTCCTCTGCTTCTGCCTTGCGGTTCAGACAAGAACAAAGCACTCAGACACTTTGGATGAGAATGTGAATTGAAGACTTCCACACTTGTCTGCAGCCGCTCTCCCAGATGAATATTACGAATGTGTTCGACGTATCCAAAGGTACTATTGCTTTCATAGTTGTCCACTATAAATAATGTTTATTCAATATGTGAAAAGTCGGTTCGGAAATTAGAGAGATCTTTGAGTAAAGAAATGAATTATCTTTTGTGATGGAAATTCATTCGCAAGCAAACAAAGATTGGACTAATTGTAAGTATAGATGTCGGCTTTCAAGATCTTTATTATAATTGCAGGCTGAAAGTCTCTCTACCACTTGTACTGATAACACATTATTTGTTTTGCACACATATCCTGATAACACGTTAGTCCTGTTTCAAAAGTCTAAACATTCATTGCCACTAGGATTTGCAAAATATCGCCGCAAATCTAGAAAAGCTATGTCTGGTGGGTAGGTGGGATCAACAGCAAGTTTAATTAAATCCGGAATGGTAACTAGTGTGCTCTAAAATTCAAACTAAGGCGTTTTAGTGTTGAAATGGGTGACATTGGCCGGGGGCGCAATGTTTTTTATTCGCGCCTTCTTTTTGATTTTTCGGTTAATGTCACTAACTGCTAAACGTACTGTTGTTTGATTGTAAATCTCTAATAAAAAATGACCATCATTTTGTTAGTTTTCAAGAATTTTTCCATATTTCAATGTTCTGTCACACTTTGTAAGTGTTAGCATTGTCGAGAATGAATTTCATTGCAAGAACTACGAGAGTATAACATTTGTCGCACATTTTTACATGTTCAATTACCACTTACACCGATAACACTTGATTGGTTGTGCGTTTGCATCATTCATACATTTTATTCATATCTACACCTGACTATGCATATATTTTGACATTTTGATTTGCATTGTATTGACGTGCATTCAGTTAAATTATTTCTCGTGTAAAGGAGAGATCAACACCAAGTTTCACTAAATTTCGAATGGGAACTTGCATAGCCTGACATTCAAAATGAATCGTTTTGCTTTTGGAACGGTGACCGTAGCCGGGGGCACAATAATCTTTCATTCACGCCATGTTTTTGAGTTTTCGGTTATTGCCGCTAACTGTTTAATGTTTCGATAATCAACTACATATTTATTCTTTGTGATAATTTTGCGCCTTTTTCAGATGCCTTGTGTGTTCTACTACATAACATATTGGATATATTTGTTAAGATACTATGTTGGTATTTCTCAAAACATTTGCCCGAGAGTTCCTTGCCCAACTAAACGATTAACATGGAAGTGAGTCATGTTTACTGCAATATACTTCCAATCAATGAATTTGTGAAGAATACCATCAATTCTATAAACTGTTCTGGAAATTTCGTAGGAAATTTATTTCTTCGGTCATTTGATAATGCATTGCGAAATTTTCTCTCAATATGCAGAAATATTATGGCAATAAATTATTCACCGCGTTTGTGACCGCACAATATAGCGCTTTGGGAATATTGAGAGAAGGTGGAAGATATAGTTTTCATTAGGTTTAACAGCAAATAAGTCAATTCAAGAAAAAACGTCTGATTGACATGAAATTTGACCCTAGAATACGAAAACGTCGAAGGTTAATGCACAAGTTGTACCTCAAGAAATGTAATTCAAGTTGGCTATATATACATGAATTTTTTTATGTGTGTGTGTGTGTGTGTGTGTATGTGTTTTTACCTACACCATCACATCATGCGGTCTCATTTATGACTGCATTACTCTCATCACTATCCACATTCGTTTAAGAAAACAGAAATATTGTAACAAAGGTTTGGATGCTATCTTGAATACCATAATACATGGAAATCATTTTCAAGAATATATTTTGATGTGGGCTAAAAGTTTGATTTGCACAGAGTCGAACATCGACTTAGAAGATTTAAGAAAATGTTCAGTAATGTAGGCCGCTGGGTTACACCTTTCAATATCAAGAATGAACTAATTGGACAATTAGTCTACAATGAAGTTGATAATTTATAATACTGCCTTAGATTTGCTCATCAATGAATACTTGAGTTGCTGCTAGGATACGTCTTTGTTTTGAATATAAACACATTTGTTTCAATATGAGTTTGTAACAATGAAGGAAGAATGCCAGTTTAACTCTTAGGACAGGAAATTTGTGTTCCTCTGCTTCTGCCTTGCGGTCCAGACAAGAACAAAGCACTCAGACACTTTGGATGAGAATGTGAATTGAAGACTTCCACACTTGTCTGCAGTTGCTCTCCCAGATGAATATTACGAATGTGTTCGACGTATCCAAAGGTACTATTGCTTTCATAGTTGTCCACTATAAATAATGTTTATTCAATATGTGAAAAGTCGGTTCGGAAATTTGAGAGATCTTTGAGTAAAGAAATGAATTATCTTTTGTGATGGAAATTCATTCGCAAGCAAACAAAGATTGGACTAATTGTAAGTATAGATGTCGGCTTTCAAGATCTTTATTATAATTGCAGGCTCAAAGTCTCTCTACCACTTGTACTGATAACACATTATTTGTTTTGCACACATATCCTGTGAACACGTTAGTCCTGTTTCAAAAGTCTAAACATTCATTGCCACTAGGATTTGCAAAATATCGCCGCAAATCTAGAAAAGCTATGTCTGGTGGGCAGGTGGGATCAACAGCAAGTTTAATTAAATCCGGAATGGTAACTAGTGTGCTCTAAAATTCAAAATAAGGCGTTTTAGTGTTGAAATGGGTGACATTGGCCGGGGGCGCAATGTTTTTTATTCGCGCCTTCTTCTTGATTTTTCGGTTAATGTCACTAACTGCTAAACGTACTGTTGTTTGATTGTAAATCTCTAATAAAAAATGACCATCATTTTGTTAGTTTTCAAGAATTTTTCCATATTTCAATGTTCTGTCACACTTTGTAAGTGTTAGCATTGTCGAGAATGAATTTCATTGCAAGAACTACGAGAGTATAACATTTGTCGCACATTTTTACATGTTCAATTACCACTTACACCGATAACACTTGATTGGTTGTGCGTTTGCATCATTCATACATTTTATTCATATCTACACCTGACTATGCATATATTTTGACATTTTGATTTGCATTGTATGGACGTGCATTCAGTTAAATTATTTCTGGTGTAAAGGAGAGATCAACACCAAGTTTCACTAAATTTCGAATGGGAACTTGCATTCCCTGACATTCAAAATGAATCGTTTTGCTTTTGGAACGGGTGACCGTAGCCGGGGGCACAATAATCTTTCATTCACGCCATGTTTTTGAGTTTTCGGTTATTGCCGCTAACTGTTTAATGTTTTGTTAATCAACTACATATTTATTCTTTGTGATAATTTTGCGCCATATTCAGATGCCTTGTGTGTTCTACTACATATCATATTGGATATATTTGTTAAGATACTATGTTGGTATTTCTCAAAACATTTGGCCGAGAGTTCCTTGCCCAACTAAACGATTAACATGGAGGTGAGTCATGTTTACTGCAATAAACTTCCAATCAATGAATTTGTGAAGAATACCATCAATTCTACAAAGTGTTCTGGAAATTTCGTAGGAAAATTATTTCTTCTGTCATTTGATAATGCATTGCGAAACTTTCTCTGAATATTCAGAAATAATATGGCAATAAATTATTCACCGCGTTTGTGAGCGCACAATATAGCGCGTTGGGAATATTGAGAGAAGGTGGAAGATATAGTTTTCATTAGGTTTAACAGCAAATAAGTCAATTCAAGAAAAAACGTCTGATTGACATGAAATTTGACCCTAGAATACGAAAACGTAGAAGGTTAATGCACAAGTTGTACCTCAAGAAATGTAATTCAAATTGGCTATATAAACATGAATTTGTTTGTGTGTGTGTGTGTGTGTGTGTGTGTAGGTGTTTATTACCTACACCATTACATCATGCGGTCTCATTTATGACTGCATTATTCTCATGACTATCCACTTTCGTTTAAGAAAACAGAAATATTGTAACAAAGGTTTGGATGCTATCTTGAATACCATACTACATGGAAATCATTTTCAAGAATATATTTTGATGTGGGCTAAAAGTTTGATTTGCACAGAGTCGAACATCGAATTGGAAGATTTAAGAAAATGATCAGTAATGTAGGCCGCTGGGTTACACCTTTCAATATCAAGAATGAACTAATTGGACAATTAGTCTACAATGAAGTTGATAATTTATAATACTGCCATAGATTTGCTCATGCATGAATACTTGAGTTGCTGCTAGGATACGTCTTTGTTTTGAATATAAACACTTTTGTTTCAATATGAGTTTGTAACAATGAAGGAAGAATGCCAGTTTAACTTTTAGGACAAGATATTTGTGTTCCTCTGCTTCTGCCTTGCGGGTCAGACAAGAACAAAGCACTCAGACACTTTGGATGAGAATGTGAATTGAAGACTTCCACACTTGCCTGCAGCTGCTCTTCCAGATGAATATTACGAATGTGTTCGACGTATCCAAAGGTACTATTGCTTTCATAGTTGTCCACTATAAATAATGTTTATTCAATATGTGAAAAGTCGGTTCGGAAATTTGAGAGATCTTTGAGTAAAGAAATGAATTATCTTTTGTGATGGAAATTCATTCGCAAGCAAACAAAGATTGGACTAATTGTAAGTATAGATGTCGGCTTTCAAGATCTTTATTATAATTGCAGGCTCAAAGTCTCTCTACCACTTGTACTGATAACACATTATTTGTTTTGCACACATATCCTGTGAACACGTTAGTCCTGTTTCAAAAGTCTAAACATTCATTGCCACTAGGATTTGCAAAATATCGCCGCAAATCTAGAAAAGCTATGTCTGGTGGGTAGGTGGGATCAACAGCAAGTTTAGTTAAATCCGGAATGGTAACTAGTGTGCTCTAAAATTCAAAATAAGGCGTTTTAGTGTTGAAATGGGTGACATTGGCCGGGAGCGCAATGTTTTTTATTCGCGCCTTCTTTTTGATTTTTCGGTTAATGTCACTAACTGCTAAACGTACTGTTGTTTGATTGTAAATCTCTAATCAAAAATGACCATCATTTTGTTAGTTTTCAAGAATTTTTCCATATTTCAATGTTCTGTCACACTTTGTAAGTGTTAGCATTGTCGAGAATGAATTTCATTGCAAGAACTACGAGAGTATAACATTTGTCGCACATTTCTACATGTTCAGTTACCAGTTATACCGATAACACTTGATTGCTTGTGCGTTTGCATCATTCATACATTTTATTAATATCTACACCTGACTATGCATATATTTTGACATTTTGATTTGCATTGTATTGACGTGCATTCAGTTAAATTATTTCTGGTGTAAAGGAGAGATCAACACCAAGTTTCACTAAATTTCGAATGGGAACTTGCATAGCCTGACATTCAAAATGAATCGTTTGCTTTTGGAACGGTGACCGTAGCCGGGGGCACAATAATCTTTCATTCACGCCATGTTTTTGAGTTTTCGGTTATTGCCGCTAACTGTTTAATGTTTCGATAATCAACTACATATTTATTCTTTGTGATAATTTTGCGCCTTACTCAGATGTCTTGTGTGTTCTACTACATATCATATTGTATATATTTGTTAAGATACTATGTTGGTATTTCTCAAAACATTTGGCCGAGAGTTCCTTGCCCAACTAAACGATTAACATGGAAGTGAGTCATGTTTACTGCAATATACTTCCAATCAATGAATTTGTGAAGAATACCATCAATTCTATAAAGTGTTCTGGAAATTTCGTAGGAAATTTATTTCTTCGGTCATTTGATAATGCATTGCGAAATTTTCTCTCAATATGCAGAAATAATATGGCAATAAATTATTCACCGCGTTTGTGACCGCACAATATAGCGCGTTGGGAATATTGAGAGAAGGTGGAAGATATAGTTTTCATTAGGTTTAACAGCAAATAAGTCAATTCAAGAAAAAACGTCTGATTGACATGAAATTTGACCCTAGAATACGAAAACGTAGAAGGTTAATGCACAAGATGTACCTCAAGAAATGTAATTCAAGTTGGCTATATATACATGAATTTGTTTATGTGTGTGTGTGTGTGTGTGTGTAAGTGTTTATTACCTACACCATCACATCATGCGGTCTCATTTATGACTGCATTATTCTCATGACTATCCACATTCGTTTAAGAAAACAGAAATATAGTAACAAAGGTTTGGATGCTATCTTGAATACCATACTACATGGAAATCATTTTCAAGAATATATTTTGATGTGGGCTAAAAGTTTGATTTGCACAGAGTCGAACATCGAATTGGAAGATTTAAGAAAATGATCAGTAATGTAGGCCGCTGGGTTACACCTTTCAATATCAAGAATGAACTAATTGGACAATTAGTCTACAATGAAGTTGATAATTTATAATACTGCCATAGATTTGCTCATGCATGAATACTTGAGTTGCTGCTAGGATACGTCTTTGTTTTGAATATAAACACATTTGTTTCAATGTGAGTTTGTAACAATGAAGGAAGAATGCCAGTTTAACTCTTAGGACAGGAAATTTGTGTTCCTCTGCTTCTGCCTTGCGGTTCAGACAAGAACAAAGCACTCAGACACTTTGGATGAGAATGTGAATTGAAGACATCCACACTTGTCTGCAGCTGCTCTCCCAGATGAATATTACGAATGTGTTCGACGTATCCAAAGGTACTATTGCTTTCATAGTTGTCCACTATAAATTATGTTTATTCAATATGTGAAAAGTCGGTTCGGAAATTAGAGAGATCTTTGAGTAAAGAAATGAATTATCTTTTGTGATGGAAATTCATTCGCAAGCAAACAAAGATTGGACTAATTGTAAGTATAGATGTCGGCTTTCAAGATCTTTATTATAATTGCAGGCTGAAAGTCTCTCTACCACTTGTACTGATAACACATTATTTGTTTTGCACACATATCCTGTGAACACGTTAGTCCTGTTTCAAAAGTCTAAACATTCATTGCCACTAGGATTTGCAAAATATCGCCGCAAATCTAGAAAAGCTATGTCTGGTGGGTAGGTGGGATCAACAGCAAGTTTAATTAAATCCGGAATGGTAACTAGTGTGCTCTAAAATTCAAACTAAGGCGTTTTAGTGTTGAAATGGGTGACATTGGCCGGGGGCGCAATGTTTTTTATTCGCGCCTTCTTTTTGATTTTTCGGTTAATGTCACTAACTGCTAAACGTACTGTTGTTTGATTGTAAATCTCTAATAAAAAATGACCATCATTTTGTTAGTTTTCAAGAATTTTTCCATATTTCAATGTTCTGTCACACTTTGTAAGTGTTAGCATTGTCGAGAATGAATTTCATTGCAAGAACTACGAGAGTATAACATTTGTCGCACATTTTTGCATGTTCAATTACCACTTACACCGATAACACTTGATTGGTTGTGCGTTTGCATCATTCATACATTTTATTCATATCTACACCTGACTATGCATATATTTTGACATTTTGATTTGCATTGTATGGACGTGCATTCAGTTAAATTATTTCTGGTGTAAAGGAGAGATCAACACCAAGTTTCACTAAATTTCGAATGGGAACTTGCATTCCCTGACATTCAAAATGAATCGTTTTGCTTTTGGAACGGGTGACCGTAGCCGGGGGCACAATAATCTTTCATTCACGCCATGTTTTTGAGTTTTCGGTTATTGCCGCTAACTGTTTAATGTTTTGTTAATCAACTACATATTTATTCTTTGTGATAATTTTGCGCCATATTCAGATGCCTTGTGTGTTCTACTACATATCATATTGGATATATTTGTTAAGATACTATGTTGGTATTTCTCAAAACATTTGGCCGAGAGTTCCTTGCCCAACTAAACGATTAACGTGGAGGTGAGTCATGTTTACTGCAATATACTTCCAATCAATGAATTTGTGAAGAATACCATCAATTCTATAAAGTGTTCTGGAAATTTCGTAGGAAAATTATTTCTTCTGTCATTTGATAATGCATTGCGAAACTTTCTCTGAATATTCAGAAATAATATGGCAATAAATTATTCACCGCGTTTGTGACCGCACAATATAGCGCTTTGGGAATATTGAGAGAAGGTGGAAGATATAGTTTTCATTAGGTTTAACAGCAAATAAGTCAATTCAAGAAAAAAACGTCTGATTGACATGAAATTTGACCCTAGAATACGAAAACGTAGAAGGTTAATGCACAAGTTGTACCTCAAGAAATGTAATTCAAGTTGGCTATATAAACATGAATTTGTTTGTGTGTGTGTGTGTGTGTGTGTGTGTAGGTGTTTATTACCTACACCATAACATCATGCGGTCTCATTTATGACTGCATTATTCTCATGACTATCCACTTTCGTTTAAGAAAACAGAAATATTGTAACAAAGGTTTGGATGCTATCTTGAATACCATACTACATGGAAATCATTTTCAAGAATATATTTTGATGTGGGCTAAAAGTTTGATTTGCACAGAGTCGAACATCGAATTGGAAGATTTAAGAAAATGATCAGTAATGTAGGCCGCTGGGTTACACCTTTCAATATCAAGAATGAACTAATTGGACAATTAGTCTACAATGAAGTTGATAATTTATAATACTGCCATAGATTTGCTCATGCATGAATACTTGAGTTGCTGCTAGGATACGTCTTTGTTTTGAATATAAACACTTTTGTTTCAATATGAGTTTGTAACAATGAAGGAAGAATGCCAGTTTAACTTTTAGGACAAGATATTTGTGTTCCTCTGCTTCTGCCTTGCGGTTCAGACAAGAACAAAGCACTCAGACACTTTGGATGAGAATGTGAATTGAAGACTTCCACACTTGTCTGCAGCTGCTCTTCCAGATGAATATTACGAATGTGTTCGACGTATCCAAAGGTACTATTGCTTTCATAGTTGTCCACTATAAATAATGTTTATTCAATATGTGAAAAGTCGGTTCGGAAATTTGAGAGATCTTTGAGTAAAGAAATGAATTATCTTTTGTGATGGAAATTCATTCGCAAGCAAACAAAGATTGGACTAATTGTAAGTATAGATGTCGGCTTTCAAGATCTTTATTATAATTGCAGGCTCAAAGTCTCTCTACCACTTGTACTGATAACACATTATTTGTTTTGCACACATATCCTGTGAACACGTTAGTCCTGTTTCAAAAGTCTAAACATTCATTGCCACTAGGATTTGCAAAATATCGCCGCAAATCTCGAAAAGCTATGTCTGGTGGGTAGGTGGGATCAACAGCAAGTTTAATTAAATCCGGAATGGTAACTAGTGTGCTCTAAAAGTCAAAATAAGGCGTTTTAATGTTGAAATGGGTGACATTGGCCGGGGGCGCAATGTTTTTTATTCGCGCCTTATTTTTGATTTCTCGGTTAATGTCACTAACTGCTAAACGTACTGTTGTTTGATTGTAAATCTCTAATAAAAAATGACCATCATTTTGTTAGTTTTCAAGAATTTTTCCATATTTCAATGTTCTGTCACACTTTGTAAGTGTTAGCATTGTCGAGAATGAATTTCATTGCAAGAACTACGAAAGTATAACATTTGTCGCACATTTCTACATGTTCAATTACCACTTATACCGATAACACTTGATTGGTTGTGCGTTTGCATCATTCATACATTTTATTCATATCTACACCTGACTATGCATATATTTTGACATTTTGATTTGCATTGTATGGACGTGCATTCAGTTAAATTATTTCTGGTGTAAAGGAGAGATCAACACCAAGTTTCACTAAATTTCGAATGGGAACTTGCATTCCCTGACATTCAAAATGAATCGTTTTGCTTTTGGAACGGGTGACCGTAGCCGGGGGCACAATAATCTTTCATTCACGCCATGTTTATGAGTTTTCGGTTATTGCCGCTAACTGTTTAATGTTTTGTTAATCAACTACATATTTATTCTTTGTGATAATTTTTCGCCATATTCAGATGCCTTGTGTGTTCTACTACATATCATATTGGATATATTTGTTAAGATACTATGTTGGTATTTCTCAAAACATTTGGCCGAGAGTTCCTTGCCCAACTAAACGATTAACATGGAGGTGAGTCATGTTTACTGCAATATACTTCCAATCAATGAATTTGTGAAGAATACCATCAATTCTATAAAGTGTTCTGGAAATTTCGTAGGAAAATTATTTCTTCGGTCATTTGATAATGCATTGCGAAACTTTCTCTCAATATTCAGAAATAATATGGCAATAAATTATTCACCGCGTTTGTGACCGCACAATATAGCGCGTTGGGAATATTGAGAGAAGGTGGAAGATGTAGTTTTCATTAGGTTTAACAGCAAATAAGTCAATTCAAGCAAAAACGTCTGATTGACATGAAATTTGACCCTAGAATACGAAAACGTCGAAGGTTAATGCACAAGTTGTACCTCAAGAAATGTAATTCAAGTTGGCTATATATACATGAATTTTTTTATGTGTGTGTGTGTGTGTGTGTATGTGTTTATTACCTACACCATCACATCATGCGGTCTCATTTATGACTGCATAATTCTCATGACTATCCACATTCGTTTAAGAAAACATAAATATTGTAACAAAGGTTTGGATGCTATCTTGAATACCATACTACATGGAAATCATTTTCAAGAATATATTTTGATGTGGGCTAAAAGTTTGATTTGCACAGAGTCGAACATCGAATTAGAAGATTTAAGAAAATGATCAGTAATGTAGCCCGCTGGGTTACACCATTCAATATCAAGAATGAACTAATTGGACAATTAGTCTACAATGAAGTTGATAATTTATAATACTGCCATAGATTTGTTCATGCATGAATACTTGAGTTGCTGCTAGGATACGTCTTTGTTTTGAATATAAACACATTTGTTTCAATATGAGTTTGTAACAATGAAGGAAGAATGCCAGTTTAACTCTTAGGACAGGAAATTTGTGTTCCTCTGCTTCTGCCTTGCGGTTCAGACAAGAACAAAGCACTCAGACACTTTGGATGAGAATGTGAATTGAAGACTTCCACACTTGTCTGCAGTTGCTCTCCCAGATGAATATTACGAATGTATTCGACGTATCCAAAGGTACTATTGCTTTCATAGTTCTCCACTATAAATAATGTTTATTCAATATGTGAAAAGTCGGTTCGGAAATTTGAGAGATCATTGAGTAAAGAAATGAATTATGTTTTGTGATGGAAATTCATTCACAAGCAAACAAAGATTGGACTAATTGTAAGTATAGATGTCGGCTTTCAAGATCTTTATTATAATTGCAGGCTGAAAGTCTCTCTACCACTTGTACTGATAACACATTATTTGTTTTGCACACATATCCTGTGAACACGTTAGTCCTGTTTCAAAAGTCTAAACATTCATTGCCACTAGGATTTGCAAAATATCGCCGCAAATCTAGAAAAGCTATGTCTGGTGGGTAGGTGGGATCAACAGCAAGTTTAGTTAAATCCGGAATGGTAACTAGTGTGCTCTAAAATTCAAAATAAGGCGTTTTAGTGTTGAAATGGGTGACATTGGCCGGGAGCGCAATGTTTTTTATTCGTGCCTTATTTTTGATTTTTCGGTTAATGTCACTAACTGCTAAACGTACTGTTGTTTGATTGTAAATCTCTAATCAAAAATGACCATCATTTTGTTAGTTTTCAAGAATTTTTCCATATTTCAATGTTCTGTCACACTTTGTAAGTGTTAGCATTGTCGAGAATGAATTTCATTGCAAGAACTACGAGAGTATAACATTTGTCGCACATTTCTACATGTTCAGTTACCACTTATACCGATAACACTTGATTGGTTGTGCGTTTGCATCATTCATACATTTTATTCATATCTACACCTGACTATGCATATATTTTGACATTTTGATTTGCATTGTATTGACGTGCATTCAGTTAAATTATTTCTGGTGTAAAGGAGAGATCAACACCAAGTTTCACTAAATTTCGAATGGGAACTTGCATAGCCTGACATTCAAAATGAATCGTTTGCTTTTGGAACGGTGACCGTAGCCGGGGGCACAATAATCTTTCATTCACGCCATGTTTTTGAGTTTTCGGTTATTGCCGCTAACTGTTTAATGTTTCGATAATCAACTACATATTTATTCTTTGTGATAATTTTGCGCCTTACTCAGATGCCTTGTGTGTTCTACTACATATCATATTGTATATATTTGTTAAGATACTATGTTCGTATTTCTCAAAACATTTGGCCGAGAGTTCCTTGCCCAACTAAACGATTAACATGGAAGTGAGTAATGTTTACTGCAATATACTTCCAATCAATGAATTTGTGAAGAATACCATCAATTCTATAAAGTGTTCTTTAAATTTCGTAGGAAAATTATTTCTTCGGTCATTTGATAATGCATTGCGAAATTTTCTCACAATATGCAGAAATAATATGGCAATAAATTATTCACCGCGTTTGTGACCGCACAATATAGCGCGTTGGAAATATTGAGAGAAGGTGGAAGATATAGTTTTCATTAGGTTTAACAGCAAATAAGTCAATTCAAGAAAAAACGTCTGATTGACATGAAATTTGACCCTAGAATACGAAAACGTAGAAGGTTAATGCACAAGATGTACCTCAAGAAATGTAATTCAAGTTGGCTATATATACATGAATTTGTTTATGTGTGTGTGTGTGTGTGTGTGTAAGTGTTCATTACCTACACCATCACATCATGCGGTCTCATTTATGACTGCATTATTCTCATGACTATCCACATTCGTTTAAGAAAACAGAAATATAGTAACAAAGGTTTGGATGCTATCTTGAATACCATACTACATGGAAATCATTTTCAAGAATATATTTTGATGTGGGCTAAAAGTTTGATTTGCACAGAGTCGAACATCGAATTGGAAGATTTAAGAAAATGATCAGTAATGTAGGCCGCTGGGTTACACCTTTCAATATCAAGAATGAACTAATTGGACAATTAGTCTACAATGAAGTTGATAATTTATAATACTGCCATAGATTTGCTCATGCATGAATACTTGAGTTGCTGCTAGGATACGTCTTTGTTTTGAATATAAACACATTTGTTTCAATATGAGTTTGTAACAATGAAGGAAGAATGCCAGTTTAACTCTTAGGACAGGAAATTTGTGTTCCTCTGCTTCTGCCTTGCGGTTCAGACAAGAACAAAGCACTCAGACACTTTGGATGAGAATGTGAATTGAAGACTTCCACACTTGTCTGCAGCCGCTCTCCCAGATGAATATTACGAATGTGTTCGACGTATCCAAAGGTACTATTGCTTTCATAGTTGTCCACTATAAATAATGTTTATTCAATATGTGAAAAGTCGGTTCGGTAATTAGAGAGATCTTTGAGTAAAGAAATGAATTATCTTTTGTGATGGAAATTCATTCGCAAGCAAACAAAGATTGGACTAATTGTAAGTATAGATGTCGGCTTTCAAGATCTTTATTATAATTGCAGGCTGAAAGTCTCTCTACCACTTGTACTGATAACACATTATTTGTTTTGCACACATATCCTGTGAACACGTTAGTCCTGTTTCAAAAGTCTAAACATTCATTGCCACTAGGATTTGCAAAATATCGCCGCAAATCTAAAAAAGCTATGTCTGGTGGGCAGGTGGGATCAACAGCAAGTTTAATTAAATCCGGAATGGTAACTAGTGTGCTCTAAAATTCAAACTAAGGCGTTTTAGTGTTGAAATGGGTGACATTGGCCGGGGGCGCAATGTTTTTTATTCGCGCCTTCTTCTTGATTTTTCGGTTAATGTCACTAACTGCTAAACGTACTGTTGTTTGATTGTAAATCTCTAATAAAAAATGACCATCATTTTGTTAGTTTTCAAGAATTTTTCCATATTTCAATGTTCTGTCACACTTTGTAAGTGTTAGCATTGTCGAGAATGAATTTCATTGCAAGAACTACGAGAGTATAACATTTGTCGCACATTTTTACATGTTCAATTACCACTTACACCGATAACACTTGATTGGTTGTGCGTTTGCATCATTCATACATTTTATTCATATCTACACCTGACTATGCATATATTTTGACATTTTGATTTGCATTGTATGGACGTGCATTCAGTTAAATTATTTCTGGTGTAAAGGAGAGATCAACACCAAGTTTCACTAAATTTCGAATGGGAACTTGCATTCCCTGACATTCAAAATGAATCGTTTTGCTTTTGGAACGGGTGACCGTAGCCGGGGGCACAATAATCTTTCATTCACGCCATGTTTTTGAGTTTTCGGTTATTGCCGCTAACTGTTTAATGTTTTGTTAATCAACTACATATTTATTCTTTGTGATAATTTTGCGCCATATTCAGATGCCTTGTGTGTTCTACTACATATCATATTGGATATATTTGTTAAGATACTATGTTGGTATTTCTCAAAACATTTGGCCGAGAGTTCCTTGCCCAACTAAACGATTAACATGGAGGTGAGTCATGTTTACTGCAATATACTTCCAATCAATGAATTTGTGAAGAATACCATCAATTCTATAAAGTGTTCTGGAAATTTCGTAGGAAAATTATTTCTTCTGTCATTTGATAATGCATTGCGAAACTTTCTCTGAATATTCAGAAATAATATGGCAATAAATTATTCACCGCGTTTGTGAGCGCACAATATAGCGCGTTGGGAATATTGAGAGAAGGTGGAAGATATAGTTTTCATTAGGTTTAACAGCAAATAAGTCAATTCAAGAAAAAACGTCTGATTGACATGAAATTTGACCCTAGAATACGAAAACGTAGAAGGTTAATGCACAAGTTGTACCTCAAGAAATGTAATTCAAATTGGCTATATAAACATGAATTTGTTTGTGTGTGTGTGTGTGTGTGTGTGTGTGTAGGTGTTTATTACCTAAACCATTACATCATGCGGTCTCATTTATGACTGCATTATTCTCATGACTATCCACTTTCGTTTAAGAAAACAGAAATATTGTAACAAAGGTTTGGATGCTATCTTGAATACCATACTACATGGAAATCATTTTCAAGAATATATTTTGATGTGGGCTAAAAGTTTGATTTGCACAGAGTCGAACATCGAATTGGAAGATTTAAGAAAATGATCAGTAATGTAGGCCGCTGGGTTACACCTTTCAATATCAAGAATGAACTAATTGGACAATTAGTCTACAATGAAGTTGATAATTTATAATACTGCCATAGATTTGCTCATGCATGAATACTTGAGTTGCTGCTAGGAAACGTCTTTGTTTTGAATATAAACACTTTTGTTTCAATATGAGTTTGTAACAATGAAGGAAGAATGCCAGTTTAACTTTTAGGACAAGATATTTGTGTTCCTCTGCTTCTGCCTTGCGGGTCAGACAAGAACAAAGCACTCAGACACTTTGGATGAGAATGTGAATTGAAGACTTCCACACTTGTCTGAAGCTGCTCTTCCAGATGAATATTACGAATGTGTTCGACGTATCCAAAGGTACTATTGCTTTCATAGTTGTCCACTATAAATAATGTTTATTCAATATGTGAAAAGTCGGTTCGGAAATTTGAGAGATCTTTGAGTAAAGAAATGAATTATCTTTTGTGATGGAAATTCATTCGCAAGCCAATAAAGATTGGACTAATTGTAAGTATAGATGTCGGCTTTCAAGATCTTTATTATAATTGCAGGCTCAAAGTCTCTCTACCACTTGTACTGATAACACATTATTTGTTTTGCACACATATCCTGTGAACACGTTAGTCCTGTTTCAAAAGTCTAAACATTCATTGCCACTAGGATTTGCAAAATATCGCCGCAAATCTAGAAAAGCTATGTCTGGTGGGTAGGTGGGATCAACAGCAAGTTTAATTAAATCCGGAATGGTAACTAGTGTGCTCTAAAATTCAAAATAAGGCGTTTTAGTGTTGAAATGGGTGACATTGGCCGGGAGCGCAATGTTTTTTATTCGCGCCTTCTTTTTGATTTTTCGGTTAATGTCACTAACTGCTAAACGTACTGTTGTTTGATTGTAAATCTCTAATCAAAAATGACCATCATTTTGTTAGTTTTCAAGAATTTTTCCATATTTCAATGTTGTGTCACACTTTGTAAGTGTTAGCATTGTCGAGAATGAATTTCATTGCAAGAACTACGAGAGTATAACATTTGTCGCACATTTCTACATGTTCAGTTACCAGTTATACCGATAACACTTGATTGGTTGTGCGTTTGCATCATTCATACATTTTATTAATATCTACACCTGACTATGCATATATTTTGACATTTTGATTTGCATTGTATTGACGTGCATTCAGTTAAATTATTTCTGGTGTAAAGGAGAGATCAACACCAAGTTTCACTAAATTTCGAATGGGAACTTGCATAGCCTGACATTCAAAATGAATCGTTTGCTTTTGGAACGGTGACCGTAGCCGGGGGCACAATAATCTTTCATTCACGCCATGTTTTTGAGTTTTCGGTTATTGCCGCTAACTGTTTAATGTTTCGATAATCAACTACATATTTATTCTTTGTGATAATTTTGCGCCTTACTCAGATGCCTTGTGTGTTCTACTACATATCATATTGTATATATTTGTTAAGATACTATGTTGGTATTTCTCAAAACATTTGGCCGAGAGTTCCTTGCCCAACTAAACGATTAACATGGAAGTGAGTCATGTTTACTGCAATATACTTCCAATCAATGAATTTGTGAAGAATACCATCAATTCTATAAAGTGTTCTGGAAATTTCGTAGGAAATTTATTTCTTCGGTCATTTGATAATGCATTGCGAAATTTTCTCTCAATATGCAGAAATAATATGGCAATAAATTATTCACCGCGTTTGTGACCGCACAATATAGCGCGTTGGGAATATTGAGAGAAGGTGGAAGATATAGTTTTCATTAGGTTTAACAGCAAATAAGTCAATTCAAGAAAAAACGTCTGATTGACATGAAATTTGACCCTAGAATACGAAAACGTAGAAGGTTAATGCACAAGATGTACCTCAAGAAATGTAATTCAAGTTGGCTATATATACATGAATTTGTTTATGTGTGTGTGTGTGTGTGTGTGTGTAAGTGTTTATTACCTACACCATCACATCATGCGGTCTCATTTATGACTGCATTATTCTCATGACTATCCACATTCGTTTAAGAAAACAGAAATATAGTAACAAAGGTTTGGATGCTATCTTGAATACCATACTACATGGAAATCATTTTCAAGAATATATTTTGATGTGGGCTAAAAGTTTGATTTGCACAGAGTCGAACATCGAATTGGAAGATTTAAGAAAATGATCAGTAATGTAGGCCGCTGGGTTACACCTTTCAATATCAAGAATGAACTAATTGGACAATTAGTCTACAATGAAGTTGATAATTTATAATACTGCCATAGATTTGCTCATGCATGAATACTTGAGTTGCTGCTAGGATACGTCTTTGTTTTGAATATAAACACATTTGTTTCAATGTGAGTTTGTAACAATGAAGGAAGAATGCCAGTTTAACTCTTAGGACAGGAAATTTGTGTTCCTCTGCTTCTGCCTTGCGGTTCAGACAAGAACAAAGCACTCAGACACTTTGGATGAGAATGTGAATTGAAGACATCCACACTTGTCTGCAGCTGCTCTCCCAGATGAATATTACGAATGTGTTCGACGTATCCAAAGGTACTATTGCTTTCATAGTTGTCCACTAAAAATTATGTTTATTCAATATATGAAAAGTCGGTTCGGAAATTAGAGAGATCTTTGAGTAAAGAAATGAATTATCTTTTGTGATGGAAATTCATTCGCAAGCAAACAAAGATTGGACTAATTGTAAGTATAGATGTCGGCTTTCAAGATCTTTATTATAATTGCAGGCTGAAAGTCTCTCTACCACTTGTACTGATAACACATTATTTGTTTTGCACACATATCCTGTGAACACGTTAGTCCTGTTCCAAAAGTCTAAACATTCATTGCCACTAGGATTTGCAAAATATCGCCGCAAATCTAGAAAAGCTATGTCTGGTGGGTAGGTGGGATCAACAGCAAGTTTAATTAAATCCGGAATGGTAACTAGTGTGCTCTAAAATTCAAACTAAGGCGTTTTAGTGTTGAAATGGGTGACATTGGCCGGGGGCGCAATGTTTTTTATTCGCGCCTTCTTTTTGATTTTTCGGTTAATGTCACTAACTGCTAAACGTACTGTTGTTTGATTGTAAATCTCTAATAAAAAATGACCATCATTTTGTTAGTTTTCAAGAATTTTTCCATATTTCAATGTTCTGTCACACTTTGTAAGTGTTAGCATTGTCGAGAATGAATTTCATTGCAAGAACTACGAGAGTATAACATTTGTCGCACATTTTTGCATGTTCAATTACCACTTACACCGATAACACTTGATTGGTTGTGCGTTTGCATCATTCATACATTTTATTCATATCTACACCTGACTATGCATATATTTTGACATTTTGATTTGCATTGTATGGACGTGCATTCAGTTAAATTATTTCTGGTGTAAAGGAGAGATCAACACCAAGTTTCACTAAATTTCGAATGGGAACTTGCATTCCCTGACATTCAAAATGAATCGTTTTGCTTTTGGAACGGGTGACCGTAGCCGGGGGCACAATAATCTTTCATTCACGCCATGTTTTTGAGTTTTCGGTTATTGCCGCTAACTGTTTAATGTTTTGTTAATCAACTACATATTTATTCTTTGTGATAATTTTGCGCCATATTCAGATGCCTTGTGTGTTCTACTACATATCATATTGTATATATTTGTTAAGATACTATGTTGGTATTTCTCAAAACATTTGGCCGAGAGTTCCTTGCCCAACTAAACGATTAACGTGGAGGTGAGTCATGTTTACTGCAATATACTTCCAATCAATGAATTTGTGAAGAATACCATCAATTCTATAAAGTGTTCTGGAAATTTCGTAGGAAAATTATTTCTTCTGTCATTTGATAATGCATTGCGAAACTTTCTCTGAATATTCAGAAATAATATGGCAATAAATTATTCACCGCGTTTGTGACCGCACAATATAGCGCTTTGGGAATATTGAGAGAAGGTGGAAGATATAGTTTTCATTAGGTTTAACAGCAAATAAGTCAATTCAAGAAAAAACGTCTGATTGACATGAAATTTGACCCTAGAATACGAAAACGTAGAATGTTAATGCACAAGTTGTACCTCAAGAAATGTAATTCAAGTTGGCTATATAAACATGAATTTGTTTGTGTGTGTGTGTGTGTGTGTGTGTGTAGGTGTTTATTACCTACACCATTACATCATGCGGTCTCATTTATGACTGCATTATTCTCATGACTATCCACTTTCGTTTAAGAAAACAGAAATATTGTAACAAAGGTTTGGATGCTATCTTGAATACCATACTACATGGAAATCATTTTCAAGAATATATTTTGATGTGGGCTAAAAGTTTGATTTGCACAGAGTCGAACATCGAATTGGAAGATTTAAGAAAATGATCAGTAATGTAGGCCGCTGGGTTACACCTTTCAATATCAAGAATGAACTAATTGGACAATTAGTCTACAATGAAGTTGATAATTTATAATACTGCCATAGATTTGCTCATGCATGAATACTTGAGTTGCTGCTAGGATACGTCTTTGTTTTGAATATAAACACTTTTGTTTCAATATGAGTTTGTAACAATGAAGGAAGAATGCCAGTTTAACTTTTAGGACAAGATATTTGTGTTCCTCTGCTTCTGCCTTGCGGGTCAGACAAGAACAAAGCACTCAGACACTTTGGATGAGAATGTGAATTGAAGACTTCCACACTTGTCTGCAGCTGCTCTTCCAGATGAATATTACGAATGTGTTCGACGTATCCAAAGGTACTATTGCTTTCATAGTTGTCCACTATAAATAATGTTTATTCAATATGTGAAAAGTCGGTTCGGAAATTTGAGAGATCTTTGAGTAAAGAAATGAATTATCTTTTGTGATGGAAATTCATTCGCAAGCAAACAAAGATTGGACTAATTGTAAGTATAGATGTCGGCTTTCAAGATCTTTATTATAATTGCAGGCTCAAAGTCTCTCTACCACTTGTACTGATAACACATTATTTGTTTTGCACACATATCCTGTGAACACGTTAGTCCTGTTTCAAAAGTCTAAACATTCATTGCCACTAGGATTTGCAAAATATCGCCGCAAATCTCGAAAAGCTATGTCTGGTGGGTAGGTGGGATCAACAGCAAGTTTAATTAAATCCGGAATGGTAACTAGTGTGCTCTAAAAGTCAAAATAAGGCGTTTTAATGTTGAAATGGGTGACATTGGCCGGGGGCGCAATGTTTTTTATTCGCGCCTTATTTTTGATTTTTCGGTTAATGTCACTAACTGCTAAACGTACTGTTGT
Source organism: Lepisma saccharinum (assembly GCF_977018435.1). Classification (NCBI taxonomy): domain Eukaryota; kingdom Metazoa; phylum Arthropoda; class Insecta; order Zygentoma; family Lepismatidae; genus Lepisma; species Lepisma saccharinum. The sequence goes on along the minus strand of NC_139239.1, from coordinate 32,744,046 downwards.
TTGATTGTAAATCTCTAATCAAAAATGACCATCATTTTGTTAGTTTTCAAGAATTTTTCCATATTTCAATGTTCTGTCACACTTTGTAAGTGTTAGCATTGTCGAGAATGAATTTCATTGCAAGAACTACGAAAGTATAACATTTGTCGCACATTTCTACATGTTCAATTACCACTTATACCGATAACACTTGATTGGTTGTGCGTTTGCATCATTCATACATTTTTTTCATATCTACACCTGACTATGCATATATTTTGACATTTTGATTTGCATTGTATGGACGTGCATTCAGTTAAATTATTTCTGGTGTAAAGGAGAGATCAACACCAAGTTTCACTAAATTTCGAATGGGAACTTGCATTCCCTGACATTCAAAATGAATCGTTTTGCTTTTGGAACGGGTGACCGTAGCCGGGGGCACAATAATCTTTCATTCACGCCATGTTTATGAGTTTTCGGTTATTGCCGCTAACTGTTTAATGTTTTGTTAATCAACTACATATTTATTCTTTGTGATAATTTTTCGCCATATTCAGATGCCTTGTGTGTTCTACTACATATCATATTGGATATATTTGTTAAGATACTATGTTGGTATTTCTCAAAACATTTGGCCGAGAGTTCCTTGCCCAACTAAACGATTAACATGGAGGTGAGTCATGTTTACTGCAATATACTTCCAATCAATGAATTTGTGAAGAATACCATCAATTCTATAAAGTGTTCTGGAAATTTCGTAGGAAAATTATTTCTTCGGTCATTTGATAATGCATTGCGAAACTTTCTCTCAATATTCAGAAATAATATGGCAATAAATTATTCACCGCGTTTGTGACCGCACAATATAGCGCGTTGGGAATATTGAGAGAAGGTGGAAGATGTAGTTTTCATTAGGTTTAACAGCAAATAAGTCAATTCAAGCAAAAACGTCTGATTGACATGAAATTTGACCCTAGAATACGAAAACGTCGAAGGTTAATGCACAAGTTGTACCTCAAGAAATGTAATTCAAGTTGGCTATATATACATGAATTTTTTATGTGTGTGTGTGTGTGTGTGTGTATGTGTTTATTACCTACACCATCACATCATGCGGTCTCATTTATGACTGCATTATTCTCATGACTATCCACATTCGTTTAAGAAAACAGAAATATTGTAACAAAGGTTTGGATGCTATCTTGAATACCATACTACATGGAAATCATTTTCAAGAATATATTTTGATGTGGGCTAAAAGTTTGATTTGCACAGAGTCGAACATCGAATTAGAAGATTTAAGAAAATGATCAGTAATGTAGCCCGCTGGGTTACACCATTCAATATCAAGAATGAACTAATTGGACAATTAGTCTACAATGAAGTTGATAATTTATAATACTGCCATAGATTTGTTCATGCATGAATACTTGAGTTGCTGCTAGGATACGTCTTTGTTTTGAATATAAACACATTTGTTTCAATATGAGTTTGTAACAATGAAGGAAGAATGCCAGTTTAACTCTTAGGACAGGAAATTTGTGTTCCTCTGCTTCTGCCTTGCGGTTCAGACAAGAACAAAGCACTCAGACACTTTGGATGAGAATGTGAATTGAAGACTTCCACACTTGTCTGCAGTTGCTCTCCCAGATGAATATTACGAATGTATTCGACGTATCCAAAGGTACTATTGCTTTCATAGTTGTCCACTATAAATAATGTTTATTCAATATGTGAAAAGTCGGTTCGGAAATTTGAGAGATCATTGAGTAAAGAAATGAATTATGTTTTGTGATGGAAATTCATTCACAAGCAAACAAAGATTGGACTAATTGTAAGTATAGATGTCGGCTTTCAAGATCTTTATTATAATTGCAGGCTGAAAGTCTCTCTACCACTTGTACTGATAACACATTATTTGTTTTGCACACATATCCTGTGAACACGTTAGTCCTGTTTCAAAAGTCTAAACATTCATTGCCACTAGGATTTGCAAAATATCGCCGCAAATCTAGAAAAGCTATGTCTGGTGGGTAGGTGGGATCAACAGCAAGTTTAGTTAAATCCGGAATGGTAACTAGTGTGCTCTAAAATTCAAAATAAGGCGTTTTAGTGTTGAAATGGGTGACATTGGCCGGGAGCGCAATGTTTTTTATTCGTGCCTTATTTTTGATTTTTCGGTTAATGTCACTAACTGCTAAACGTACTGTTGTTTGATTGTAAATCTCTAATAAAAAATGACCATCATTTTGTTAGTTTTCAAGAATTTTTCCATATTTCAATGTTCTGTCACACTTTGTAAGTGTTAGCATTGTCGAGAATGAATTTCATTGCAAGAACTACGAGAGTATAACATTTGTCGCACATTTCTACATGTTCAGTTACCACTTATACCGATAACACTTGATTGGTTGTGCGTTTGCATCATTCATACATTTTATTAATATCTACACCTGACTATGCATATATTTTGACATTTTGATTTGCATTGTATTGACGTGCATTCAGTTAAATTATTTCTCGTGTAAAGGAGAGATCAACACCAAGTTTCACTAAATTTCGAATGGGAACTTGCATAGCCTGACATTCAAAATGAATCGTCTTGCTTTTGGAACGGGTGACCGTAGCCGGGGGCACAATAATCTTTCATTCACGCCATGTTTTTGAGTTTTCGGTTATTGCCGCTAACTGTTTAATGTTTCGATAATCAACTACATATTTATTCTTTGTGATAATTTTGCGCCTTACTCAGATGCCTTGTGTGTTCTACTACATATCATATTGTATATATTTGTTAAGATACTATGTTGGTATTTCTCAAAACATTTGGCCGAGAGTTCCTTGCCCAACTAAACGATTAACATGGAAGTGAGTCATGTTTACTGCAATATACTTCCAATCAATGAATTTGTGAAGAATACCATCAATTCTATAAAGTGTTCTGGAAATTTCGTAGGAAATTTATTTCTTCGGTCATTTGATAATGCATTGCGAAATTTTCTCTCAATATGCAGAAATAATATGGCAATAAATTATTCACCGCGTTTGTGACCGCACAATATAGCGCGTTGGGAATATTGAGAGAAGGTGGAAGATATAGTTTTCATTAGGTTTAACAGCAAATAAGTCAATTCAAGAAAAAACGTCTGATTGACATGAAATTTGACCCTAGAATACGAAAACGTAGAAGGTTAATGCACAAGATGTACCCCAAGAAATGTAATTCAAGTTGGCTATATATACATGAATTTGTTTATGTGTGTGTGTGTGTGTGTGTGTAAGTGTTTATTACCTACACCATCACATCATGCGGTCTCATTTATGACTGCATTATTCTCATGACTATCCACATTCGTTTAAGAAAACAGAAATATTGTAACAAAGGTTTGGATGCTATCTTGAATACCATACTACATGGAAATCATTTTCAAGAATATATTTTGATGTGGGCTAAAAGTTTGATTTGCACAGAGTCGAACATCGAATTGGAAGATTTAAGAAAATGATCAGTAATGTAGGCCGCTGGGTTACACCTTTCAATATCAAGAATGAACTAATTGGACAATTAGTCTACAATGAAGTTGATAATTTATAATACTGCCATAGATTTGCTCATGCATGAATACTTGAGTTGCTGCTAGGATACGTCTTTGTTTTGAATATAAACACATTTGTTTCAATATGAGTTTGTAACAATGAAGGAAGAATGCCAGTTTAACTCTTAGGACAGGAAATTTGTGTTCCTCTGCTTCTGCCTTGCGGTTCAGACAAGAACAAAGCACTCAGACACTTTGGATGAGAATGTGAATTGAAGACATCCACACTTGTCTGCAGCTGCTCTCCCAGATGAATATTACGAATGTGTTCGACGTATCCAAAGGTACTATTGCTTTCATAGTTGTCCACTATAAATAATGTTTATTCAATATGTGAAAAGTCGGTTCGGAAATTTGAGAGATCTTTGAGTAAAGAAATGAATTATCTTTTGTGATGGAAATTCATTCACAAACAAACAAAGATTGGACTAATTGTAAGTATAGATGTCGGCTTTCAAGATCTTTATTATAATTGCAGGCTGAAAGTCTCTCTACCACTTGTACTGATAACACATTATTTGTTTTGCACACATATCCTGTGAACACGTTAGTCCTGTTTCAAAAGTCTAAACATTCATTGCCACTAGGATTTGCAAAATATCGCCGCAAATCTAGAAAAGCTATGTCTGGTGGGTAGGTGGGATCAACAGCAAGTTTAATTAAATCCGGAATGGTAACTAGTGTGCTCTAAAATTCAAACTAAGGCGTTTTAGTGTTGAAATGGGTGACATTGGCCGGGGGCGCAATGTTTTTTATTCGCGCCTTCTTTTTGATTTTTCGGTTAATGTCACTAACTGCTAAACGTACTGATGTTTGATTGTAAATCTCTAATAAAAAATGACCATCATTTTGTTAGTTTTCAAGAATTTTTCCATATTTCAATGTTCTGTCACACTTTGTAAGTGTTAGCATTGTCGAGAATGAATTTCATTGCAAGAACTACGAGAGTATAACATTTGTCGCACATTTTTACATGTTCAATTACCACTTACACCGATAACACTTGATTGGTTGTGCGTTTGCATCATTCATACATTTTATTCATATCTACACCTGACTATGCATATATTTTGACATTTTGATTTGCATTGTATGGACGTGCATTCAGTTAAATTATTTCTGGTGTAAAGGAGAGATCAACACCAAGTTTCACTAAATTTCGAATGGGAACTTGCATTCCCTGACATTCAAAATGAATCGTTTTGCTTTTGGAACAGGTGACCGTAGCCGGGGGCACAATAATCTTTCATTCACGCCATGTTTATGAGTTTTCGGTTATTGCCGCTAACTGTTTAATGTTTTGTTAATCAACTACATATTTATTCTTTGTGATAATTTTGCGCCATATTCAGATGCCTTGTGTGTTCTACTACATATCATATTGTATATATTTGTTAAGATACTATGTTGGTATTTCTCAAAACATTTGGCCGAGAGTTCCTTGCCCAACTAAACGATTAACATGGAGGTGAGTCATGTTTACTGCAATATACTTCCAATCAATGAATTTGTGAAGAATACCATCAATTCTATAAAGTGTTCTGGAAATTTCGTAGGAAAATTATTTCTTCTGTCATTTGATAATGCATTGCGAAACTTTCTCTGAATATTCAGAAATAATATGGCAATAAATTATTCACCGCGTTTGTGACCGCACAATATAGCGCTTTGGGAATATTGAGAGAAGGTGGAAGATATAGTTTTCATTAGGTTTAACAGCAAATAAGTCAATTCAAGAAAAAACGTCTGATTGACATGAAATTTGACCCTAGAATACGAAAACGTAGAAGGTTAATGCACAAGTTGTACCTCAAGAAATGTAATTCAAATTGGCTATATAAACATGAATTTGTTTGTGTGTGTGTGTGTGTGTGTGTGTGTAGGTGTTTACTACCTACACCATTACATCATGCGGTCTCATTTATGACTGCATTATTCTCATGACTATCCACTTTCGTTTAAGAAAACAGAAATATTGTAACAAAGGTTTGGATGCTATCTTGAATACCATACTACATGGAAATCATTTTCAAGAATATATTTTGATGTGGGCTAAAAGTTTGATTTGCACAGAGTCGAACATCGAATTGGAAGATTTAAGAAAATGATCAGTAATGTAGGCCGCTGGGTTACACCTTTCAATATCAAGAATGAACTAATTGGACAATTAGTCTACAATGAAGTTGATAATTTATAATACTTCCATAGATTTGCTCATGCATGAATACTTGAGTTGCTGCTAGGATACGTCTTTGTTTTGAATATAAACACTTTTGTTTCAATATGAGTTTGTAACAATGAAGGAAGAATGCCAATTTAACTTTTAGGACAAGATATTTGTGTTCCTCTGCTTCTGCCTTGCGGGTCAGACAAGAACAAAGCACTCAGACACTTTGGATGAGAATGTGAATTGAAGACTTCCACACTTGTCTGCAGCTGCTCTTCCAGATGAATATTACGAATGTGTTCGACGTATCCAAAGGTACTATTGCTTTCATAGTTGTCCACTATAAATAATGTTTATTCAATATGTGAAAAGTCGGTTCGGAAATTTGAGAGATCTTTGAGTAAAGAAATGAATTATCTTTTGTGATGGAAATTCATTCGCAAGCAAACAAAGATTGGACTAATTGTAAGTATAGATGTCGGCTTTCAAGATCTTTATTATAATTGCAGGCTCAAAGTCTCTCTACCACTTGTACTGATAGCACATTATTAGTTTTGCACACATATCCTGTGAACACGTTAGTCCTGTTTCAAAAGTCTAAACATTCATTGCCACTAGGATGTGCAAAATATCGCCGCAAATCTCGAAAAGCTATGTCTGGTGGGTAGGTGGGATCAACAGCAAGTTTAATTAAATCCGGAATGGTAGCTAGTGTGCTCTAAAATTCAAACTAAGGCGTTTTAATGTTGAAATGGGTGACATTGGCCGGGGGCGCAATGTTTTTTATTCGCGCCTTCTTTTTGATTTTTCGGTTAATGTCACTAACTGCTAAACGTACTTTTGTTTGATTGTAAATCTCTAATCAAAAATGACCATCATTTTGTTAGTTTTCAAGAATTTTTCCATATTTCAATGTTCTGTCACACTTTGTAAGTGTTAGCATTGTCGAGAATGAATTTCATTGCAAGAACTACGAAAGTATAACATTTGTCGCACATTTCTACATGTTCAATTACCACTTATACCGATAACACTTGATTGGTTGTGCGTTTGCATCATTCATACATTTTATTCATATCTACACCTGACTATGCATATATTTTGACATTTTGATTTGCATTGTATGGACGTGCATTCAGTTAAATTATTTCTGGTGTAAAGGAGAGATCAACACCAAGTTTCACTAAATTTCGAATGGGAACTTGCATTCCCTGACATTCAAAATGAATCGTTTTGCTTTTGGAACGGGTGACCGTAGCCGGGGGCACAATAATCTTTCATTCACGCCATGTTTATGAGTTTTCGGTTATTGCCGCTAACTGTTTAATGTTTTGTTAATCAACTACATATTTATTCTTTGTGATAATTTTTCGCCATATTCAGATGCCTTGTGTGTTCTACTACATATCATATTGGATATATTTGTTAAGATACTATGTTGGTATTTCTCAAAACATTTGGCCGAGAGTTCCTTGCCCAACTAAACGATTAACATGGAGGTGAGTCACTTTACTGCAATATGCTTCCAATCAATGAATTTGTGAAGAATACCATCAATTCTATAAAGTGTTCTGGAAATTTCGTAGGAAAATTATTTCTTCGGTCATTTGATAATGCATTGCGAAACTTTCTCTCAATATTCAGAAATAATATGGCAATAAATTATTCACCGCGTTTGTGACCGCACAATATAGCGCTTTGGGAATATTGAGAGAAGGTGGAAGATATAGTTTTCATTAGGTTTAACAGCAAATAAGTCAATTCAAGAAAAAACGTCTGATTGATATGAAATTTGACCCTAGAATACGAAAACGTCGAAGGTTAATGCACAAGTTGTACCTCAAGAAATGTAATTCAAGTTGGCTATATATACATGAATTTGTTTATGTGTGTGTGTGTGTGTGTGTGTAGGTGTTTATTGCCTACACCATCACATCATGCGGTCTCATTTATGACTGCATTATTCTCATGACTATCCACATTCGTTTAAGAAAACAGAGATATTGTAACAAAGGTTTGGATGCTATCTTGAATACCATACTACATGGAAATCATTTTCAAGAATATATTTTGATGTGGGCTAAAAGTTTGATTTGCACAGAGTCGAACATCGAATTAGAAGATTTAAGAAAATGATCAGTAATGTAGCCCGCTGGGTTACACCATTCAATATCAAGAATGAACTAATTGGACAATTAGTCTACAATGAAGTTGATAATTTATAATACTGCCATAGATTTGTTCATGCATGAATACTTGAGTTGCTGCTAGGATACGTCTTTGTTTTGAATATAAACACATTTGTTTCAATATGAGTTTGTAACAATGAAGGAAGAATGCCAGTTTAACTCTTAGGACAGGAAATTTGTGTTCCTCTGCTTCTGCCTTGCGGTTCAGACAAGAACAAAGCACTCAGACACTTTGGATGAGAATGTGAATTGAAGACTTCCACACTTGTCTGCAGCTGCTCTCCCAGATGAATATTACGAATGTGTTCGACGTATCCAAAGGTACTATTGCTTTCATAGTTGTCCACTATAAATAATGTTTATTCAATATGTGAAAAGTCGGTTCGGAAATTTGAGAGATCATTGAGTAAAGAAATGAATTATCTTTTGTGATGGAAATTCATTCGCAAGCAAACAAAGATTGGACTAATTGTAAGTATAGATGTCGGCTTTCAAGATCTTTATTATAATTGCAGGCTCAAAGTCTCTCTACCACTTGTACTGATAACACATTATTTGTTTTGCACACATATCTTGTGAACACGTTAGTCCTGTTTCAAAAGTCTAAACATTCATTGCCACTAGGATTTGCAAAATATCGCCGCAAATCTAGAAAAGCTATGTCTGGTGGGTAGGTGGGATCAACAGCAAGTTTAGTTAAATCCGGAATGGTAACTAGTGTGCTCTAAAATTCAAAATAAGGCGTTTTAGTGTTGAAATGGGTGACATTGGCCGGGGGCGCAATGTTTTTTATTCGCGCCTTCTTTTTGATTTTTCGGTTAATGTCACTAACTGCTAAACGTACTGTTGTTTGATTGTAAATCTCTAATCAAAAATGACCATCATTTTTTTAGTTTTCAAGAATTTTTCCATATTTCAATGTTCTGTCACACTTTGTAAGTGTTAGCATTGTCGAGAATGAATTTCATTGCAAGAACTACGAGAGTATAACATTTGTCGCACATTTCTACATGTTCAGTTACCACTTATACCGATAACACTTGATTGGTTGTGCGTTTGCATCATTCATACATGTTATTAATATCTACACCTGACTATGCATATATTTTGACATTTTGATTTGCATTGTATTGACGTGCATTCAGTTAAATTATTTCTGGTGTAAAGGAGAGATCAACACCAAGTTTCACTAAATTTCGAATGGGAACTTGCATAGCCTGACATTCAAAATGAATCGTTTTGCATTTGGAACGGTGACCGTAGCCGGGGGCACAATAATCTTTCATTCACGCCATGTTTTTGAGTTTTCGGTTATTGCCGCTAACTGTTTAATGTTTCGATAATCAACTACATATTTATTCTTTGTGATAATTTTGCGCCTTATTCAGATGCCTTGTGTGTTCTACTACATATCATATTGGATATATTTGTTAAGATACTATGTTGGTATTTCTCAAAACATTTGGCCGAGAGTTCCTTGCCCAACTAAACGATTAACATGGAGGTGAGTCATGTTTACTGCAATATACTTCCAATCAATGAATTTGTGAAGAATACCATCAATTCTATAAAGTGTTCTGGAAATTTCGTAGGAAAATTATTTCTTCTGTCATTTGATAATGCATTGCGAAACTTTCTCTGAATATTCAGAAATAATATGGCAATAAATTATTCACCGCGTTTGTGACCGCACAATATAGCGCTTTGGGAATATTGAGAGAAGGTGGAAGATATAGTTTTCATTAGGTTTAACAGCAAATAAGTCAATTCAAGAAAAAACGTCTGATTGACATGAAATTTGACCCTAGAATACGAAAACGTAGAAGGTTAATGCACAAGTTGTACCTCAAGAAATGTAATTCAAATTGGCTATATAAACATGAATTTGTTTGTGTGTGTGTGTGTGTGTGTGTGTAGGTGTTTATTACCTACACCATTACATCATGCGGTCTCATTTATGACTGCATTATTCTCATGACTATCCACTTTCGTTTAAGAAAACAGAAATATTGTAACAAAGGTTTGGATGCTATCTTGAATACCATACTACATGGAAATCATTTTCAAGAATATATTTTGATGTGGGCGAAAAATTTGATTTGCACAGAGTCGAACATCGAATTGGAAGATTTAAGAAAACGATCAGTAATGTAGGCCGCTGGGTTACACCTTTCAATATCAAGAATGAACTAATTGGACAATTAGTCTACAATGAAGTTGATAATTTATAATACTGCCATTGATTTGCTCATGCATGAATACTTGAGTTGCTGCTAGGATACGTCTTTGTTTTGAATATAAACACTTTTGTTTCAATATGAGTTTGTAACAATGAAGGAAGAATGCCAGTTTAACTTTTAGGACAAGATATTTGTGTTCCTCTGCTTCTGTCTTGCGGTTCAGACAAGAACAAAGCACTCAGACACTTTGGATGAGAATGTGAATTGAAGACTTCCACACTTGTCTGCAGCTGCTCTTCCAGATGAATATTACGAATGTGTTCGACGTATCCAAAGGTACTATTGCTTTCATAGTTGTCCACTATAAATAATGTTTATTCAATATGTGAAAAGTCGGTTCGGAAATTTGAGAGATCTTTGAGTAAAGAAATGAATTATCTTTTGTGATGGAAATTCATTCGCAAGCAAACAAAGATTGGACTAATTGTAAGTATAGATGTCGGCTTTCAAGATCTTTATTATAATTGCAGGCTCAAAGTCTCTCTACCACTTGTACTGATAACACATTATTTGTTTTGCACACATGTCCTGTGAACACGTTAGTCCTGTTTCAAAAGTCTAAACATTCATTGCCACTACGATTTGCAAAATTTCGCCGCAAATCTAGAAAAGCTATGTCTGGTGGGTAGGTGGGATCAACAGCAAGTTTAATTAAATCCGGAATGGTAACTAGTGTGCTCTAAAATTCAAACTAAGGCGTTTTAGTGTTGAAATGGGTGACATTGGCCGGGGGCGCAATGTTTTTTATTCGCGCCTTCTTTTTGATTTTTCGGTTAATGTCACTAACTGCTAAACGTACTGTTGTTTGATTGTAAATCTCTAATAAAAAATAACCATCATTTTGTTAGTTTTCAAGAATTTTCCATATTTCAATGTTCTGTCACACTTTGTAAGTGTTAGCATTGTCGAGAATGAATTTCATTGCAAGAACTACGAGAGTATAACATTTGTCGCACATTTCTACATGTTCAATTACCACTTATACCGATAACACTTGATTGGTTGTGCGTTTGCGTCATTCATACATTTTATTTATATCTATACCTGACTATGCATATATTTTGACATTTTGATTTGCATTGTATGGACGTGCATTCAGTTAAATTATTTCTGGTGTAAAGGAGAGATCAACACCAAGTTTCACTAATTTCGAATGGGAACGTGCATTCCCTGACATTCAAAATGAATCGTTTTGCTTTTGGAACGGGTGACCGTAGCCGGGGGCACAATAATCTTTCATTCACGCCATGTTTTTGAGTTTTCGGTTATTGCCGCTAACTGTTTAATGTTTTGTTAATCAACTACATATTTATTCTTTGTGATAATTTTGCGCCATATTCAGATGCCTTGTGTGTTCTACTACATATCATATTGTATATATTTGTTAAGATACTATGTTGGTATTTCTCAAAACATTTGGCCGAGAGTTCCTAACCCAACTAAACGATTAACATGGAGGTGAGTCATGTTTACTGCAATATACTTCCAATCAATGAATTTGTGAAGAATACCATCAATTCTATAAAGTGTTCTGGAAATTTCGTAGGAAAATTATTTCTTCTGTCATTTGATAATGCATTGCGAAACTTTCTCTGAATATTCAGAAATAATATGGCAATAAATTATTCACCGCGTTTGTGACCGCACAATATAGCGCTTTGGGAATATTGAGAGAAGGTGGAAGATATAGTTTTCATTAGGTTTAACAGCAAATAAGTCAATTCAAGAAAAAACGTCTGATTGACATGAAATTTGACCCTAGAATACGAAAACGTAGAAGGTTAATGCACAAGTTGTACCTCAAGAAATGTAATTCAAATTGGCTATATAAACATGAATTTGTTTATGTGTGTGTGTGTGTGTGTAGGTGTTTATTACCTACACCATCACATCATGCGGTCTTATTTATGACTGCATTATTCTTGACTATCCACATTCGTTTAAGAAAACAGAAATATTGTAACAAAGGTTTGGATGCTATCTTGAATACCATACTACATGGAAATCATTTTCAAGAATATATTTTGATGTGGGCTAAAAGTTTGATTTGCACAGAGTCGAACATCGAATTGGAAGATTTAGGAAAATGATCAGTAGTGTAGGCCGCTGGGTTACACCTTTCAATATCAAGAATGAACTAATTGGACAATTAGTCTACAATGAAGTTGATAAATTATAATACTGCCATAGATTTGCTCATGCATGAATACTTGAGTTGCTGCTAGGATACGTCTTTGTTTTGAATATAAACACTTTTGTTTCAATATGAGTTTGTAACAATGAAGGAAGAATGCCAGTTTAACTTTTAGGACAAGATATTTGTGTTCCTCTGCTTCTGCCTTGCGGGTCAGACAAGAACAAAGCACTCAGACACTTTGGATGAGAATGTGAATTGAAGACTTCCACACTTGTCTGCAGCTGCTCTTCCAGATGAATATTACGAATGTGTTCGACGTATCCAAAGGTACTATTGCTTTCATAGTTGTCCACTATAAATAATGTTTATTCAATATGTGAAAAGTCGGTTCGGAAATTTGAGAGATCTTTGAGTAAAGAAATGAATTATCTTTTGTGATGGAAATTCATTCGCAAGCAAACAAAGATTGGACTAATTGTAAGTATAGATGTCGGCTTTCAAGATCTTTATTATAATTGCAGGCTCAAAGTCTCTCTACCACTTGTACTGATAACACATTATTTGTTTTGCACACATATCCTGTGAACACGTTAGTCCTGTTTCAAAAGTCTAAACATTCATTGCCACTAGGATTTGCAAAATATCGCCGCAAATCTCGAAAAGCTATGTCTGGTGGGTAGGTGGGATCAACAGCAAGTTTAATTAAATCCGGAATGGTAACTAGTGTGCTCTAAAAGTCAAAATAAGGCGTTTTAATGTTGAAATGGGTGACATTGGCCGGGGGCGCAATGTTTTTTATTCGCGCCTTCTTTTTGATTTTTCGGTTAATGTCACTAACTGCTAAACGTACTGTTGTTTGATTGTAAATCTCTAATCAAAAATGACCATCATTTTGTTAGTTTTCAAGAATTTTTCCATATTTCAATGTTCTGTCACACTTTGTAAGTGTTAGCATTGTCGAGAATGAATTTCATTGCAAGAACTACGAAAGTATAACATTTGTCGCACATTTCTACATGTTCAATTACCACTTATACCGATAACACTTGATTGGTTGTGCGTTTGCATCATTCATACATTTTATTCATATCTACACCTGACTATGCATATATTTTGACATTTTGATTTGCATTGATTGGACGTGCATTCAGTTAAATTATTTCTGGTGTAAAGGAGAGATCAACACCAAGTTTCACTAAATTTCGAATGGGAACTTGCATTCCCTGACATTCAAAATGAATCGTTTTGCTTTTGGAACGGGTGACCGTAGCCGGGGGCACAATAATCTTTCATTCACGCCATGTTTATGAGTTTTCGGTTATTGCCGCTAACTGTTTAATGTTTTGTTAATCAACTACATATTTATTCTTTGTGATAATTTTTCGCCATATTCAGATGCCTTGTGTGTTCTACTACATATCATATTGGATATATTTGTTAAGATACTATGTTGGTATTTCTCAAAACATTTGGCCGAGAGTTCCTTGCCCAACTAAACGATTAACATGGAGGTGAGTCATGTTTACTGCAATATACTTCCAATCAATGAATTTGTGAAGAATACCATCAATTCTATAAAGTGTTCTGGAAATTTCGTAGGAAAATTATTTCTTCGGTCATTTGATAATGCATTGCGATACTTTCTCTCAATATTCAGAAATAATATGGCAATAAATTATTCACCGCGTTTGTGACCGCACAATATAGCGCGTTGGGAATATTGAGAGAAGGTGGAAGATGTAGTTTTCATTAGGTTTAACAGCAAATAAGTCAATTCAAGCAAAAACGTCTGATTGACATGAAATTTGACCCTAGAATACGAAAACGTCGAAGGTTAATGCACAAGTTGTACCTCAAGAAATGTAATTCAAGTTGGCTATATATACATGAAATTTTTTATGTGTGTGTGTGTGTGTGTATGTGTTTATTACCTACACCATCACATCATGCGGTCTCATTTATGACTGCATTATTCTCATGACTATCCACATTCGTTTAAGAAAACAGAAATATTGTAACAAAGGTTTGGATGCTATCTTGAATACCATACTACATGGAAATCATTTTCAAGAATATATTTTGATGTGGGCTAAAAGTTTGATTTGCACAGAGTCGAACATCGAATTAGAAGATTTAAGAAAATGATCAGTAATGTAGCCCGCTGGGTTACACCATTCAATATCAAGAATGAACTAATTGGACAATTAGTCTACAATGAAGTTGATAATTTATAATACTGCCATAGATTTGCTCATGCATGAATACTTGAGTTGCTGCTAGGATACGTCTTTGTTTTGAATATAAACACATTTGTTTCAATATGAGTTTGTAACAATGAAGGAAGAATGCCAGTTTAACTCTTAGGACAGGAAATTTGTGTTCCTCTGCTTCTGCCTTGCGGTTCAGACAAGAACAAAGCACTCAGACACTTTGGATGAGAATGTGAATTGAAGACTTCCACACTTGTCTGCAGCTGCTCTCCCAGATGAATATTACGAATGTGTTCGACGTATCCAAAGGTACTATTGCTTTCATAGTTGTCCACTATAAATAATGTTTATTCAATATGTGAAAAGTCGGTTCGGAAATTTGAGAGATCTTTGAGTAAAGAAATGAATTATCTTTTGTGATGGAAATTCATTCGCAAGCAAACAAAGATTGGACTAATTGTAAGTATAGATGTCGGCTTTCAAGATCTTTATTATAATTGCAGGCTCAAAGTCTCTCTACCACTTGTACTGATAACACATTATTTGTTTTGCACACATATCCTGTGAACACGTTAGTCCTGTTTCAAAAGTCTAAACATTCATTGCCACTAGGATTTGCAAAATATCGCCGCAAATCTAGAAAAGCTATGTCTGGTGGGTAGGTGGGATCAACAGCAAGTTTAATTAAATCCGGAATGTTAACTAATGTGCTCTAAAATTCAAAATAAGGCCTTTTAGTGTTGAAATGGGTGACATTGGCCGGGAGCGCAATATTTTTTATTCGCGCCTTCTTTTTGATTTTTCGGTTAATGTCACTAACTGCTAAACGTACTGTTGTTTGATTGTAAAACTCTAATCAAAAATGACCATCATTTTGTTAGTTTTCAAGAATTTTTCCATATTTCAATGTTCTGTCACACTTTGTAAGTGTTAGCATTGTCGAGAATGAATTTCATTGCAAGAACTACGAGAGTATAACATTTGTCGCACATTTCTACATGTTCAATTACCACTTATACCGATAACACTTGATTGGTTGTGCGTTTGCATCATTCATACATTTTATTCATATCTACACCTGACTATGCATATATTTTGACATTTTGATTTGCATTGTATTGACGTGCATTCAGTTAAATTATTTCTGGTGTAAAGGAGAGATCAACACCAAGTTTCACTAAATTTCGAATGGGAACTTGCATAGCCTGACATTCAAAATGAATCGTTTTGCTTTTGGAACGGGTGACCGTAGCCGGGGGCACAATAATCTTTCATTCACGCCATGTTTTTGAGTTTTCGGTTATTGCCGCTAACTGTTTAATGTTTCGTTAATCAACTACATATTTATTCTTTGTGATAATTTTGCGCCATATTCAGATGCCTTGTGTGTTCTACTACATATCATATTGGATATATTTGTTAAGATAATATGTTGGTATTTCTCAAAACATTTGGCCGAGAGTTCCTTGCCCAACTAAACGATTAACATGGAAGTGAGTCATGTTTACTGCAATATACTTCCAATCAATGAATTTGTGAAGAATACCATCAATTCTATAAAGTGTTCTGGAAATTTCGTAGGAAAATTATTTCTTCGGTCATTTGATAATGCATTGCGAAATTTTCTCTCAATATTCATAAATAGTATATCAATAAATTATTCACCGCGTTTGTGACCGCACAATATAGAGCGTTGGGAATATTGAGAGAAGGTGGAAGATATAGTTTTCATTAGGTTTAACAGCAAATAAGTCAATTCAAGAAAAAACGTCTGATTGACATGAAATTTGACCCTAGAATACGAAAACGTAGAAGGTTAATGCACAAGTTGTACCTCAAGAAATGTAATTCAAATTGGCTATATAAACATGAATTTGTTTGTGTGTGTGTGTGTGTGTGTGTGTGTAGGTGTCTATTACTTACACCATCACATCATGCGGTCTCATTTATGACTGCATTATTCTCATGACTATCCACTTTCGTTTAAGAAAACAGAAATATTGTAACAAAGGTTTGGATGCTATCTTGAATACCATACTACATGGAAATAATTTTCAAGAATATATTTTGATGTGGGCTAAAAGTTTGATTTGCACAGAGTCGAACATCGAATTGGAAGATTTAAGAAAATGATCAGTAATGTAGGCCGCTGGGTTACACCTTTCAATATCAAGAATGAACTAATTGGACAATTAGTCTACAATGAAGTTGATAATTTATAATACTGCCATAGATTTGCTCATGCATGAATACTTGAGTTGCTGCTAGGATACGTCTTTGTTTTGAATATAAACACATTTGTTTCAATATGAGTTTGTAACAATGAAGGAAGAATGCCAGTTTAACTC
Organism: Lepisma saccharinum; assembly: GCF_977018435.1. NCBI lineage: Eukaryota > Metazoa > Arthropoda > Insecta > Zygentoma > Lepismatidae > Lepisma > Lepisma saccharinum. The sequence continues at coordinate 32,727,177 of NC_139239.1, read as the reverse complement.
TTAGGACAGGAAATTTGTGTTCCTCTGCTTCTGCCTTGCGGTTCAGACAAGAACAAAGCACTCAGACACTTTGGATGAGAATGTGAATTGAAGACTTCCACACTTGTCTGCAGTTGCTCTCCCAGATGAATATTACGAATGTGTTCGACGTATCCAAAGGTACTATTGCTTTCATAGTTGTCCACTATAAATAATGTTTATTCAATATGTGAAAAGTCGGTTCGGAAATTTGAGAGATCTTTGAGTAAAGAAATGAATTATCTTTTGTGATGGAAATTCATTCACAAGCAAACAAAGATTGGACTAATTGTAAGTATAGATGTCGGCTTTCAAGATCTTTATTATAATTGCAGGCTCAAAGTCTCTCTACCACTTGTACTGATAACACATTATTTGTTTTGCACACATATCTTGTGAACACGTTAGTCCTGTTTCAAAAGTCTAAACATTCATTGCCACTAGGATTTGCAAAATATCGCCGCAAATCTAGAAAAGCTATGTCTGGTGGGTAGGTGGGATCAACAGCAAGTTTAGTTAAAACCGGAATGGTAACTAGTGTGCTCTAAAATTCAAAATAAGGCGTTTTAGTGTTGAAATGGGTGACATTGGCCGGGGGCGCAATGTTTTTTATTCGCGCCTTCTTTTTGATTTTTCGGTTAATGTCACTAACTGCTAAACGTACTGTTGTTTGATTGTAAATCTCTAGTCAAAAATGACCATCATTTTGTTAGTTTTCAAGAATTTTTCCATATTTCAATGTTCTGTCACACTTTGTAAGTGTTAGCATTGTCGAGAATGAATTTCATTGCAAGAACTACGAAAGTATAACATTTGTCGCACATTTCTACATGTTCAATTACCACTTATACCGATAACACTTGATTGGTTGTGCGTTTGCATCATTCATACATTTTATTCATATCTACACCTGACTATGCATATATTTTGACATTTTGATTTGCATTGTATGGACGTGCATTCAGTTAAATTATTTCTGGTGTAAAGGAGAGATCAACACCAAGTTTCACTAAATTTCGAATGGGAACTTGCATTCCCTGACATTCAAAATGAATCGTTTTGCTTTTGGAACGGGTGACCGTAGCCGGGGGCACAATAATCTTTCATTCACGCCATGTTTATGAGTTTTCGGTTATTGCCGCTAACTGTTTAATGTTTTGTTAATCAACTACATATTTATTCTTTGTGATAATTTTTCGCCATATTCAGATGCCTTGTGTGTTCTACTACATATCATATTGTATATATTTGTTAAGATACTATGTTGGTATTTCTCAAAACATTTGGCCGAGAGTTCCTTGCCCAACTAAACGATTAACATGGAGGTGAGTCATGTTTACTGCAATATACTTCCAATCAATGAATTTGTGAAGAATACCATCAATTCTATAAAGTGTTCTGGAAATTTCGTAGGAAAATTATTTCTTCGGTCATTTGATAATGCATTGCGATACTTTCTCTCAATATTCAGAAATAATATGGCAATAAATTATTCACCGCGTTTGTGACCGCACAATATAGCGCGTTGGGAATATTGAGAGAAGGTGGAAGATGTAGTTTTCATTAGGTTTAACAGCAAATAAGTCAATTCAAGCAAAAACGTCTGATTGACATGAAATTTGACCCTAGAATACGAAAACGTCGAAGGTTAATGCACAAGTTGTACCTCAAGAAATGTAATTCAAGTTGGCTATATATACATGAATTTTTTTATGTGTGTGTGTGTGTGTGTATGTGTTTATTACCTACACCATCACATCATGCGGTCTCATTTATGACTGCATTATTCTCATGACTATCCACATTCGTTTAAGAAAACAGAAATATTGTAACAAAGGTTTGGATGCTATCTTGAATACCATACTACATGGAAATCATTTTCAAGAATATATTTTGATGTGGGCTAAAAGTTTGATTTGCACAGAGTCGAACATCGAATTAGAAGATTTAAGAAAATGATCAGTAATGTAGCCCGCTGGGTTACACCATTCAATATCAAGAATGAACTAATTGGACAATTAGTCTACAATGAAGTTGATAATTTATAATACTGCCATAGATTTGCTCATGCATGAATACTTGAGTTGCTGCTAGGATACGTCTTTGTTTTGAATATAAACACATTTGTTTCAATATGAGTTTGTAACAATGAAGGAAGAATGCCAGTTTAACTCTTAGGACAGGAAATTTGTGTTCCTCTGCTTCTGCCTTGCGGTTCAGACAAGAACAAAGCACTCAGACACTTTGGATGAGAATGTGAATTGAAGACTTCCACACTTGTCTGCAGCTGCTCTCCCAGATGAATATTACGAATGTGTTCGACGTATCCAAAGGTACTATTGCTTTCATAGTTGTCCACTATAAATAATGTTTATTCAATATGTGAAAAGTCGGTTCGGAAATTTGAGAGATCTTTGAGTAAAGAAATGAATTATCTTTTGTGATGGAAATTCATTCGCAAGCAAACAAAGATTGGACTAATTGTAAGTATAGATGTCGGCTTTCAAGATCTTTATTATAATTGCAGGCTCAAAGTCTCTCTACCACTTGTACTGATAACACATTATTTGTTTTGCACACATATCCTGTGAACACGTTAGTCCTGTTTCAAAAGTCTAAACATTCATTGCCACTAGGATTTGCAAAATATCGCCGCAAATCTAGAAAAGCTATGTCTGGTGGGTAGGTGGGATCAACAGCAAGTTTAATTAAATCCGGAATGTTAACTAGTGTGCTCTAAAATTCAAAATAAGGCGTTTTAGTGTTGAAATGGGTGACATTGGCCGGGAGCGCAATATTTTTTATTCGCGCCTTCTTCTTGATTTTTCGGTTAATGTCACTAACTGCTAAACGTACTGTTGTTTGATTGTAAAACTCTAATCAAAAATGACCATCATTTTGTTAGTTTTCAAGAATTTTTCCATATTTCAATGTTCTGTCACACTTTGTAAGTGTTAGCATTGTCGAGAATGAATTTCATTGCAAGAACTACGAGAGTATAACATTTGTCGCACATTTCTACATGTTCAATTACCACTTATACCGATAACACTTGATTGGTTGTGCGTTTGCATCATTCATACATTTTATTCATATCTACACCTGACTATGCATATATTTTGACATTTTGATTTGCATTGTATTGACGTGCATTCAGTGAAATTATTTCTGGTGTAAAGGAGAGATCAACACCAAGTTTCACTAAATTTCGAATGGGAACTTGCATAGCCTGACATTCAAAATGAATCGTTTTGCTTTTGGAACGGGTGACCGTAGCCGGGGGCACAATAATCTTTCATTCACGCCATGTTTTTGAGTTTTCGGTTATTGCCGCTAACTGTTTAATGTTTCGTTAATCAACTACATATTTATTCTTTGTGATAATTTTGCGCCATATTCAGATGCCTTGTGTGTTCTACTACATATCATATTGGATATATTTGTTAAGATAATATGTTGGTATTTCTCAAAACATTTGGCCGAGAGTTCCTTGCCCAACTAAACGATTAACATGGAAGTGAGTCATGTTTACTGCAATATACTTCCAATCAATGAATTTGTGAAGAATACCATCAATTCTATAAAGTGTTCTGGAAATTTCGTAGGAAAATTATTTCTTCGGTCATTTGATAATGCATTGCGAAATTTTCTCTCAATATTCATAAATAATATATCAATAAATTATTCACCGCGTTTGTGACCGCACAATATAGAGCGTTGGGAATATTGAGAGAAGGTGGAAGATATAGTTTTCATTAGGTTTAACAGCAAATAAGTCAATTCAAGAAAAAACGTCTGATTGACATGAAATTTGACCCTAGAATACGAAAACGTAGAAGGTTAATGCACAAGTTGTACCTCAAGAAATGTAATTCAAATTGGCTATATAAACATGAATTTGTTTGTGTGTGTGTGTGTGTGTGTGTGTGTAGGTGTCTATTACTTACACCATCACATCATGCGGTCTCATTTATGACTGCATTATTCTCATGACTATCCACTTTCGTTTAAGAAAACAGAAATATTGTAACAAAGGTTTGGATGCTATCTTGAATACCATACTACATGGAAATAATTTTCAAGAATATATTTTGATGTGGGCTAAAAGTTTGATTTGCACAGAGTCGAACATCGAATTGGAAGATTTAAGAAAATGATCAGTAATGTAGGCCGCTGGGTTACACCTTTCAATATCAAGAATGAACTAATTGGACAATTAGTCTACAATGAAGTTGATAATTTATAATACTGCCATAGATTTGCTCATGCATGAATACTTGAGTTGCTGCTAGGATACGTCTTTGTTTTGAATATAAACACATTTGTTTCAATATGAGTTTGTAACAATGAAGGAAGAATGCCAGTTTAACTCTTAGGACAGGAAATTTGTGTTCCTCTGCTTCTGCCTTGCGGTTCAGACAAGAACAAAGCACTCAGACACTTTGGATGAGAATGTGAATTGAAGACTTCCACACTTGTCTGCAGTTGCTCTCCCAGATGAATATTACGAATGTGTTCGACGTATCCAAAGGTACTATTGCTTTCATAGTTGTCCACTATAAATAATGTTTATTCAATATGTGAAAAGTCGGTTCGGAAATTTGAGAGATCTTTGAGTAAAGAAATGAATTATCTTTTGTGATGGAAATTCATTCACAAGCAAACAAAGATTGGACTAATTGTAAGTATAGATGTCGGCTTTCAAGATCTTTATTATAATTGCAGGCTCAAAGTCTCTCTACCACTTGTACTGATAACACATTATTTGTTTTGCACACATATCTTGTGAACACGTTAGTCCTGTTTCAAAAGTCTAAACATTCATTGCCACTAGGATTTGCAAAATATCGCCGCAAATCTAGAAAAGCTATGTCTGGTGGGTAGGTGGGATCAACAGCAAGTTTAGTTAAAACCGGAATGGTAACTAGTGTGCTCTAAAATTCAAAATAAGGCGTTTTAGTGTTGAAATGGGTGACATTGGCCGGGGGCGCAATGTTTTTTATTCGCGCCTTCTTTTTGATTTTTCGGTTAATGTCACTAACTGCTAAACGTACTGTTGTTTGATTGTAAATCTCTAATAAAAAATGACCATCATTTTTTTAGTTTTCAAGAATTTTTCCATATTTCAATGTTCTGTCACACTTTGTAAGTGTTAGCATTGTCGAGAATGAATTTCATTGCAAGAACTACGAGAGTATAACATTTGTCGCACATTTCTACATGTTCAGTTACCACTTATACCGATAACACTTGATTGGTTGTGCGTTTGCATCATTCATACATGTTATTAATATCTACACCTGACTATGCATATATTTTGACATTTTGATTTGCATTGTATTGACGTGCATTCAGTTAAATTATTTCTGGTGTAAAGGAGAGATCAACACCAAGTTTCACTAAATTTCGAATGGGAACTTGCATAGCCTGACATTCAAAATGAATCGTTTTGCATTTGGAACGGTGACCGTAGCCGGGGGCACAATAATCTTTCATTCACGCCATGTTTTTGAGTTTTCGGTTATTGCCGCTAACTGTTTAATGTTTCGATAATCAACTACATATTTATTCTTTGTGATAATTTTGCGCCTTATTCAGATGCCTTGTGTGTTCTACTACATATCATATTGGATATATTTGTTAAGATACTATGTTGGTATTTCTCAAAACATTTGGCCGAGAGTTCCTTGCCCAACTAAACGATTAACATGGAGGTGAGTCATGTTTACTGCAATATACTTCCAATCAATGAATTTGTGAAGAATACCATCAATTCTATAAAGTGTTCTGGAAATTTCGTAGGAAAATTATTTCTTCTGTCATTTGATAATGCATTGCGAAACTTTCTCTGAATATTCAGAAATAATATGGCAATAAATTATTCACCGCGTTTGTGACCGCACAATATAGCGCTTTGGGAATATTGAGAGAAGGTGGAAGATATAGTTTTCATTAGGTTTAACAGCAAATAAGTCAATTCAAGAAAAAACGTCTGATTGACATGAAATTTGACCCTAGAATACGAAAACGTAGAAGGTTAATGCACAAGTTGTACCTCAAGAAATGTAATTCAAATTGGCTATATAAACATGAATTTGTTTGTGTGTGTGTGTGTGTGTGTGTGTAGGTGTTTATTACCTACACCATTACATCATGCGGTCTCATTTATGACTGCATTATTCTCATGACTATCCACTTTCGTTTAAGAAAACAGAAATATTGTAACAAAGGTTTGGATGCTATCTTGAATACCATACTACATGGAAATCATTTTCAAGAATATATTTTGATGTGGGCGAAAAATTTGATTTGCACAGAGTCGAACATCGAATTGGAAGATTTAAGAAAACGATCAGTAATGTAGGCCGCTGGGTTACACCTTTCAATATCAAGAATGAACTAATTGGACAATTAGTCTACAATGAAGTTGATAATTTATAATACTGCCATTGATTTGCTCATGCATGAATACTTGAGTTGCTGCTAGGATACGTCTTTGTTTTGAATATAAACACTTTTGTTTCAATATGAGTTTGTAACAATGAAGGAAGAATGCCAGTTTAACTTTTAGGACAAGATATTTGTGTTCCTCTGCTTCTGCCTTGCGGGTCAGACAAGAACAAAGCACTCAGACACTTTGGATGAGAATGTGAATTGAAGACTTCCACACTTGTCTGCAGCTGCTCTTCCAGATGAATATTACGAATGTGTTCGACGTATCCAAAGGTACTATTGCTTTCATAGTTGTCCACTATAAATAATGTTTATTCAATATGTGAAAAGTCGGTTCGGAAATTTGAGAGATCTTTGAGTAAAGAAATGAATTATCTTTTGTGATGGAAATTCATTCGCAAGCAAACAAAGATTGGACTAATTGTAAGTATAGATGTCGGCTTTCAAGATCTTTATTATAATTGCAGGCTCAAAGTCTCTCTACCACTTGTACTGATAACACATTATTTGTTTTGCACACATGTCCTGTGAACACGTTAGTCCTGTTTCAAAAGTCTAAACATTCATTGCCACTACGATTTGCAAAATTTCGCCGCAAATCTAGAAAAGCTATGTCTGGTGGGTAGGTGGGATCAACAGCAAGTTTAATTAAATCCGGAATGGTAACTAGTGTGCTCTAAAATTCAAACTAAGGCGTTTTAGTGTTGAAATGGGTGACATTGGCCGGGGGCGCAATGTTTTTTATTCGCGCCTTCTTTTTGATTTTTCGGTTAATGTCACTAACTGCTAAACGTACTGTTGTTTGATTGTAAATCTCTAATAAAAAATAACCATAATTTTGTTAGTTTTCAAGAATTTTCCATATTTCAATGTTCTGTCACACTTTGTAAGTGTTAGCATTGTCGAGAATGAATTTCATTGCAAGAACTACGAGAGTATAACATTTGTCGCACATTTCTACATGTTCAATTACCACTTATACCGATAACACTTGATTGGTTGTGCGTTTGCGTCATTCATACATTTTATTTATATCTACACCTGACTATGCATATATTTTGACATTTTGATTTGCATTGTATGGACGTGCATTCAGTTAAATTATTTCTGGTGTAAAGGAGAGATCAACACCAAGTTTCACTAATTTCGAATGGGAACTTGCATTCCCTGACATTCAAAATGAATCGTTTTGCTTTTGGAACGGGTGACCGTAGCCGGGGGCACAATAATCTTTCATTCACGCCATGTTTTTGAGTTTTCGGTTATTGCCGCTAACTGTTTAATGTTTTGTTAATCAACTACATATTTATTCTTTGTGATAATTTTGCGCCATATTCAGATGCCTTGTGTGTTCTACTACATATCATATTGTATATATTTGTTAAGATACTATGTTGGTATTTCTCAAAACATTTGGCCGAGAGTTCCTAACCCAACTAAACGATTAACATGGAGGTGAGTCATGTTTACTGCAATATACTTCCAATCAATGAATTTGTGAAGAATACCATCAATTCTATAAAGTGTTCTGGAAATTTCGTAGGAAAATTATTTCTTCTGTCATTTGATAATGCATTGCGAAACTTTCTCTGAATATTCAGAAATAATATGGCAATAAATTATTCACCGCGTTTGTGACCGCACAATATAGCGCTTTGGGAATATTGAGAGAAGGTGGAAGATATAGTTTTCATTAGGTTTAACAGCAAATAAGTCAATTCAAGAAAAAACGTCTGATTGACATGAAATTTGACCCTAGAATACGAAAACGTAGAAGGTTAATGCACAAGTTGTACCTCAAGAAATGTAATTCAAATTGGCTATATAAACATGAATTTGTTTATGTGTGTGTGTGTGTGTGTAGGTGTTTATTACCTACACCATCACATCATGCGGTCTTATTTATGACTGCATTATTCTTGACTATCCACATTCGTTTAAGAAAACAGAAATATTGTAACAAAGGTTTGGATGCTATCTTGAATACCATACTACATGGAAATCATTTTCAAGAATATATTTTGATGTGGGCTAAAAGTTTGATTTGCACAGAGTCGAACATCGAATTGGAAGATTTAGGAAAATGATCAGTAGTGTAGGCCGCTGGGTTACACCTTTCAATATCAAGAATGAACTAATTGGACAATTAGTCTACAATGAAGTTGATAAATTATAATACTGCCATAGATTTGCTCATGCATGAATACTTGAGTTGCTGCTAGGATACGTCTTTGTTTTGAATATAAACACTTTTGTTTCAATATGAGTTTGTAACAATGAAGGAAGAATGCCAGTTTAACTTTTAGGACAAGATATTTGTGTTCCTCTGCTTCTGCCTTGCGGGTCAGACAAGAACAAAGCACTCAGACACTTTGGATGAGAATGTGAATTGAAGACTTCCACACTTGTCTGCAGCTGCTCTTCCAGATGAATATTACGAATGTGTTCGACGTATCCAAAGGTACTATTGCTTTCATAGTTGTCCACTATAAATAATGTTTATTCAATATGTGAAAAGTCGGTTCGGAAATTTGAGAGATCTTTGAGTAAAGAAATGAATTATCTTTTGTGATGGAAATTCATTCGCAAGCAAACAAAGATTGGACTAATTGTAAGTATAGATGTCGGCTTTCAAGATCTTTATTATAATTGCAGGCTCAAAGTCTCTCTACCACTTGTACTGATAACACATTATTTGTTTTGCACACATATCCTGTGAACACGTTAGTCCTGTTTCAAAAGTCTAAACATTCATTGCCACTAGGATTTGCAAAATATCGCCGCAAATCTCGAAAAGCTATGTCTGGTGGGTAGGTGGGATCAACAGCAAGTTTAATTAAATCCGGAATGGTAACTAGTGTGCTCTAAAAGTCAAAATAAGGCGTTTTAATGTTGAAATGGGTGACATTGGCCGGGGGCGCAATGTTTTTTATTCGCGCCTTATTTTTGATTTTTCGGTTAATGTCACTAACTGCTAAACGTACTGTTGTTTGATTGTAAATCTCTAATCAAAAATGACCATCATTTTGTTAGTTTTCAAGAATTTTTCCATATTTCAATGTTCTGTCACACTTTGTAAGTGTTAGCATTGTCGAGAATGAATTTCATTGCAAGAACTACGAAAGTATAACATTTGTCGCACATTTCTACATGTTCAATTACCACTTATGCCGATAACACTTGATTGGTTGTGCGTTTGCATCATTCATACATTTTATTCATATCTACACCTGACTATGCATATATTTTGACATTTTGATTTGCATTGTATGGACGTGCATTCAGTTAAATTATTTCTGGTGTAAAGGAGAGATCAACACCAAGTTTCACTAAATTTCGAATGGGAACTTGCATTCCCTGACATTCAAAATGAATCGTTTTGCTTTTGGAACGGGTGACCGTAGCCGGGGGCACAATAATCTTTCATTCACGCCATGTTTATGAGTTTTCGGTTATTGCCGCTAACTGTTTAATGTTTTGTTAATCAACTACATATTTATTCTTTGTGATAATTTTTCGCCATATTCAGATGCCTTGTGTGTTCTACTACATATCATATTGGATATATTTGTTAAGATACTATGTTGGTATTTCTCAAAACATTTGGCCGAGAGTTCCTTGCCCAACTAAACGATTAACATGGAGGTGAGTCATGTTTACTGCAATATACTTCCAATCAATGAATTTGTGAAGAATACCATCAATTCTATAAAGTGTTCTGGAAATTTCGTAGGAAAATTATTTCTTCGGTCATTTGATAATGCATTGCGAAACTTTCTCTCAATATTCAGAAATAATATGGCAATAAATTATTCACCGCGTTTGTGACCGCACAATATAGCGCTTTGGGAATATTGAGAGAAGGTGGAAGATGTAGTTTTCATTAGGTTTAACAGCAAATAAGTCAATTCAAGCAAAAACGTCTGATTGACATGAAATTTGACCCTAGAATACGAAAACGTCGAAGGTTAATGCACAAGTTGTACCTCAAGAAATGTAATTCAAGTTGGCTATATATACATGAATTTTTTTATGTGTGTGTGTGTGTGTGTGTGTATGTGTTTATTACCTACACCATCACATCATGCGGTCTCATTTATGACTGCATTATTCTCATGACTATCCACATTCGTTTAAGAAAACAGAAATATTGTAACAAAGGTTTGGATGCTATCTTGAATACCATACTACATGGAAATCATTTTCAAGAATATATTTTGATGTGGGCTAAAAGTTTGATTTGCACAGAGTCGAACATCGAATTAGAAGATTTAAGAAAATGATCAGTAATGTAGCCCGCTGGGTTACACCATTCAATATCAAGAATGAACTAATTGGACAATTAGTCTACAATGAAGTTGATAATTTATAATACTGCCATAGATTTGTTCATGCATGAATACTTGAGTTGCTGCTAGGATACGTCTTTGTTTTGAATATAAACACATTTGTTTCAATATGAGTTTGTAACAATGAAGGAAGAATGCCAGTTTAACTCTTAGGACAGGAAATTTGTGTTCCTCTGCTTCTGCCTTGCGGTTCAGACAAGAACAAAGCACTCAGACACTTTGGATGAGAATGTGAATTGAAGACTTCCACACTTGTCTGCAGTTGCTCTCCCAGATGAATATTACGAATGTATTCGACGTATCCAAAGGTACTATTGCTTTCATAGTTGTCCACTATAAATAATGTTTATTCAATATGTGAAAAGTCGGTTCGGAAATTTGAGAGATCATTGAGTAAAGAAATGAATTATGTTTTGTGATGGAAATTCATTCACAAGCAAACAAAGATTGGACTAATTGTAAGTATAGATGTCGGCTTTCAAGATCTTTATTATAATTGCAGGCTGAAAGTCTCTCTACCACTTGTACTGATAACACATTATTTGTTTTGCACACATATCCTGTGAACACGTTAGTCCTGTTTCAAAAGTCTAAACATTCATTGCCACTAGGATTTGCAAAATATCGCCGCAAATCTAGAAAAGCTATGTCTGGTGGGTAGGTGGGATCAACAGCAAGTTTAGTTAAATCCGGAATGGTAACTAGTGTGCTCTAAAATTCAAAATAAGGCGTTTTAGTGTTGAAATGCGTGACATTGGCCGGGAGCGCAATGTTTTTTATTCGTGCCTTATTTTTGATTTTTCGGTTAATGTCACTAACTGCTAAACGTACTGTTGTTTGATTGTAAATCTCTAATCAAAAATGACCATCATTTTGTTAGTTTTCAAGAATTTTTCCATATTTCAATGTTCTGTCACACTTTGTAAGTGTTAGCATTGTCGAGAATGAATTTCATTGCAAGAACTACGAGAGTATAACATTTGTCGCACATTTCTACATGTTCAGTTACCACTTATACCGATAACACTTGATTGGTTGTGCGTTTGCATCATTCATACATTTTATTAATATCTACACCTGACTATGCATATATTTTGACATTTTGATTTGCATTGTATTGACGTGCATTCAGTTAAATTATTTCTCGTGTAAAGGAGAGATCAACACCAAGTTTCACTAAATTTCGAATGGGAACTTGCATAGCCTGACATTCAAAATGAATCGTTTTGCTTTTGGAACGGTGACCGTAGCCGGGGGCACAATAATCTTTCATTCACGCCATGTTTTTGAGTTTTCGGTTATTGCCGCTAACTGTTTAATGTTTCGATAATCAACTACATATTTATTCTTTGTGATAATTTTGCGCCTTACTCAGATGCCTTGTGTGTTCTACTACATATCATATTGTATATATTTGTTAAGATACTATGTTGGTATTTCTCAAAACATTTGGCCGAGAGTTCCTTGCCCAACTAAACGATTAACATGGAAGTGAGTCATGTTTACTGCAATATACTTCCAATCAATGAATTTGTGAAGAATACCATCAATTCTATAAAGTGTTCTGGAAATTTCGTAGGAAATTTATTTCTTCGGTCATTTGATAATGCATTGCGAAATTTTCTCTCAATATGCAGAAATAATATGGCAATAAATTATTCACCGCGTTTGTGACCGCACAATATAGCGCGTTGGGAATATTGAGAGAAGGTGGAAGATATAGTTTTCATTAGGTTTAACAGCAAATAAGTCAATTCAAGAAAAAACGTCTGATTGACATGAAATTTGACCCTAGAATACGAAAACGTAGAAGGTTAATGCACAAGATGTACCTCAAGAAATGTAATTCAAGTTGGCTATATATACATGAATTTGTTTATGTGTGTGTGTGTGTGTGTGTGTAAGTGTTTATTACCTACACCATCACATCATGCGGTCTCATTTATGACTGCATTATTCTCATGACAATCCACATTCGTTTAAGAAAACAGAAATATTGTAACAAAGGTTTGGATGCTATCTTGAATACCATACTACATGGAAATCATTTTCAAGAATATATTTTGATGTGGGCTAAAAGTTTGATTTGCACAGAGTCGAACATCGAATTGGAAGATTTAAGAAAATGATCAGTAATGTAGGCCGCTGGGTTACACCTTTCAATATCAAGAATGAACTAATTTTACAGTTAGTGTACAATGAAGTTGATAATTTATAATACTGCCATAGATTTGCTCATGCATGAATACTTGAGTTGCTGCTAGGATACGTCTTTGTTTTGAATATAAACACATTTGTTTCAATATGAGTTTGTAACAATGAAGGAAGAATGCCAGTTTAACTCTTAGGACAGGAAATTTGTGTTCCTCTGCTTCTGCCTTGCGGTTCAGACAAGAACAAAGCACTCAGACACTTTGGATGAGAATGTGAATTGAAGACATCCACACTTGTCTGCAGCTGCTCTCCCAGATGAATATTACGAATGTGTTCGACGTATCCAAAGGTACTATTGCTTTCATAGTTGTCCACTATAAATAATGTTTATTCAATATGTGAAAAGTCGGTTCGGAAATTTGAGAGATCTTTGAGTAAAGAAATGAATTATCTTTTGTGATGGAAATTCATTCACAAACAAACAAAGATTGGACTAATTGTAAGTATAGATGTCGGCTTTCAAGATCTTTATTATAATTGCAGGCTGAAAGTCTCTCTACCACTTGTACTGATAACACATTATTTGTTTTGCACACATATCCTGTGAACACGTTAGTCCTGTTTCAAAAGTCTAAACATTCATTGCCACTAGGATTTGCAAAATATCGCCGCAAATCTAGAAAAGCTATGTCTGGTGGGTAGGTGGGATCAACAGCAAGTTTAATTAAATCCGGAATGGTAACTAGTGTGCTCTAAAATTCAAACTAAGGCGTTTTAGTGTTGAAATGGGTGACATTGGCCGGGGGCGCAATGTTTTTTATTCGCGCCTTCTTTTTGATTTTTCGGTTAATGTCACTAACTGCTAAACGTACTGATGTTTGATTGTAAATCTCTAATAAAAAATGACCATCATTTTGTTAGTTTTCAAGAATTTTTCCATATTTCAATGTTCTGTCACACTTTGTAAGTGTTAGCATTGTCGAGAATGAATTTCATTGCAAGAACTACGAGAGTATAACATTTGTCGCACATTTTTACATGTTCAATTACCACTTACACCGATAACACTTGATTGGTTGTGCGTTTGCATCATTCATACATTTTATTCATATCTACACCTGACTATGCATATATTTTGACATTTTGATTTGCATTGTATGGACGTGCATTCAGTTAAATTATTTCTGGTGTAAAGGAGAGATCAACACCAAGTTTCACTAAATTTCGAATGGGAACTTGCATTCCCTGACATTCAAAATGAATCGTTTTGCTTTTGGAACAGGTGACCGTAGCCGGGGGCACAATAATCTTTCATTCACGCCATGTTTATGAGTTTTCGGTTATTGCCGCTAACTGTTTAATGTTTTGTTAATCAACTACATATTTATTCTTTGTGATAATTTTGCGCCATATTCAGATGCCTTGTGTGTTCTACTACATATCATATTGTATATATTTGTTAAGATACTATGTTGGTATTTCTCAAAATATTTGCCCGAGAGTTCCTTGCCCAACTAAACGATTAACATGGAGGTGAGTCATGTTTACTGCAATATACTTCCAATCAATGAATTTGTGAAGAATACCATCAATTCTATAAAGTGTTCTGGAAATTTCGTAGGAAAATTATTTCTTCTGTCATTTGATAATGCATTGCGAAACTTTCTCTGAATATTCAGAAATAATATGGCAATAAATTATTCACCGCGTTTGTGACCACACAATATAGCGCTTTGGGAATATTGAGAGAAGGTGGAAGATATAGTTTTCATTAGGTTTAACAGCAAATAAGTCAATTCAAGAAAAAACGTCTGATTGACATGAAATTTGACCCTAGAATACGAAAACGTAGAAGGTTAATGCACAAGTTGTACCTCAAGAAATGTAATTCAAATTGGCTATATAAACATGAATTTGTGTGTGTGTGTGTGTGTGTGTGTGTGTAGGTGTTTATTACCTACACCATTACATCATGCGGTCTCATTTATGACTGCATTATTCTCATGACTATCCACTTTCGTTTAAGAAAACAGAAATATTGTAACAAAGGTTTGGATGCTATCTTGAATACCATACTACATGGAAATCATTTTCAAGAATATATTTTGATGTGGGCTAAAAGTTTGATTTGCACAGAGTCGAACATCGAATTGGAAGATTTAAGAAAATGATCAGTAATGTAGGCCGCTGGGTTACACCTTTCAATATCAAGAATGAACTAATTGGACAATCAGTCTACAATGAAGTTGATAATTTATAATACTGCCATAGATTTGCTCATGCATGAATACTTGAGTTGCTGCTAGGATACGTCTTTGTTTTGAATATAAACACTTTTGTTTCAATATGAGTTTGTAACAATGAAGGAAGAATGCCAGTTTAACTTTTAGGACAAGATGTTTGTGTTCCTCTGCTTCTGCCTTGCGGGTCAGACAAGAACAAAGCACTCAGACACTTTGGATGAGAATGTGAATTGAAGACTTCCACACTTGTCTGCAGCTGCTCTTCCAGATGAATATTACGAATGTGTTCGACGTATCCAAAGGTACTATTGCTTTCATAGTTGTCCACTATAAATAATGTTTATTCAATATGTGAAAAGTCGGTTCGGAAATTTGAGAGATCTTTGAGTAAAGAAATGAATTATCTTTTGTGATGGAAATTCATTCGCAAGCAAACAAAGATTGGACTAATTGTAAGTATAGATGTCGGCTTTCAAGATATTTATTATAATTGCAGGCTGAAAGTCTCTCTACCACTTGTACTGATAGCACATTATTTGTTTTGCACACATATCCTGTGAACACGTTAGTCCTGTTTCAAAAGTCTAAACATTCATTGCCACTAGGATTTGCAAAATATCGCCGCAAATCTAGAAAAGCTATGTCTGGTGGGTAGGTGGGATCAACAGCAAGTTTAATTAAATCCGGAATGGTAGCTAGTGTGCTCTAAAATTCAAACTAAGGCGTTTTAATGTTGAAATGGGTGACATTGGCCGGGGGCGCAATGTTTTTTATTCGCGCCTTCTTTTTGATTTTTCGGTTAATGTCACTAACTGCTAAACGTACTTTTGTTTGATTGTAAATCTCTAATCAAAAATGACCATCATTTTGTTAGTTTTCAAGAATTTTTCCATATTTCAATGTTCTGTCACACTTTGTAAGTGTTAGCATTGTCGAGAATGAATTTCATTGCAAGAACTACGAAAGTATAACATTTGTCGCACATTTCTACATGTTCAATTACCACTTATACCGATAACACTTGATTGGTTGTGCGTTTGCATCATTCATACATTTTATTCATATCTACACCTGACTATGCATATATTTGGACATTTTGATTTGCATTGTATGGACGTGCATTCAGTTAAATTATTTCTGGTGTAAAGGAGAGATCAACACCAAGTTTCACTAAATTTCGAATGGGAACTTGCATTCCCTGACATTCAAAATGAATCGTTTTGCTTTTGGAACGGGTGACCGTAGCCGGGGGCACAATAATCTTTCATTCACGCCATGTTTATGAGTTTTCGGTTATTGCCGCTAACTGTTTAATGTTTTGTTAATCAACTACATATTTATTCTTTGTGATAATTTTGCGCCATATTCAGATGCCTTGTGTGTTCTACTACATATCATATTGGATATATTTGTTAAGATACTATGTTGGTATTTCTCAAAACATTTGGCCGAGAGTTCCTTGCCCAACTAAACGATTAACATGGAGGTGAGTCACTTTACTGCAATATGCTTCCAATCAATGAATTTGTGAAGAATACCATCAATTCTATAAAGTGTTCTGGAAATTTCGTAGGAAAATTATTTCTTCGGTCATTTGATAATGCATTGCGAAACTTTCTCTCAATATTCAGAAATAATATGGCAATAAATTATTCACCGCGTTTGTGACCGCACAATATAGCGCGTTGGGAATATTGAGAGAAGGTGGAAGATATAGTTTTCATTAGGTTTAACAGCAAATAAGTCAATTCAAGAAAAAACGTCTGATTGATATGAAATTTGACCCTAGAATACGAAAACGTCGAAGGTTAATGCACAAGTTGTACCTCAAGAAATGTAATTCAAGTTGGCTATATATACATGAATTTGTTTATGTGTGTGTGTGTGTGTGTGTGTAGGTGTTTATTGCCTACACCATCACATCATGCGGTCTCATTTATGACTGCATTATTCTCATGACTATCCACATTCGTTTAAGAAAACAGAGATATTATAACAAAGGTTTGGATGCTATCTTGAATACCATACTACATGGAAATCATTTTCAAGAATATATTTTGATGTGGGCTAAAAGTTTGATTTGCACAGAGTCGAACATCGAATTAGAAGATTTAAGAAAATGATCAGTAATGTAGCCCGCTGGGTTACACCATTCAATATCAAGAATGAACTAATTGGACAATTAGTCTACAATGAAGTTGATAATTTATAATACTGCCATAGATTTGTTCATGCATGAATACTTGAGTTGCTGCTAGGATACGTCTTTGTTTTGAATATAAACACATTTGTTTCAATATGAGTTTGTAACAATGAAGGAAGAATGCCAGTTTAACTCTTAGGACAGGAAATTTGTGTTCCTCTGCTTCTGCCTTGCGGTTCAGACAAGAACAAAGCACTCAGACACTTTGGATGAGAATGTGAATTGAAGACTTCCACACTTGTCTGCAGCTGCTCTCCCAGATGAATATTACGAATGTGTTCGACGTATCCAAAGGTACTATTGCTTTCATAGTTGTCCACTATAAATAATGTTTATTCAATATGTGAAAAGTCGGTTCGGAAATTTGAGAGATCTTTGAGTAAAGAAATGAATTATCTTTTGTGATGGAAATTCATTCGCAAGCAAACAAAGATTGGACTAATTGTAAGTATAGATGTCGGCTTTCAAGATCTTTATTATAATTGCAGGCTGAAAGTCTCTCTACCACTTGTACTGATAACACATTATTTGTTTTGCACACATATCCTGATAACACGTTAGTCCTGTTTCAAAAGTCTAAACATTCATTGCCACTAGGATTTGCAAAATATCGCCGCAAATCTAGAAAAGCTATGTCTGGTGGGTAGGTGGGATCAACAGCAAGTTTAGTTAAATCCGGAATGGTAACTAGTGTGCTCTAAAATTCAAAATAAGGCGTTTTAGTGTTGAAATGCGTGACATTGGCCGGGAGCGCAATGTTTTTTATTCGTGCCTTATTTTTGATTTTTCGGTTAATGTCACTAACTGCTAAACGTACTGTTGTTTGATTGTAAATCTCTAATCAAAAATGACCATCATTTTGTTAGTTTTCAAGAATTTTTCCATATTTCAATGTTCTGTCACACTTTGTAAGTGTTAGCATTGTCGAGAATGAATTTCATTGCAAGAACTACGAGAGTATAACATTTGTCGCACATTTCTACATGTTCAGTTACCACTTATACCGATAACACTTGATTGGTTGTGCGTTTGCATCATTCATACATTTTATTAATATCTACACCTGACTATGCATATATTTTGACATTTTGATTTGCATTGTATTGACGTGCATTCAGTTAAATTATTTCTCGTGTAAAGGAGAGATCAACACCAAGTTTCACTAAATTTCGAATGGGAACTTGCATAGCCTGACATTCAAAATGAATCGTTTGCTTTTGGAACGGTGACCGTAGCCGGGGGCACAATAATCTTTCATTCACGCCATGTTTTTGAGTTTTCGGTTATTGCCGCTAACTGTTTAATGTTTCGATAATCAACTACATATTTATTCTTTGTGATAATTTTGCGCCTTACTCAGATGCCTTGTGTGTTCTACTACATATCATATTGTATATATTTGTTAAGATACTATGTTGGTATTTCTCAAAACATTTGGCCGAGAGTTCCTTGCCCAACTAAACGATTAACATGGAAGTGAGTCATGTTTACTGCAATATACTTCCAATCAATGAATTTGTGAAGAATACCATCAATTCTATAAAGTGTTCTGGAAATTTCGTAGGAAATTTATTTCTTCGGTCATTTGATAATGCATTGCGAAATTTTCTCTCAATATGCAGAAATAATATGGCAATAAATTATTCACCGCGTTTGTGACCGCACAATATAGCGCGTTGGGAATATTGAGAGAAGGTGGAAGATATAGTTTTCATTAGGTTTAACAGCAAATAAGTCAATTCAAGAAAAAACGTCTGATTGACATGAAATTTGACCCTAGAATACGAAAACGTAGAAGGTTAATGCACAAGATGTACCTCAAGAAATGTAATTCAAGTTGGCTATATATACATGAATTTGTTTATGTGTGTGTGTGTGTGTGTGTGTAAGTGTTTATTACCTACACCATCACATCATGCGGTCTCATTTATGACTGCATTATTCTCATGACAATCCACATTCGTTTAAGAAAACAGAAATATTGTAACAAAGGTTTGGATGCTATCTTGAATACCATACTACATGGAAATCATTTTCAAGAATATATTTTGATGTGGGCTAAAAGTTTGATTTGCACAGAGTCGAACATCGAATTGGAAGATTTAAGAAAATGATCAGTAATGTAGGCCGCTGGGTTACACCTTTCAATATCAAGAATGAACTAATTGGACAATTAGTGTACAATGAAGTTGATAATTTATAATACTGCCATAGATTTGCTCATGCATGAATACTTGAGTTGCTGCTAGGATACGTCTTTGTTTTGAATATAAACACATTTGTTTCAATATGAGTTTGTAACAATGAAGGAAGAATGCCAGTTTAACTCTTAGGACAGGAAATTTGTGTTCCTCTGCTTCTGCCTTGCGGTTCAGACAAGAACAAAGCACTCAGACACTTTGGATGAGAATGTGAATTGAAGACATCCACACTTGTCTGCAGCTGCTCTCCCAGATGAATATTACGAATGTGTTCGACGTATCCAAAGGTACTATTGCTTTCATAGTTGTCCACTATAAATAATGTTTATTCAATATGTGAAAAGTCGGTTCGGAAATTTGAGAGATCTTTGAGTAAAGAAATGAATTATCTTTTGTGATGGAAATTCATTCACAAACAAACAAAGATTGGACTAATTGTAAGTATAGATGTCGGCTTTCAAGATCTTTATTATAATTGCAGGCTCAAAGTCTCTCTACCACTTGTACTGATAACACATTATTTGTTTTGCACACATATCCTGTGAACACGTTAGTCCTGTTTCAAAAGTCTAAACATTCATTGCCACTAGGATTTGCAAAATATCGCCGCAAATCTAGAAAAGCTATGTCTGGTGGGTAGGTGGGATCAACAGCAAGTTTAATTAAATCCGGAATGGTAACTAGTGTGCTCTAAAATTCAAACTAAGGCGTTTTAGTGTTGAAATGGGTGACATTGGCCGGGGGCGCAATGTTTTTTATTCGCGCCTTCTTTTTGATTTTTCGGTTAATGTCACTAACTGCTAAACGTACTGATGTTTGATTGTAAATCTCTAATAAAAAATGACCATCATTTTGTTAGTTTTCAAGAATTTTTCCATATTTCAATGTTCTGTCACACTTTGTAAGTGTTAGCATTGTCGAGAATGAATTTCATTGCAAGAACTACGAGAGTATAACATTTGTCGCACATTTTTACATGTTCAATTACCACTTACACCGATAACAATTGATTGGTTGTGCGTTTGCATCATTCATACATTTTATTCATATCTACACCTGACTATGCATATATTTTGACATTTTGATTTGCATTGTATGGACGTGCATTCAGTTAAATTATTTCTGGTGTAAAGGAGAGATCAACACCAAGTTTCACTAAATTTCGAATGGGAACTTGCATTCCCTGACATTCAAAATGAATCGTTTTGCTTTTGGAACAGGTGACCGTAGCCGGGGGCACAATAATCTTTCATTCACGCCATGTTTATGAGTTTTCGGTTATTTCCGCTAACTGTTTAATGTTTTGTTAATCAACTACATATTTATTCTTTGTGATAATTTTGCGCCATATTCAGATGCCTTGTGTGTTCTACTACATATCATATTGTATATATTTGTTAAGATACTATGTTGGTATTTCTCAAAATATTTGCCCGAGAGTTCCTTGCCCAACTAAACGATTAACATGGAGGTGAGTCATGTTTACTGCAATATACTTCCAATCAATGAATTTGTGAAGAATACCATCAATTCTATAAAGTGTTCTGGAAATTTCGTAGGAAAATTATTTCTTCTGTCATTTGATAATGCATTGCGAAACTTTCTCTGAATATTCAGAAATAATATGGCAATAAATTATTCACCGCGTTTGTGACCACACAATATAGCGCTTTGGGAATATTGAGAGAAGGTGGAAGATATAGTTTTCATTAGGTTTAACAGCAAATAAGTCAATTCAAGAAAAAACGTCTGATTGACATGAAATTTGACCCTAGAATACGAAAACGTAGAAGGTTAATGCACAAGTTGTACCTCAAGAAATGTAATTCAAATTGGCTATATAAACATGAATTTGTGTGTGTGTGTGTGTGTGTGTGTGTAGGTGTTTATTACCTACACCATTACATCATGCGGTCTCATTTATGACTGCATTATTCTCATGACTATCCACTTTCGTTTAAGAAAACAGAAATATTGTAACAAAGGTTTGGATGCTATCTTGAATACCATACTACATGGAAATCATTTTCAAGAATATATTTTGATGTGGGCTAAAAGTTTGATTTGCACAGAGTCGAACATCGAATTGGAAGATTTAAGAAAATGATCAGTAATGTAGGCCGCTGGGTTACACCTTTCAATATCAAGAATGAACTAATTGGACAATCAGTCTACAATGAAGTTGATAATTTATAATACTGCCATAGATTTGCTCATGCATGAATACTTGAGTTGCTGCTAGGATACGTCTTTGATTTGAATATAAACACTTTTGTTTCAATATGAGTTTGTAACAATGAAGGAAGAATGCCAGTTTAACTTTTAGGACAAGATGTTTGTGTTCCTCTGCTTCTGCCTTGCGGGTCAGACAAGAACAAAGCACTCAGACACTTTGGATGAGAATGTGAATTGAAGACTTCCACACTTGTCTGCAGCTGCTCTTCCAGATGAATATTACGAATGTGTTCGACGTATCCAAAGGTACTATTGCTTTCATAGTTGTCCACTATAAATAATGTTTATTCAATATGTGAAAAGTCGGTTCGGAAATTTGAGAGATCTTTGAGTAAAGAAATGAATTATCTTTTGTGATGGAAATTCATTCGCAAGCAAACAAAGATTGGACTAATTGTAAGTATAGATGTCGGCTTTCAAGATATTTATTATAATTGCAGGCTGAAAGTCTCTCTACCACTTGTACTGATAGCACATTATTTGTTTTGCACACATATCCTGTGAACACGTTAGTCCTGTTTCAAAAGTCTAAACATTCATTGCCACTAGGATTTGCAAAATATCGCCGCAAATCTAGAAAAGCTATGTCTGGTGGGTAGGTGGGATCAACAGCAAGTTTAATTAAATCCGGAATGGTAGCTAGTGTGCTCTAAAATTCAAACTAAGGCGTTTTAATGTTGAAATGGGTGACATTGGCCGGGGGCGCAATGTTTTTTATTCGCGCCTTCTTTTTGATTTTTCGGTTAATGTCACTAACTGCTAAACGTACTTTTGTTTGATTGTAAATCTCTAATCAAAAATGACCATCATTTTGTTAGTTTTCAAGAATTTTTCCATATTTCAATGTTCTGTCACACTTTGTAAGTGTTAGCATTGTCGAGAATGAATTTCATTGCAAGAACTACGAAAGTATAACATTTGTCGCACATTTCTACATGTTCAATTACCACTTATACCGATAACACTTGATTGGTTGTGCGTTTGCATCATTCATACATTTTATTCATATCTACACCTGACTATGCATATATTTGGACATTTTGATTTGCATTGTATGGACGTGCATTCAGTTAAATTATTTCTGGTGTAAAGGAGAGATCAACACCAAGTTTCACTAAATTTCGAATGGGAACTTGCATTCCCTGACATTCAAAATGAATCGTTTTGCTTTTGGAACGGGTGACCGTAGCCGGGGGCACAATAATCTTTCATTCACGCCATGTTTATGAGTTTTCGGTTATTGCCGCTAACTGTTTAATGTTTTGTTAATCAACTACATATTTATTCTTTGTGATAATTTTGCGCCATATTCAGATGCCTTGTGTGTTCTACTACATATCATATTGGATATATTTGTTAAGATACTATGTTGGTATTTCTCAAAACATTTGGCCGAGAGTTCCTTGCCCAACTAAACGATTAACATGGAGGTGAGTCACTTTACTGCAATATGCTTCCAATCAATGAATTTGTGAAGAATACCATCAATTCTATAAAGTGTTCTGGAAATTTCGTAGGAAAATTATTTCTTCGGTCATTTGATAATGCATTGCGAAACTTTCTCTCAATATTCAGAAATAATATGGCAATAAATTATTCACCGCGTTTGTGACCGCACAATATAGCGCGTTGGGAATATTGAGAGAAGGTGGAAGATATAGTTTTCATTAGGTTTAACAGCAAATAAGTCAATTCAAGAAAAAACGTCTGATTGATATGAAATTTGACCCTAGAATACGAAAACGTCGAAGGTTAATGCACAAGTTGTACCTCAAGAAATGTAATTCAAGTTGGCTATATATACATGAATTTGTTTATGTGTGTGTGTGTGTGTGTGTGTAGGTGTTTATTGCCTACACCATCACATCATGCGGTCTCATTTATGACTGCATTATTCTCATGACTATCCACATTCGTTTAAGAAAACAGAGATATTATAACAAAGGTTTGGATGCTATCTTGAATACCATACTACATGGAAATCATTTTCAAGAATATATTTTGATGTGGGCTAAAAGTTTGATTTGCACAGAGTCGAACATCGAATTAGAAGATTTAAGAAAATGATCAGTAATGTAGCCCGCTGGGTTACACCATTCAATATCAAGAATGAACTAATTGGACAATTAGTCTACAATGAAGTTGATAATTTATAATACTGCCATAGATTTGTTCATGCATGAATACTTGAGTTGCTGCTAGGATACGTCTTTGTTTTGAATATAAACACATTTGTTTCAATATGAGTTTGTAACAATGAAGGAAGAATGCCAGTTTAACTCTTAGGACAGGAAATTTGTGTTCCTCTGCTTCTGCCTTGCGGTTCAGACAAGAACAAAGCACTCAGACACTTTGGATGAGAATGTGAATTGAAGACTTCCACACTTGTCTGCAGCTGCTCTCCCAGATGAATATTACGAATGTGTTCGACGTATCCAAAGGTACTATTGCTTTCATAGTTGTCCACTATAAATAATGTTTATTCAATATGTGAAAAGTCGGTTCGGAAATTTGAGAGATCTTTGAGTAAAGAAATGAATTATCTTTTGTGATGGAAATTCATTCGCAAGCAAACAAAGATTGGACTAATTGTAAGTATAGATGTCGGCTTTCAAGATCTTTATTATAATTGCAGGCTCAAAGTCTCTCTACCACTTGTACTGATAACACATTATTTGTTTTGCACACATATCCTGTGAACACGTTAGTCCTGTTTCAAAAGTCTAAACATTCATTGCCACTAGGATTTGCAAAATATCGCCGCAAATCTAGAAAAGCTATGTCTGGTGGGTAGGTGGGATCAACAGCAAGTTTAATTAAATCCGGAATGTTAACTAGTGTGCTCTAAAATTCAAAATAAGGCGTTTTAGTGTTGAAATGGGTGACATTGGCCGGGAGCGCAATATTTTTTATTCGCGCCTTCTTTTTGATTTTTCGGTTAATGTCACTAACTGCTAAACGTACTGTTGTTTGATTGTAAAACTCTAATAAAAAATGACCATCATTTTGTTAGTTTTCAAGAATTTTTCCATATTTCAATGTTCTGTCACACTTTGTAAGTGTTAGCATTGTCGAGAATGAATTTCATTGCAAGAACTACGAGAGTATAACATTTGTCGCACATTTCTACATGTTCAATTACCACTTATACCGATAACACTTGATTGGTTGTGCGTTTGCATCATTCATACATTTTATTCATATCTACACCTGACTATGCATATATTTTGACATTTTGATTTGCATTGTATTGACGTGCATTCAGTTAAATTATTTCTCGTGTAAAAGAGAGATCAACACCAAGTTTCACTAAATTTCGAATGGGAACTTGCATAGCCTGACATTCAAAATGAATCGTTTTGCTTTTGGAACGGGTGACCGTAGCCGGGGGCACAATAATCTTTCATTCACGCCATGTTTTTGAGTTTTCGGTTATTGCCGCTAACTGTTTAATGTTTCGTTAATCAACTACATATTTATTCTTTGTGATAATTTTGCGCCATATTCAGATGCCTTGTGTGTTCTACTACATATCATATTGGATATATTTGTTAAGATAATATGTTGGTATTTCTCAAAACATTTGGCCGAGAGTTCCTTGCCCAACTAAACGATTAACATGGAAGTGAGTCATGTTTACTGCAATATACTTCCAATCAATGAATTTGTGAAGAATACCATCAATTCTATAAAGTGTTCTGGAAATTTCGTAGGAAAATTATTTCTTGGGTCATTTGATAATGCATTCCGAAATTTTCTCTCAATATTCAGAAATAATATGGCAATAAATTATTCACCGCGTTTGTGACCGCACAATATAGAGCGTTGGGAATATTGAGAGAAGGTGGAAGATATAGTTTTCATTAGGTTTAACAGCAAGTAAGTCAATTCAAGAAAAAACGTCTGATTGACATGAAATTTGACCCTAGAATACGAAAACGTAGAAGGTTAATGCACAAGTTGTACCTCAAGAAATGTAATTCAAATTGGCTATATAAACATGAATTTGTTTGTGTGTGTGTGTGTGTGTGTGTGTGTAGGTGTCTATTACCTACACCATCACATCATGCGGTCTCATTTATGACTGCATTATTCTCATGACTATCCACTTTCGTTTAAGAAAACAGAAATATTGTAACAAAGGTTTGGATGCTATCTTGAATACCATACTACATGGAAATAATTTTCAAGAATATATTTTGATGTGGGCTAAAAGTTTGATTTGCACAGAGTCGAACATCGAATTGGAAGATTTAAGAAAATGATCAGTAATGTAGGCCGCTGGGTTACACCTTTCAATATCAAGAATGAACTAATTGGACAATTAGTCTACAATGAAGTTGATAATTTATAATACTGCCATAGATTTGCTCATGCATGAATACTTGAGTTGCTGCTAGGATACGTCTTTGTTTTGAATATAAACACATTTGTTTCAATGTGAGTTTGTAACAATGAAGGAAGAATGCCAGTTTAACTCTTAGGACAGGAAATTTGTGTTCCTCTGCTTCTGCCTTGCGGTTCAGACAAGAACAAAGCACTCAGACACTTTGGATGAGAATGTGAATTGAAGACTTCCACACTTGTCTGCAGTTGCTCTCCCAGATGAATATTACGAATGTGTTCGACGTATCCAAAGGTACTATTGCTTTCATAGTTGTCCACTATAAATAATGTTTATTCAATATGTGAAAAGTCGGTTCGGAAATTTGAGAGATCTTTGAGTAAAGAAATGAATTATCTTTTGTGATGGAAATTCATTCACAAGCAAACAAAGATTGGACTAATTGTAAGTATAGATGTCGGCTTTCAAGATCTTTATTATAATTGCAGGCTCAAAGTCTCTCTACCACTTGTACTGATAACACATTATTTGTTTTGCACACATATCTTGTGAACACGTTAGTCCTGTTTCAAAAGTCTAAACATTCATTGCCACTAGGATTTGCAAAATATCGCCGCAAATCTAGAAAAGCTATGTCTGGTGGGTAGGTGGGATCAACAGCAAGTTTAGTTAAATCCGGAATGGTAACTAGTGTGCTCTAAAATTCAAAATAAGGCGTTTTAGTGTTGAAATGGGTGACATTGGCCGGGGGCGCAATGTTTTTTATTCGCGCCTTCTTTTTGATTTTTCGGTTAATGTCACTAACTGCTAAACGTACTGTTGTTTGATTGTAAATCTCTAATCAAAAATGACCATCATTTTTTTAGTTTTCAAGAATTTTTCCATATTTCAATGTTCTGTCACACTTTGTAAGTGTTAGCATTGTCGAGAATGAATTTCATTGCAAGAACTACGAGAGTATAACATTTGTCGCACATTTCTACATGTTCAGTTACCACTTATACCGATAACACTTGATTGGTTGTGCGTTTGCATCATTCATACATGTTATTAATATCTACACCTGACTATGCATATATTTTGACATTTTGATTTGCATTGTATTGACGTGCATTCAGTTAAATTATTTCTGGTGTAAAGGAGAGATCAACACCAAGTTTCACTAAATTTCGAATGGGAACTTGCATAGCCTGACATTCAAAATGAATCGTTTTGCATTTGGAACGGTGACCGTAGCCGGGGGCACAATAATCTTTCATTCACGCCATGTTTTTGAGTTTTCGGTTATTGCCGCTAACTGTTTAATGTTTCGATAATCAACTACATATTTATTCTTTGTGATAATTTTGCGCCTTATTCAGATGCCTTGTGTGTTCTACTACATATCATATTGGATATATTTGTTAAGATACTATGTTGGTATTTCTCAAAACATTTGGCCGAGAGTTCCTTGCCCAACTAAACGATTAACATGGAGGTGAGTCATGTTTACTGCAATATACTTCCAATCAATGAATTTGTGAAGAATACCATCAATTCTATAAAGTGTTCTGGAAATTTCGTAGGAAAATTATTTCTTCTGTCATTTGATAATGCATTGCGAAACTTTCTCTCAATATTCAGAAATAATATGGCAATAAATTATTCACCGCGTTTGTGACCGCACAATATAGCGCTTTGGGAATATTGAGAGAAGGTGGAAGATATAGTTTTCATTAGGTTTAACAGCAAATAAGTCAATTCAAGAAAAAACGTCTGATTGACATGAAATTTGACCCTAGAATACGAAAACGTAGAAGGTTAATGCACAAGTTGTACCTCAAGAAATGTAATTCAAATTGGCTATATAAACATGAATTTGTTTGTGTGTGTGTGTGTGTGTGTGTGTAGGTGTTTATTACCTACACCATTACATCATGCGGTCTCATTTATGACTGCATTATTCTCATGACTATCCACTTTCGTTTAAGAAAACAGAAATATTGTAACAAAGGTTTGGATGCTATCTTGAATACCATACTACATGGAAATCATTTTCAAGAATATATTTTGATGTGGGCGAAAAATTTGATTTGCACAGAGTCGAACATCGAATTGGAAGATTTAAGAAAATGATCAGTAATGTAGGCCGCTGGGTTACACCTTTCAATATCAAGAATGAACTAATTGGACAATTAGTCTACAATGAAGTTGATAATTTATAATACTGCCATTGATTTGCTCATGCATGAATACTTGAGTTGCTGCTAGGATACGTCTTTGTTTTGAATATAAACACTTTTGTTTCAATATGAGTTTGTAACAATGAAGGAAGAATGCCAGTTTAACTTTTAGGACAAGATATTTGTGTTCCTCTGCTTCTGCCTTGCGGGTCAGACAAGAACAAAGCACTCAGACACTTTGGATGAGAATGTGAATTGAAGACTTCCACACTTGTCTGCAGCTGCTCTTCCAGATGAATATTACGAATGTGTTCGACGTATCCAAAGGTACTATTGCTTTCATAGTTGTCCACTATAAATAATGTTTATTCAATATGTGAAAAGTCGGTTCGGAAATTTGAGAGATCTTTGAGTAAAGAAATGAATTATCTTTTGTGATGGAAATTCATTCGCAAGCAAACAAAGATTGGACTAATTGTAAGTATAGATGTCGGCTTTCAAGATCTTTATTATAATTGCAGGCTCAAAGTCTCTCTACCACTTGTACTGATAACACATTATTTGTTTTGCACACATGTCCTGTGAACACGTTAGTCCTGTTTCAAAAGTCTAAACATTCATTGCCACTACGATTTGCAAAATTTCGCCGCAAATCTAGAAAAGCTATGTCTGGTGGGTAGGTGGGATCAACAGCAAGTTTAATTAAATCCGGAATGGTAACTAGTGTGCTCTAAAATTCAAACTAAGGCGTTTTAGTGTTGAAATGGGTGACATTGGCCGGGGGCGCAATGTTTTTTATTCGCGCCTTCTTTTTGATTTTTCGGTTAATGTCACTAACTGCTAAACGTACTGTTGTTTGATTGTAAATCTCTAATAAAAAATAACCATCATTTTGTTAGTTTTCAAGAATTTTCCATATTTCAATGTTCTGTCACACTTTGTAAGTGTTAGCATTGTCGAGAATGAATTTCATTGCAAGAACTACGAGAGTATAACATTTGTCGCACATTTCTACATGTTCAGTTACCACTTATACCGATAACACTTGATTGGTTGTGCGTTTGCGTCATTCATACATTTTATTTATATCTACACCTGACTATGCATATATTTTGACATTTTGATTTGCATTGTATGGACGTGCATTCAGTTAAATTATTTCTGGTGTAAAGGAGAGATCAACACCAAGTTTCACTAATTTCGAATGGGAACGTGCATTCCCTGACATTCAAAATGAATCGTTTTGCTTTTGGAACGGGTGACCGTAGCCGGGGGCACAATAATCTTTCATTCACGCCATGTTTTTGAGTTTTCGGTTATTGCCGCTAACTGTTTAATGTTTTGTTAATCAACTACATATTTATTCTTTGTGATAATTTTGCGCCATATTCAGATGCCTTGCGTTCTACTACATATCATATTGTATATATTTGTTAAGATACTATGTTGGTATTTCTCAAAATATTTCGCCGAGAGTTTCTTGCCCAACTAAACGATTAACATGGAGGTGAGTCATGTTTACTGCAATATACTTCCAATCAATGAATTTGTGAAGAATACCATCAATTCTATAAAGTGTTCTGGAAATTTCGTAGGAAAATTATTCCTTCTGTCATTTGATAATGCATTGCGAAACTTTCTCTGAATATTCAGAAATAATATGGCAATAAATTATTCACCGCGTTTGTGACCGCACAATATAGCGCTTTGGGAATATTGAGAGAAGGTGGAAGATATAGTTTTCATTAGGTTTAACAGCAAATAAGTCAATTCAAGAAAAAACGTCTGATTGACATGAAATTTGACCCTAGAATACGAAAACGTAGAAGGTTAATGCACAAGTTGTACCTCAAGAAATGTAATTCAAATTGGCTATATAAACATGAATTTGTTTATGTGTGTGTGTGTGTGTGTAGGTGTTTATTACCTACACCATCACATCATGCGGTCTTATTTATGACTGCATTATTCTTGACTATCCACATTCGTTTAAGAAAACAGAAATATTGTAACAAAGGTTTGGATGCTATCTTGAATACCATACTACATGGAAATCATTTTCAAGAATATATTTTGATGTGGGCTAAAAGTTTGATTTGCACAGAGTCGAACATCGAATTGGAAGATTTAGGAAAATGATCAGTAGTGTAGGCCGCTGGGTTACACCTTTCAATATCAAGAATGAACTAATTGGACAATAAGTCTACAATGAAGTTGATAAATTATAATACTGCCATAGATTTGCTCATGCATGAATACTTGAGTTGCTGCTAGGATACGTCTTTGTTTTGAATATAAACACTTTTGTTTCAATATGAGTTTGTAACAATGAAGGAAGAATGCCAGTTTAACTTTTAGGACAAGATATTTGTGTTCCTCTGCTTCTGCCTTGCGGGTCAGACAAGAACAAAGCACTCAGACACTTTGGATGAGAATGTGAATTGAAGACATCCACACTTGTCTGCAGCTGCTCTCCCAGATGAATATTACGAATGTGTTCGACGTATCCAAAGGTACTATTGCTTTCATAGTTGTCCACTATAAATAATGTTTATTCAATATGTGAAAAGTCGGTTCGGAAATTTGAGAGATCTTTGAGTAAAGAAATGAATTATCTTTTGTGATGGAAATTCATTCGCAAGCAAACAAAGATTGGACTAATTGTAAGTATAAATGTCGGCTTTCAAGATCTTTATTATAATTGCAGGCTGAAAGTCTCTCTACCATTTGTACTGATAACACATTATTTATTTTGCACACATGTCCTGTGAACACGTTAGTCCTGTTTCAAAAGTCTAAACATTCGTTGCTACTACGATTTGCAAAATATCGCCGCAAATCTAGAAAAGCTATGTCTGGTGGGTAGGTGGTATCAACAGCAAGTTTAATTAAATCCGGAATGGTAACTAGTGTGCTCTAAAATTCAAACTAAGGCGTTTATGTGTTGAAATGGGTGACATTGGCCGGGGGCGCAATGTTTTTTATTCGCGCCTTCTTTTTGATTTTTCGGTTAATGTCACTAACTGCTAAACGTACTGTTGTTTGATTGTAAATCTCTAATAAAAAATGACCATCATTTTGTTAGTTTTCAAAAATGTTTCCATATTTCAATGTTCTGTCACACTTTGTAAGTGTTAGCATTGTCGAGAATGAATTTCATTGCAAGAACTACGAGAGTATAACATTTGTCGCACATTTCTACATGTTCAGTTACCACTTATACCGATAACACTTGATTGGTTGTGCGTTTGCATCATTCATACATTTTATTCATATCTACACCTCACTATGCATATATTTTGACATTTTGATTTGCATTGTATGGACGTGCATTCAGTTAAATTATTTCTCGTGTAAAGGAAAGATCAACACCAAGTTTCACTAATTTCGAATGGGAACTTGCATTCCCTGACATTCAAAATGAATCGTTTTGCTTTTGGAACGTGTGACCGTAGCCGGGGGCACAATAATCTTTCATTCACGCCATGTTTTTGAGTTTTCGGTTATTACCGCTAACTGTTTAATGTTTTGTTAATCAACTACATATTTATTCTTTGTGATAATTTTGCGCCATATTCAGATGCCTTGTGTGTTCTACTACATATCATATTGGATATATTTGTTAAGATACTATGTTGGTATTTCTCAAAACATTTGGCCGAGATTTCCTTGCCCAACTAAACGATTAACATGGAGGTGAGTCATGTTTACTGCAATATACTTCCAATCAATGAATTTGTGAAGAGTACCATCAATTCTATAGAGTGTTCTGGAAATTTCGTAGGAAAATTATTTCTTCTGTCATTTGATAATGCATTGCGAAACTTTCTCTGAATATTCAGAAATAATATGGCAATAAATTATTCACCGCGTTTGTGAACGCACAATATAGCGCTTTGGGAATATTGAGAGAAGGTGGAAGATATAGTTTTCATTAGGTTTAACAGCAAATAAGTCAATTCAAGAAAAAACGTCTGATTGACATGAAATTTGACCCTAGAATACGAAAACGTAGAAGGTTAATGCACAAGTTGTACCTCAAGAAATGTAATTCAAATTGGCTATATAAACATGAATTTGTTTATGTGTGTGTGTGTGTGTGTGTAGGTGTTTATTACCTACACCATCACATCATGCGGTCTTATTTATGACTGCATTATTCTCATGACTATCCACATTCGTTTAAGAAAACAGAAATATTGTAACAAAGGTTTGGATGCTATCTTGAATACCATACTACATGGAAATCATTTTCAAGAATATATTTTGATGTGGGCTAAAAGTTTGATTTGCACAGAGTCGAACGTCGAATTGGAAGATTTAAGAAAACGATCAGTAATGTAGGCCGCTGGGTTACACCTTTCAATATCAAGAATGAACTAATTGGACAATTAGTCTACAATGAAGTTGATAATTTATAATACTGCCATAGATTTGCTCATGCATGAATACTTGAGTTGCTGCTAGGATACGTCTTTGTTTTGAATATAAACACATTTGTTTCAATATGAGTTTGTAACAATGAAGGAGGAATGCCAGTTTAACTCTTAGGACAAAAATTTGTGTTCCTCTGCTTCTGCCTTGCGGTTCAGACAAGAACAAAGCACTCAGACACTTTGGATGAGAATGTGAATTGAAGACTTCCACACTTGTCTGCAGCTGCTCTCCCAGATGAATATTACGAATGTGTTCGACGTATCCAAAGGTAATATTGCTTTCATAGTTGTCCACTATAAATAATTTTTAATCAATATGTGAAAAGTCGGTTCGGAAATTTGAGAGATCTTTGAGTAAAGAAATGAGTTATCTTTTGTGATGGAAATTCATACGCAAGCAAACAAAGATTGGACTAATTATAAGTATAGATGTCGGCTTTCAAGATCTTTATTATAATTGCAGGCTGAAAGTCTCTCTACCACTTGTACTGATAACACATTATTTGTTTTGCACACATGTCCTGTGAACACGTTAGTCCTGTTTCAAAAGTCTAAACATTCATTGCCACTAGGATTTGCAAAATATCGCCGCAAATCTAGAAAAGCTATGTCTGGTGGGTAGGTGGGATCAACAGCAAGTTTAATTAAATCCGGAATGGTAACTAGTGTGCTCTAAAATTCAAACTAAGGCGTTTTAGTGTTGAAATGGGTGACATTGGCCGGGGGCGCAATGTTTTTTATTCGCGCCTTCTTTTTGATTTTTCGGTTAATGTCACTAACTGCTAAACGTACTGTTGTTTGATTGTAAATCTGTAATCAAAAATGACCATCATTTTGTTAGTTTTCAAGAATTTTTCCATATTTCAATGTTCTGTCACACTTTGTAAGTGTTAGCATTGTCGAGAATGAATTTCATTGCAAGAACTAAGAGAGTATAACATTTGTCGCACATTTCTACATGTTCAGTTACAACTTATACCGATAACACTTGATTGGTTGTGCGTTTGCATCATTCATACATTTTATTCATATCTACACCTCACTATGCATATATTTTGACATTTTGATTTGCATTGTATTGACGTGCATTCAGTTAAATTATTTCTGGTGTAAAGGAAAGATCAACACCAAGTTTCACTAATTTCGAATGGGAACTTGCATTCCCTGACATTCAAAATGAATCGTTTTGCTTTTGGAACGTGTGACCGTAGCCGGGAGCACAATAATCTTTCATTCACGCCATGTTTTTGAGTTTTCGGCTATTGCCGCTAACTGTTTAATGTTTTGTTAATCAACTACATATTTATTCTTTGTGATAATTTTTCGCCATATTCAGATGCCTTGTGTGTTCTACTACATATCATATTGTATATATTTCTTAAGATACTATGTTGGTATTTCTCAAAACATTTGGCCGAGAGTTCCTTGCCCAACTAAACGATTAACATGGAGGTGAGTCATGTTTACTGCAATATACTTCCAATCAATGAATTTGTGAAGAATACCATCAATTCTATAAAGTGTTCTGGAAATTTCGTAGGAAAATTATTTCTTCTGTCATTTGATAATGCATTGCGAAACTTTCTCTCAATATTCAGAAATAATATGGCAATAAATTATTCACCGCGTTTGTGACCGCACAATATAGCGCTTTGGGAATATTGAGAGAAGGTGGAAGATATAGTTTTCATTAGGTTTAACAGCAAATAAGTCAATTCAAGAAAAGACGTCTGATTGACATGAAATTTGACCCTAGAATACGAAAACGTAGAAGGTTAATGCACAAGTTGTACCTCAAGAAATGTAATTCAAATTGGCTATATAAACATGAATTTGTTTATGTGTGTGTATGTGTGTGTGTGTGTGTAGGTGTTTATTACCTACTCCATCACATCATGCGGTCTCATTTATGACTGCATTATTCTCATGACTATCGACATTCGTTTAAGAAAACAGAAATATTGTAACAAAGGTTTGGATGCTATCCTGAATACCATACTACATGGAAATCATTTTCAAGAATATATTTTGATGTGGGCTAAAAGTTTGATTTGCACAGAGTCGAACATCGAATTGGAAGATTTAGAAAATGATCAGTAATGTAGGCCGCTGGGTTACACCTTTCAATATCAAGAATGAACTAATTGGACAATTAGTCTACAGTGAAGTTGATAATTTATAATACTGCCATAGATTTGCTCATGCATGAATACTTGAGTTGCTGCTAGGATACGTCTTTGTTTTGAATATAAACACATTTGTTTCAATATGAGTTTGTAACAATGACGGAAGAATGCCAGTTTAACTCTTAGGACAAGAAATTTGTGTTCCTCTGCTTCTGCCTTGCGGTTCAGGCAAGAACAAAGCACTCAGACACTTTGGATGAGAATGTGAATTGAAGACTTCCACACTCGTCTGCAGCTGCTCTCCCAGATGAATATTTCGAATGTGTTCGACGTATCCAAAGGTACTATTGCTTTCATAGTTGTCCACTATAAATAATGTTTATTCAATATGTGAAAAGTCAGTTGGGAAATTTGAGAGATCTTTGAGTAAAGAAATGAATTATCCTTTGTGATGGAAATTCATTCGCAAGCAAACAAAGATTGGACTAATTGTAAGTATAGATGTCGGCTTTCAAGATCTTTATTATAATTGCAGGCTCAAAGTCTCTCTACCACTTGTACTGATAACACATTATTTGTTTTGCACACGTGTCCTGTGAACACGTTAGTCCTGTTTCAAAAGTTTAAACATTCATTGCCACTACGATTTGCAAAATATCGCCGCAAATCTAGAAAAGCTATGTCTGGTGGGTAGGTGGGATCAACAGCAAGTTTAATTAAATCCGGAATGGTAACTAGTGTGCTCTAAAATTCAAAATAAGGCGTTTTAGTGTTGAAATGGGTGACATTGGCCGGGGGGCGCAATGTTTTTTATTCGCGCCTTCTTTTTGATTTTTCGGTTAATGTCACTAACTGCTAAACGTACTGTTGTTTGATTGTAAATCTCTAATAAAAAATGACCATCATTTTGTTAGTTTTCAAAAATTTTTCCATATTTCAATGTTCTGTCACACAATATAAGTGTTAGCATTGTCGAGAATGAATTTCATTGCAAGAACTACGAGAGTATAACATTTGTCGCACATTTCTACATGTTCAGTTACCACTTATACCGATAACACTTGATTGGTTGTGCGTTTGCATCATTCAGACATTTTATTTATATCTACACCTCACTATGCATATATTTTGACATTTTGATTTGCATTGTATTGACGTGCATTCAGTTAAATTATTTCTGGTGTAAAGGAAAGATCAACACCAAGTTTCACTAATTTCGAATGGGAACTTGCATTCCCTGACATTCAAAATGAATCGTTTTGCTTTTGGAACGGGTGACCGTAGCCGGGGGCACAATAATCTTTCATTCACGCCATGTTTTTGAGTTTTCGGTTATTGCCGCTAACTGTTTAATGTTTTCTTAATCAACTACATATTTATTCTTTGTGAAAATTTTGCGCCATATTCAGATGCCTTGTGTGTTCTACTACATATCATATTGGATATATTTGTTAAGATACTATGTTGGTATTTCTCAAAACATTTGGCCGAGAGTTCCTTGCCCAACTAAACGATTAACATGGAGGTGAGTCATGTTTACTGTAATATACTTCCAATCAATGAATTTGTGAAGAATACCATCAATTCTATAAAGTGTTCTGGAAATTTCGTAGGAAAATTATTTCTTCTGTCATTTGATAATGCATTGCGAAACTTTCTCTGAATATTCAGAAATAATATGGCAATAAATTATTCACCGCGTTTGTGACCGCACAATATAGCGCTTTGGGAATATTGAGAGAAGGTGGAAGATATAGTTTTCATTAGGTTTAAGAGCAAATAAGTCAATTCAAGAAAAAACGTCTGATTGACATGAAATTTGACCCTAGAATAGTAAAACGTAGAAGGTTAATGCACAAGTTGTACCTCAAGAAATGTAATTCAAATTGGCTATATAAACATGAATTTGTTTATGTGTGTGTGTGTGTGTGTGTGTGTGTGTAGGTGTTTATTACCTACACCATCACATCATGCTGTCTCATTTATGACTGCATTCTTCACATGACTATCCACATTCGTTTAAGAAAACAGAAATATTGTAACAAAGGTTTGGATGCTATCTTGAATACCATACTACATGGAAATCATTTTCAAGAATATATTTTGATGTGGTCTAAGAGTTTGATTTGCACAGAGTCGAACGTCGAATTGGAAGATTTAAGAAAATGATCAGTAATGTATGCCGCTGGGTTACACCTTTAAATATCAAGAATGAACTAATTGGACAATTAGTCTACAATGAAGTTGATAATTTATAATACTGCCATAGATTTGCTCATGCATGAATACTTGAGTTGCTGCTAGGATACGTCTTTGTTTTGAATATAAACACATTTGTTTCAATATGAGTTTGTAACAATGAAGGAAGAATGCCAGTTTAACTCTTAGGACAGGAAATTTGTGTTCCTCTGCTTCTGCCTTGCGGTTCAGACAAGAACAAAGCACTCAGACACTATGGATGAGAATGTGAATTGAAGACTTCCACACTTGTCTGCAGCTGCTCTCCCAGATGAATATTACGAATGTGTTCGACGTATCCAAAGGTACTATTGCTTTCATAGTTGTCCACTATAAATAATGTTTATTCAATATGTGAAAAGTCGGTTCGGAAATTTGAGAGATCTTTGAGTAAAGAAATGAATTATCTTTTGTGATGAAAATTCATTCGCAAGCAAACAAAGATTGGACTAATTGTAAGTATAAATGTCGGCTTTCAAGATCTTTATTATAATTGCAGGCTCAAAGTCTCTCTACCACTTGTACTGATAACACATTATTTGTTTTGCACACATATCCTGTGAACACGTTAGTCCTGTTTCAAAAGTCTAAACATTCATTGCTACTACGATTTGCAAAATATCGCCGCAAATCTAGAAAAGCTATGTCTGGTGGGTAGGTGGGATCAGCAGCAAGTTTAATTAAATCCGGAATGGTAACTAGTGTGCTCTAAAATTCAAAATAAGGCGTTTTAGTGTTGAAAAGGGTGACATTGGCCGGGGGCGCAATGTTCTTTTATTCGCGCCTTCTTTTTGATTTTTCGGTTAATGTCACTAACTGCTAAACGTACTGTTGTTTGATTGTAAATCTCTAACAAAAAATGACCATCATTTTGTTAGTTTTCAAGAATTTTTCCAAATTTCAATGTTCTAACACCTTGTAAGTGTTAGCATTGTCGAGAATGAATTTCATTGCAAGAACTACGAGAGTATAACATTTGTCGCACATTTCTACATGTTCAATTACCACTTATACCGATAACACTTGATTGGTTGTGCGTTTGCATCATTCATACATTTTATTCATATCTACACCTGACTATGCATATATTTTGACATTTTGATTTGCATTGTATGGACGTGCATTCAGTTAAATTATTTCTCGTGTAAAGGAGAGATCAACACCAAGTTTCACTGAATTTCGTATGGGAACTTGCATTCCTTGAAATTCAAAATGAATCGTTTTGCTTTTGAAACGGGTGACCGTAGCCGGGCACACAATAATTTTTAGTCACGCCATGTTTTTAATTTTTCCGTTATTGCCGCTAACTATTTAATGTTTCGTTAATCAACTACATATTTATTCATTGTGATAATTTTGCGCCATATTCAGTTGCCTTGTGTGTTCTACTACATATCATATTGGATATATTTGTTAAGATACTATGTTCGCATTTCTCAAAACATTTGGCCGAGAGTTCCATGCCCAACTATAAGATAAACATCTAGGTGAGTCATGTTTACTGCAATATACTTCCAATCAATGAATTTGTTGTTTTTGATTTTTCCGTTATTGCCGCTAACTATTTAATGTTTTGTTAATCAACTACATATTTATTCATTGTGATAATTTTGCGCCATATTTAGTTGCCTTGTGTGTTCTACTACATATCATATTGGATATATTTGTTAAGATACTATGTTCGCATTTCTCAAAACATTTGGCCGAGAGTTCCATGCCCAACTATAAGATAAACATCTAGGTGAGTCATGTTTACTGCAATATACTTCCAATCAATGAATTTGTGAAGAATACCATCAATTCTATAATATGTTCTGGGAATTTCGTAGCAAAATTATTTCTTCGGTCATTTGATAATGTATTGCGAAACTTTCTCTCAATATTCAGAAATAATATGGCAATAAATTATTCACCGCGTTTTTGACCGCACAATATAACGCTTTGGGAATATTGAGAGAAGGTGGAAGATATAGTTTTCACTAGGTTTACCGGCAGATAAGTCAATTCAAGAAAAAACGTCTGATTGACATGAAATTTGACCCTAGAATACGAAAACGTCGAAGGTTAATGCACAAGTTGTACCTCAAGAAATGTAATTCAAATTGGATATATATACATTAATTTGTTTATGTGTGTGTGTGTGTCTGTATGTGTTTATTACCTACACCATCACATCATGCGGTCTCATTTATGACTGCATTATTCTCATGACTATCCACATTCGTTTAAGAAAACAGAAATATTGTAACAAAGGTTTGGATGCTATCTTGAATACCATACTACATGGAAATCATTTTCAAGAATATATTTTGATGTGGGCTAAAAGTTTGATTTGCACAGAGTCGAACATCGAATTAGAAGATTTAAGAAAATGATCAGTAATGTAGGCCGCTGGGTTACACCTTTCAATATCAAGAATGAACTAATTGGACAATTAGTCTACAATGAAGTTGATAATTTATAATACTGCCATAGATTTGCTCATGCATGAATACTTGAGTTGCTGCTAAGATACGTCTTTGTTTTGAATATAAACACATTTGTTTCAATATGAGTTTGTAACAATGAAGGAAGAATGTCAGTTTAACTCTTAGGACAGGAAATTTGTGTTCCTCTGCTTCTGCCTTGCGGTTCAGATAAGAACAAAGCACTCAGACACTATGGATGAGAATGTGAATTGAAGACTTCCACACTTGTCTGCAGCTGCTCTCCCAGATGAATATTACGAATGTGTTCGACGTATCCAAAGGTACTATTGCTTTCATAGTTGTCCACTATAAATAATGTTTATTCAATATGTGAAAAGTCGGTTCAGAAATTTGAGAGATCTTTGAGTAAAGAAATGAATTATCTTTTGTGATGGAAATTCATTCGCAAGCAAACAAAGATTGGACTAATTGTAAGTATAGATGTCGGCTTTCAAGATCTTTATTATAATTGCAGGCTGAAAGTCTCTCTACCACTTGTACTGATAACACATTATTTGTTTTGCACACATATCCTGTGAACACGTTAGTCCTGTTTCAAAAGTCTGAACATTCATTGCCACTAGGATTTGCAAAATATCGCCGCAAATCTAGAAAAGCTATGTCTGGTGGGTAGGTGGGATCAACAGCAAGTTTAATTAAATCCGGAATGGTAACTAGTGTGCTCTAAAATTCAAAATAAGGCGATTTAGTGTTGAAATGGGTGACATTGGCCGGGGGCGCAATGTTTTTTATTCGCGCCTTCTTTTTGATTTTTCGGTTATTGTCACTAACTGCTAAACGTACTGTTGTTTGATTGTAAATCACTAATCAAAAATGACCATCATTTTGTTAGTTTTCAAGAATTTTTCCATATTTCAATGTTCTGTCACACTTTGTAAGTGTTAGCATTGTCGAGAATGAATTTCATTGCAAGAACTACGAGAGTATAACATTTGTCGCACGTTTCTACATGTTCAATTACCACTTACACCGATAACACTTGATTGGTTGTGCGTTTGCATCATTCATACATTTTATTCATATCTACACCTGACAATGCATATATTTTGACATTTTAATTTGAATTGTATGGACGTGCATTCAGTTAAATTATTTCTGGTGTAAAGGAGAGATCAACACCAAGTTTCACTATATTTCGAATGGGAACTTGCATTCCCTGACATTCAAGATGAATCGTTTTGCTTTTGGAACGGGTGACCGTAGCCGGGGGCACAATAATCTTTCATTCACGCCATGTTTTTGAGTTTTCGGTTATTGCCGCTAACTGTTTAATGTTTTGTTAATCAACTA
The DNA here is from genome assembly GCF_977018435.1 of Lepisma saccharinum. Taxonomy (NCBI): domain Eukaryota; kingdom Metazoa; phylum Arthropoda; class Insecta; order Zygentoma; family Lepismatidae; genus Lepisma; species Lepisma saccharinum. The sequence goes on along the minus strand of NC_139239.1, from coordinate 32,686,235 downwards.
CATATTTATTCTTTGTGATAATTTTGCGCCATATTCAGATGCCTTGTGTTCTACTACATATCATATTGTATATATTTGTTAAGATACTATGTTGGTATTTCTCAAAATATTTCGCCGAGAGTTTCTTGCCCAACTAAACGATTAACATGGAGGTGAGTCATGTTTACTGCAATATACTTCCAATCAATGAATTTGTGAAGAATACCATCAATTCTATAAAGTGTTCTGGAAATTTCGTAGGAAAATTATTTCTTCGGTCATTTGATAATGCATTGCGAAACTTTCTCTCAATATTCAGAAATAATATGGCAATACATTATTCGCCGCGTTTGTGACCGCACAATACAGCGCGTTGGGAATATTGAGTGAAGGTGGAAGATATAGTTTTCATTAGGTTTAACAGCAAATAAGTCAATTCAAGAAAAAACGTCTGATTGACATGAAATTTGACCCTAGAATACGAAAACGTCGAAGGTTAATGCACAAGTTGTACCTCAAGCAATGTAATTCAAATTGGCTATATATACATGAATTTGTTTATGTGTGTGTGTGTGTGTGTAGGTGTTTATTACCTACACCATCTCATCATGCGGTCTCATTTATGACTGCATTATTCTCATGACTATCCACATTCGTTTAAGAAAACAGAAATATTGTAACAAAGGTTTGGATGCTATCTTGAATACCATACTACATGGAAATCATTTTCAAGAATATATTTTGATGTGGGCTAAAAGTTTGATTTGCACAGAGTCGAACATCGACTTAGAAGATTTAAGAAAATGATCAGTAATGTAGGCCGCTGGGTTACACCTTTCAATATCAAGAATGAACTAATTGGACAATTAGTCTACAATGAAGTTGATAATTTATAATACTGCCATAGATTTGCTCATGCATGAATACTTGAGTTGCTGCTAGGATACGTCTTTGTTTTGAATATAAACACATTTGTTTCAATATGAGTTTGTAACAATGAAGGAAGAATGCCAGTTTAACTCTTAGGACAGGAAATTTGTGTTCCTCTGCTTCTGCCTTGCGGTTCAGACAAGAACAAAGCACTCAGACACTTTGGATGAGAATGTGAATTGAAGACTTCCACACTTGTCTGCAGCTGCTCTCCCAGATGAATATTACGAATGTGTTCGACGTATCCAAAGGTACTATTGCTTTCATAGTTGTCCATTATAAATAATGTTTATTCAATATGTGAAAAGTCGGTTCGGAAATTTGAGAGATCTTTGAGTAAAGAAATGAATTATGATGGAAATTCTTTCGCAAGCAAACAAAGATTGGACTAATTGTAAGTATAGATGTCGACTTTCAAGATCTTTATTATAATTGCAGGCTCAAAGTCTCTCTACCACTTGTACTGATAACACATTATTTGCTTCGCACACATTTCCTGTGAAAACGTTAGTCCTGTTTCAAAAGTCTAAACATTCATTGCCACTAGGATTTGCAAAATATCGCCGCAAATCTAGAAAAGCTATGTCTGGTGGGTAGGTGGGATCAACAGCAAGTTTAATTAAATCCGGAATGGTAACTAGTGTGCTCTAAAATTCAAACTAAGGCGTTTTAGTGTTGAAATGGGTGACATTGGCCGGGGGCGCAATGTTTTTTATTCGCGCCTTCTTTTTGATTTTTCGGTTAATGTCACTAACTACTAAACGTACTGTTGTTTGATTGTAAATCTCTAATAAAAAATGACCATCATTTTGTTAGTTTTCAAGAATTTTTCCATATTTCAATGTTCTGTCACACTTTGTAAGTGTTAGCATTGTCGAGAATGAATTTCATTGCAAGAACTACGAGAGTATAACATTTGTCGCACATTTCTACATGTTCAATTACCACTTAAACCGATAACACTTGATTGGTTGTGCGTTTGCATCATTCATACATTTTATTCATATCTACACCTGACTATGCATATATTTTGACATTTTGATTTGCATTGTATGGACGTGCATTCAGTTAAATTATTTCTGGTGTAAAGGAGAGATCAACACCAAGTTTCACTAAATTTCGAATGGGAACTTGCATTCCCTGACATTCAAAATGAATCGTTTTGCTTTTGGAACGGGTGACCGTAGCCGGGGGCACAATAATCTTTCATTCACGCTATGTTTTTGAGTTTTCGGTTATTGCCGCTAACTGTTTAATGTTTTGTTAATCAACTACATATTTATTCTTTGTGATAATTTGTCGCCATATTCTGATGCCTTGTGTGTTCTACTACATATCATATTGGATATATTTGTTAAGATACTATGTTGGTATTTCTCAAAACATTTGGCCGAGAGTTCCTTGCCCAACTAAACGATTAACATGGAGGTGAGTCATGTTTACTGCAATATACTTCCAATCAATGAATTTGTGAAGAATACCATCAATTCTATAAAGTGTTCTGGAAATTTCGTAGGAAAATTATTTCTTCTGTCATTTGATAATGCATTGCGAAACTTTCTCTGAATATTCAGAAATAATATGGCAATAAATTATTCACCGCGTTTGTGACCGCACAATATTGCGCTTTGGGAATATTGAGAGAAGGTGGAAGATATAGTTTTCATTAGGTTTTACAGCAAATAAGTCAATTCAAGAAAAAACGTCTGATTGACATGAAATTTGACCCTAGAATACGAAAACGTAGAAGGTTAATGCACAAGTTGTACCTCAAGAAATGTAATTCAAGTTGGCTATATATACATGAATTTGTTTATGTGTGTGTGTGTGTGTGTGTGTGTGTGTGTGTGTGTGTAGGTGTTTATTACCTACACCATCACATCTTGCGGTGTCATTTATGACTGCATTATTCTCATGACTATCCACTTTCGTTTAAGAAAACAGAAATATTGTAACAAAGGTTTGGATGCTATCTTGAATACCATACTACATGGAAATCATTTTCAAGAATATATTTTGATGTGGGCTAAATGTTTGATTTGCACAGAGTCGAACACCGAATTAGAAGATTTAAGAAGATGATCAGTAATGTAGGTCGGTGGGTTACACCTTTCAATATCAAGAATGAACTAATTGGACAATTAGTCTACAATGAAGTTGATTATTTATAATACTGCCATAGATTTGCTCATGCATGAATACTTGAGTTGCTGCTAGGATACGTCTTTGTTTTGAATATAACCACATTTGTTTCAATATGAGTTTGTAACAATGAAGGAAGAATGCCAGTTTAACTCTTAGGACAGGAAATTTGTGTTCCTCTGCTTATGCCTTGCGGTTCAGACAAGAACAAAGCACTCAGACACTTTGGATGAGAATGTGATATGAAGACTTCCACACTTGTCTGCAGCTGCTCTCCCAGATGAATATTACGAATGTGTTCGACGTATCCAAAGGTACTATTGCTTTCATAGTTGTCCACTATAAATAATGTTTATTCAATATGTGAAAAGTCGGTTCGGAAATTAGAGAGATTTTTGAGTAAAGAAATGAATTATCTTTTGTGATGGAAATTCATTCGCAAGCAAACAAATATTGGACTAATTGTAAGTATAGATGTCGGCTTTCAAGATCTTTATTATAATTGCAGGCTCAAAGTCTCTCTACCACTTGTACTGATAACACATTATTTGTTTTGCACACATATCCTGTGAACACGTTAGTCCTGTTTCAAAAGTCTAAACATTCATTGCCACTAGGATTTGCAAAATATCGCCGCAAATCTAGAAAAGCTATGTCTGGTGGGTAGGTGGGATCAACAGCAAGTTTAATTAAATCCGGAATGGTAACTAGTGTGCTCTAAAATTCAAAATAAGGCGTTTTAGTGTTGAAATGGGTGACATTGGCCGGGGGCGCAATGTTTTTTTTTCGCGCCTTCTTTTTGATTTTTCGGTTAATTTCACTAACTGCTAAACGTACTGTTGTTTGATTGTAAATCACTAATCAGAAATGACCATCATTTGTTAGTTTTCAAGAATTTTTCCATATTTCAATGTTCTGTCACACTTTGTAAGTGTTAGCATTGTCGAGAATGAATTTCATTGCAAGAACTACGAGAGTATAACATTTGTCGCACATTTCTACATGTTCAATTACCACTTACACCGATAACACTTGATTGGTTGTGCGTTTGCATCATTCATACATTTTATTCATATCTACACCTGACTATGCACATATTTTGACATTTTGATTTGCATTGTATTGACGTGCATTCAGTTAAATTATTTCTGGTGTAAAGGAGAGATCAACACCAAGTTTCACTAAATTTCGAATGGGAACTTGCATAGCCTGACATTCAAAATGAATCGTTTTGCTTTTGGAACGGGTGACCGTAGCCGGGGGCACAATAATCTTTCATTCACGCCATGTTTTTGAGTTTTCGGTTATTGCCGCTAACTGTTTAATGTTTTGTTAATCAACTACATATTTATTTTTTGTGATAATTTTGCGCCATATTCAGATGCCTTGTGTGTTCTACTACATATCATATTGGATATATTTGTTAAGATACTATGTTGGTATTTCTCAAAACATTTGGCCGAGAGTTCCTTGCCCAACTAAACGATTAACATGGAAGTGAGTCATGTTTACTGCAATATACTTCCAATCAATGAATTTGTGAAGAATACCATCAATTCTATAAAGTGTTCTGGAAATTTCGTAGGAAAATTATTTCTTCTGTCATTTGATAATGCATTGCGAAATTTTCTCTCAATATTCAGAAATAATATGGCAATAAATTATTCACCGCGTTTGTGACCGCACAATATAGCGCTTTGGGAATATTGAGAGAAGGTGGAAGATATAGTTTTCATTAGGTTTAACAGCAAATAAGTCAATTCAAGAAAAAACGTCTGATTGACATGAAATTTGACCCTAGAATACGAAAACGTAGAAGGTTAATGCACAAGATGTACCTCAAGAAATGTAATTCAAGTTGGCTATATATACATGAATTTCTTTATGTGTGTGTGTGTGTGTGTGTGTGTGTGTGTGTGTGTAGGTGTTCATTACCTACACCATCACATCATGCGGTCTCATTTATGACTGCATTATTCTCATGACTATCCACATTCGTTTAAGAAAACAGTAATATTGTAACAAAGGTTTGGATGCTATCTTGAATACCATACTACATGGAAATCATTTTCAAGAATATATTTTGATGTGGGCTAAAAGTTTGATTTGCACAGAGTCGAACATCGACTTAGAAGATTTAAGAAAATGATCAGTAATGTAGGCCGCTGGGTTACACCTTTCAATATCAAGAATGAACTAATTGGACAATTAGTCTACAATGAAGTTGATAATTTATAATACTGCCATAGATTTGCTCATGCATGAATACTTGAGTTGCTGCTAGGATACGTCTTTGTTTTGAATATAAACACATTTGTTTCAATATGAGTTTGTAACAATGAAGGAAGAATGCCAGTTTAACTCTTAGGACAGGAAATTTGTGTTCCTCTGCTTCTGCCTTGCGGTTCAGACAAGAACAAAGCACTCAGACACTTTGGATGAGAATGTGAATTGAAGACTTCCACACTTGTCTGCAGCTGCTCTCCCAGATGAATATTACGAATGTGTTCGACGTATCCAAAGGTACTATTGCTTTCATAGTTGTCCACTATAAATAATGTTTATTCAATATGTGAAAAGTCGGTTCGGAAATTTGAGAGATCTTTGAGTAAAGAAATGAATTATCTTTTGTGATGGAAATTCATTCGCAAGCAAACAAAGATTGGACTAATTGTAAGTATAGATGTCGGCTTTCAAGATATTTATTATAATTGCAGGCTGAAAGTCTCTCTACCACTTGTACTGATAACACATTATTTGTTTTGCCCTCATATCCTGTGAACACGTTAGTCCTGTTTCAAAAGTCTAAACATTCATTGCCACTACGATTTGCAAAATATCGCCGCAAATCTAGAAAAGCTATGTCTGGTGGGTAGGTGGGATCAACAGCAAGTTTAATTAAATCCGGAATGGTAACTAGTGTGCTCAAAAATTCAAAATAAGGCGTTTTAGTGTTGAAATGGGTGACATTGGCCGGAGCGCAATGTTTTTTATTCGCGCCTTCTTTTTGATTTTTCGGTTAATGTCACTAACTGCTAAACGTACTGTTGTTTGATTGTAAATCTCTAATAAAAAATGACCATCATTTTGTTAGTTTTCAAGAATTTTTCCATATTTCAATGTTCTGTCACACTTTGTAAGTGTTGGCATTGTCGAGAATGAATTTCATTGCAAGAACTACGAGAGTATAACATTTGTCGCACATTTCTACATGTTCAATTACCACTTAAACCGATAACACTTGATTGGTTGTGCGTTTGCATCATTCATACATTTTATTCATATCTACACCTGACTATGCATATATTTTGACATTTTGATTTGCATTGTATGGACGTGCATTCAGTTAAATTATTTCTGGTGTAAAGGAGAGATCAACACCAAGTTTCACTAAATTTCGAATGGGAACTTGCATAGCCTGATATTCAAAATGAATCGTTTTGCTTTTGGAACGGGTGACCGTAGCCGGGGGCACAATAATCTTTCATTCACGCCATGTTTTTGAGTTTTCGGTTATTGCCGCTAACTGTTTAATGTTTTGTTAATCAACTACATATTTATTTTTTGTGATAATTTTGCGCCATATTCAGATGCCTTGTGTGTTCTACTACATATCATATTGGATATATTTGTTAAGATACTATGTTGGTATTTCTCAAAACATTTGGCCGAGAGTTCCTTGCCCAACTAAACGATTAACATGGAGGTGAGTCATGTTTACTGCAATATACTTCCAATCAATGAATTTGTGAAGAATACCATCAATTCTATAAAGTGTTCTGGAAATTTCGTAGGAAAATTATTTCTTCTGTCATTTGATAATGCATTGCGAAATTTTCTCTCAATATTCAGAAATAATATGGCAATAAATTATTCACCGCGTTTGTGACCGCACAATATAGCGCGTTGGGAATATTGAGAGAAGGTGGAAGATATAGTTTTCATTAGGTTTAACAGCAAATAAGTCAATTCAAGAAAAAAACGTCTGATTGACATGAAATTTGACCCTAGAATACGAAAACGTAGAAGGTTAATGCACAAGATGTACCTCAAGAAATGTAATTCAAGTTGGCTATATATACATGAATTTGTTTATGTGTGTGTGTGTGTGTGTGTGTGTGTGTGTGTGTGTATGTGTTTATTACCTACACCATCACATCATGCGGTCTCATTTATGACTGCATTATTCTCATGACTATCCACATTCGGTTAAGAAAACAGAAATATTGTAACAAAAGTTTGGATGCTGTCTTGAATACCATACTACATGGAAATCATTTTCAAGAATATATTTTGATGTGGGCTAAAAGTTTGATTTGCACAGAGTCGAACATCGAATTGGAAGATTTAAGAAAATGATCAGTAATGTAGGCCGCTGGGTTAAACCTTTCAATATCAAGAATGAACTAATTGGACAATTAGTCTACAATGAAGTTGATAATTTATAATACTGCCATAGATTTGCTCATGCATGAATACTTGAGTAGCTGCTAGGATACGTCTTTGTTTAGAATATAAACACATTTGTTTCAATATGAGTTTGTAACAATGAAGGAAGAATGCCAGTTTAACTCCTAGGACAAGAAATTTGTGTTCCTCTGCTTCTGCCTTGCGGTTCAGACAAGAACAAAGCACCCAGACACTTTGGATGAGAATGTGAATTGAAGACTTACACACTTGTCTGCAGCTGCTCTCCCAGATGAATATTACGAATGTGTTCGACGTATCCAAAGGTACTATTGCTTTCATAGTTGTCCACTATAAATAATGTTTATTCAATATGTGAAAAGTCGGTTCGGAAATTAGAGAGATCTTTGAGTAAAGAAATGAATTATCTTTTGTGATGGAAATTCATTCGCAAGCAAACAAATATTGGACTAATTGTAAGTATAGATGTCGGCTTTCAAGATCTTTATTATAATTGCAGGCTCAAAGTCTCTCTACCACTTGTACTGATAACACATTATTTGTTTTGCACACATATCCTGTGAACACGTTAGTCCTGTTTCAAAAGTCTAAACATTCATTGCCACTAGGATTTGCAAAATATCGCCGCAAATCTAGAAAAGCTATGTCTGGTGGGTAGGTGGGATCAACAGCAAGTTTAATTAAATCCGGAATGGTAACTAGTGTGCTCTAAAATTCAAAATAAGGCGTTTTAGTGTTGAAATGGGTGACATTGGCCGGGGGCGCAATGTTTTTTTTTCGCGCCTTCTTTTTGATTTTTCGGTTAATGTCACTAACTGCTAAACGTACTGTTGTTTGATTGTAAATCACTAATCAGAAATGACCATCATTTGTTAGTTTTCAAGAATTTTTCCATATTTCAATGTTCTGTCACACTTTGTAAGTGTTAGCATTGTCGAGAATGAATTTCATTGCAAGAACTACGAGAGTATAACATTTGTCGCACATTTCTACATGTTCAATTACCACTTACACCGATAACACTTGATTGGTTGTGCGTTTGCATCATTCATACATTTTATTCATATCTACATCTGACTATGCACATATTTTGACATTTTGATTTGCATTGTATTGACGTGCATTCAGTTAAATTATTTCTGGTGTAAAGGAGAGATCAACACCAAGTTTCACTAAATTTCGAATGGGAACTTGCATAGCCTGACATTCAAAATGAATCGTTTTGCTTTTGGAACGGGTGACCGTAGCCGGGGGCACAATAATCTTTCATTCACGCCATGTTTTTGAGTTTTCGGTTATTGCCGCTAACTGTTTAATGTTTTGTTAATCAACTACATATTTATTTTTTGTGATAATTTTGCGCCATATTCAGATGCCTTGTGTGTTCTACTACATATCATATTGGATATATTTGTTAAGATACTATGTTGGTATTTCTCAAAACATTTGGCCGAGAGTTCCTTGCCCAACTAAACGATTAACATGGAAGTGAGTCATGTTTACTGCAATATACTTCCAATCAATGAATTTGTGAAGAATACCATCAATTCTATAAAGTGTTCTGGAAATTTCGTAGGAAAATTATTTCTTCTGTCATTTGATAATGCATTGCGAAATTTTCTCTCAATATTCAGAAATAATATGGCAATAAATTATTCACCGCGTTTGTGACCGCACAATATAGCGCTTTGGGAATATTGAGAGAAGGTGGAAGATATAGTTTTCATTAGGTTTAACAGCAAATAAGTCAATTCAAGAAAAAACGTCTGATTGACATGAAATTTGACCCTAGAATACGAAAACGTAGAAGGTTAATGCACAAGATGTACCTCAAGAAATGTAATTCAAGTTGGCTATATATACATGAATTTCTTTATGTGTGTGTGTGTGTGTGTGTGTGTGTGTGTGTGTGTAGGTGTTCATTACCTACACCATCACATCATGCGGTCTCATTTATGACTGCATTATTCTCATGACTATCCACATTCGTTTAAGAAAACAGTAATATTGTAACAAAGGTTTGGATGCTATCTTGAATACCATACTACATGGAAATCATTTTCAAGAATATATTTTGATGTGGGCTAAAAGTTTGATTTGCACAGAGTCGAACATCGACTTAGAAGATTTAAGAAAATGATCAGTAATGTAGGCCGCTGGGTTACACCTTTCAATATCAAGAATGAACTAATTGGACAATTAGTCTACAATGAAGTTGATAATTTATAATACTGCCATAGATTTGCTCATGCATGAATACTTGAGTTGCTGCTAGGATACGTCTTTGTTTTGAATATAAACACATTTGTTTCAATATGAGTTTGTAACAATGAAGGAAGAATGCCAGTTTAACTCTTAGGACAGGAAATTTGTGTTCCTCTGCTTCTGCCTTGCGGTTCAGACAAGAACAAAGCACTCAGACACTTTGGATGAGAATGTGAATTGAAGACTTCCACACTTGTCTGCAGCTGCTCTCCCAGATGAATATTACGAATGTGTTCGACGTATCCAAAGGTACTATTGCTTTCATAGTTGTCCACTATAAATAATGTTTATTCAATATGTGAAAAGTCGGTTCGGAAATTTGAGAGATCTTTGAGTAAAGAAATGAATTATCTTTTGTGATGGAAATTCATTCGCAAGCAAACAAAGATTGGACTAATTGTAAGTATAGATGTCGGCTTTCAAGATATTTATTATAATTGCAGGCTGAAAGTCTCTCTACCACTTGTACTGATAACACATTATTTGTTTTGCCCTCATATCCTGTGAACACGTTAGTCCTGTTTCAAAAGTCTAAACATTCATTGCCACTACGATTTGCAAAATATCGCCGCAAATCTAGAAAAGCTATGTCTGGTGGGTAGGTGGGATCAACAGCAAGTTTAATTAAATCCGGAATGGTAACTAGTGTGCTCAAAAATTCAAAATAAGGCGTTTTAGTGTTGAAATGGGTGACATTGGCCGGAGCGCAATGTTTTTTATTCGCGCCTTCTTTTTGATTTTTCGGTTAATGTCACTAACTGCTAAACGTACTGTTGTTTGATTGTAAATCTCTAATAAAAAATGACCATCATTTTGTTAGTTTTCAAGAATTTTTCCATATTTCAATGTTCTGTCACACTTTGTAAGTGTTGGCATTGTCGAGAATGAATTTCATTGCAAGAACTACGAGAGTATAACATTTGTCGCACATTTCTACATGTTCAATTACCACTTAAACCGATAACACTTGATTGGTTGTGCGTTTGCATCATTCATACATTTTATTCATATCTACACCTGACTATGCATATATTTTGACATTTTGATTTGCATTGTATGGACGTGCATTCAGTTAAATTATTTCTGGTGTAAAGGAGAGATCAACACCAAGTTTCACTAAATTTCGAATGGGAACTTGCATAGCCTGATATTCAAAATGAATCGTTTTGCTTTTGGAACGGGTGACCGTAGCCGGGGGCACAATAATCTTTCATTCACGCCATGTTTTTGAGTTTTCGGTTATTGCCGCTAACTGTTTAATGTTTTGTTAATCAACTACATATTTATTTTTTGTGATAATTTTGCGCCATATTCAGATGCCTTGTGTGTTCTACTACATATCATATTGGATATATTTGTTAAGATACTATGTTGGTATTTCTCAAAACATTTGGCCGAGAGTTCCTTGCCCAACTAAACGATTAACATGGAGGTGAGTCATGTTTACTGCAATATACTTCCAATCAATGAATTTGTGAAGAATACCATCAATTCTATAAAGTGTTCTGGAAATTTCGTAGGAAAATTATTTCTTCTGTCATTTGATAATGCATTGCGAAATTTTCTCTCAATATTCAGAAATAATATGGCAATAAATTATTCACCGCGTTTGTGACCGCACAATATAGCGCGTTGGGAATATTGAGAGAAGGTGGAAGATATAGTTTTCATTAGGTTTAACAGCAAATAAGTCAATTCAAGAAAAAAACGTCTGATTGACATGAAATTTGACCCTAGAATACGAAAACGTAGAAGGTTAATGCACAAGATGTACCTCAAGAAATGTAATTCAAGTTGGCTATATATACATGAATTTGTTTATGTGTGTGTGTGTGTGTGTGTGTGTGTGTGTGTGTGTATGTGTTTATTACCTACACCATCACATCATGCGGTCTCATTTATGACTGCATTATTCTCATGACTATCCACATTCGGTTAAGAAAACAGAAATATTGTAACAAAAGTTTGGATGCTGTCTTGAATACCATACTACATGGAAATCATTTTCAAGAATATATTTTGATGTGGGCTAAAAGTTTGATTTGCACAGAGTCGAACATCGAATTGGAAGATTTAAGAAAATGATCAGTAATGTAGGCCGCTGGGTTAAACCTTTCAATATCAAGAATGAACTAATTGGACAATTAGTCTACAATGAAGTTGATAATTTATAATACTGCCATAGATTTGCTCATGCATGAATACTTGAGTAGCTGCTAGGATACGTCTTTGTTTAGAATATAAACACATTTGTTTCAATATGAGTTTGTAACAATGAAGGAAGAATGCCAGTTTAACTCCTAGGACAAGAAATTTGTGTTCCTCTGCTTCTGCCTTGCGGTTCAGACAAGAACAAAGCACCCAGACACTTTGGATGAGAATGTGAATTGAAGACTTACACACTTGTCTGCAGCTGCTCTCCCAGATGAATATTACGAATGTGTTCGACGTATCCAAAGGTACTATTGCTTTCATAGTTGTCCACTATAAATAATGTTTATTCAATATGTGAAAAGTCGGTTCGGAAATTAGAGAGATCTTTGAGTAAAGAAATGAATTATCTTTTGTGATGGAAATTCATTCGCAAGCAAACAAATATTGGACTAATTGTAAGTATAGATGTCGGCTTTCAAGATCTTTATTATAATTGCAGGCTCAAAGTCTCTCTACCACTTGTACTGATAACACATTATTTGTTTTGCACACATATCCTGTGAACACGTTAGTCCTGTTTCAAAAGTCTAAACATTCATTGCCACTAGGATTTGCAAAATATCGCCGCAAATCTAGAAAAGCTATGTCTGGTGGGTAGGTGGGATCAACAGCAAGTTTAATTAAATCCGGAATGGTAACTAGTGTGCTCTAAAATTCAAAATAAGGCGTTTTAGTGTTGAAATGGGTGACATTGGCCGGGGGCGCAATGTTTTTTTTTCGCGCCTTCTTTTTGATTTTTCGGTTAATGTCACTAACTGCTAAACGTACTGTTGTTTGATTGTAAATCACTAATCAGAAATGACCATCATTTGTTAGTTTTCAAGAATTTTTCCATATTTCAATGTTCTGTCACACTTTGTAAGTGTTAGCATTGTCGAGAATGAATTTCATTGCAAGAACTACGAGAGTATAACATTTGTCGCACATTTCTACATGTTCAATTACCACTTACACCGATAACACTTGATTGGTTGTGCGTTTGCATCATTCATACATTTTATTCATATCTACACCTGACTATGCACATATTTTGACATTTTGATTTGCATTGTATTGACGTGCATTCAGTTTAATTATTTCTGGTGTAAAGGAGAGATCAACACCAAGTTTCACTAAATTTCGAATGGGAACTTGCATAGCCTGACATTCAAAATGAATCGTTTTGCTTTTGGAACGGGTGACCGTAGCCGGGGGCACAATAATCTTTCATTCACGCCATGTTTTTGAGTTTTCGGTTATTGCCGCTAACTGTTTAATGTTTTCTTAATCAACTACATATTTATTTTTTGTGATAATTTTGCGCCATATTCAGATGCCTTGTGTGTTCTACTACATATCATATTGGATATATTTGTTAAGATACTATGTTGGTATTTCTCAAAACATTTGGCCGAGAGTTCCTTACCCAACTAAACGATTAACATGGAAGTGAGTCATGTTTACTGCAATATACTTCCAATCAATGAATTTGTGAAGAATACCATCAATTCTATAAAGTGTTCTGGAAATTTCGTAGGAAAATTATTTCTTCTGTCATTTGATAATGCATTGCGAAATTTTCTCTCAATATTCAGAAATAATATGGCAATAAATTATTCACCGCGTTTGTGACCGCACAATATAGCGCTTTGGGAATATTGAGAGAAGGTGGAAGATATAGTTTTCATTAGGTTTAACAGCAAATAAGTCAATTCAAGAAAAAACGTCTGATTGACATGAAATTTGACCCTAGAATACGAAAACGTAGAAGGTTAATGCACAAGATGTACCTCAAGAAATGTAATTCAAGTTGGCTATATATACATGAATTTCTTTATGTGTGTGTGTGTGTGTGTGTGTGTGTGTGTGTGTAGGTGTTTATTACCTACACCATCACATCATGCGGTCTCATTTATGACTGCATTATTCTCATGACTATCCACATTCGTTTAAGAAAACAGTAATATTGTAACAAAGGTTTGGATGCTATCTTGAATACCATACTACATGGAAATCATTTTCAAGAATATATTTTGATGTGGGCTAAAAGTTTGATTTGCACAGAGTCGAACATCGACTTTGAAGATTTAAGAAAATGATCAGTAATGTAGGCCGCTGGGTTACACCTTTCAATATCAAGAATGAACTAATTGGACAATTAGTCTACAATGAAGTTGATAATTTATAATACTGCCATAGATTTGCTCATGCATGAATACTTGAGTTGCTGCTAGGATACGTCTTTGTTTTGAATATAAACACATTTGTTTCAATATGAGTTTGTAACAATGAAGGAAGAATGCCAGTTTAACTCTTAGGACAGGAAATTTGTGTTCCTCTGCTTCTGCCTTGCGGTTCAGACAAGAACAAAGCACTCAGACACTTTGGATGAGAATGTGAATTGAAGACTTCCACACTTGTCTGCAGCTGCTCTCCCAGATGAATATTACGAATGTGTTCGACGTATCCAAAGGTACTATTGCTTTCATAGTTGTCCACTGTAAATAATGTTTATTCAATATGTGAAAAGTCGGTTCGGAAATTTGAGAGATCTTTGAGTAAAGAAATGAATTATCTTTTGTGATGGAAATTCATTCGCAAGCAAACAAAGATTGGACTAATTGTAAGTATAGATGTCGGCTTTCAAGATCTTTATTATAATTGCAGGCTCAAAGTCTCTCTACCACTTGTACTGATAACACATTATTTGTTTTGCCCTCATATCCTGTGAACACGTTAGTCCTGTTTCAAAAGTCTAAACATTCATTGCCACTACGATTTGCAAAATATCGCCGCAAATCTAGAAAAGCTATGTCTGGTGGGTAGGTGGGATCAACAGCAAGTTTAATTAAATCCGGAATGGTAACTAGTGTGCTCAAAAATTCAAAATAAGGCGTTTTAGTGTTGAAATGGGTGACATTGGCCGGAGCGCAATGTTTTTTATTCGCGCCTTCTTTTTGATTTTTCGGTTAATGTCACTAACTGCTAAACGTACTGTTGTTTGATTGTAAATCTCTAATAAAAAATGACCATCATTTTGTTAGTTTTCAAGAATTTTTCCATATTTCAATGTTCTGTCACACTTTGTAAGTGTTGGCATTGTCGAGAATGAATTTCATTGCAAGAACTACGAGAGTATAACATTTGTCGCACATTTCTACATGTTCAATTACCACTTATACCGATAACACTTGATTGGTTGTGCGTTTGCATCATTCATACATTTTATTCATATCTACACCTGACTATGCATATATTTTGACATTTTGATTTGCATTGTATGGACGTGCATTCAGTTAAATTATTTCTGGTGTAAAGGAGAGATCAACACCAAGTTTCACTAAATTTCGAATGGGAACTTGCATAGCCTGATATTCAAAATGAATCGTTTTGCTTTTGGAACGGGTGACCGTAGCCGGGGGCACAATAATCTTTCATTCACGCCATGTTTTTGAGTTTTCGGTTATTGCCGCTAACTGTTTAATGTTTTGTTAATCAACTACATATTTATTTTTTGTGATAATTTTGCGCCATATTCAGATGCCTTGTGTGTTCTACTACATATCATATTGGATATATTTGTTAAGATACTATGTTGGTATTTCTCAAAACATTTGGCCGAGAGTTCCTTGCCCAACTAAACGATTAACATGGAGGTGAGTCATGTTTACTGCAATATACTTCCAATCAATGAATTTGTGAAGAATACCATCAATTCTATAAAGTGTTCTGGAAATTTCGTAGGAAAATTATTTCTTCTGTCATTTGATAATGCATTGCGAAATTTTCTCTCAATATTCAGAAATAATATGGCAATAAATTATTCACCGCGTTTGTGACCGCACAATATAGCGCGTTGGGAATATTGAGAGAAGGTGGAAGATATAGTTTTCATTAGGTTTAACAGCAAATAAGTCAATTCAAGAAAAAAACGTCTGATTGACATGAAATTTGACCCTAGAATACGAAAACGTAGAAGGTTAATGCACAAGATGTACCTCAAGAAATGTAATTCAAGTTGGCTATATATACATGAATTTGTTTATGTGTGTGTGTGTGTGTGTGTGTGTGTGTGTGTGTGTGTATGTGTTTATTACCTACACCATCACATCATGCGGTCTCATTTATGACTGCATTATTCTCATGACTATCCACATTCGGTTAAGAAAACAGAAATATTGTAACAAAAGTTTGGATGCTGTCTTGAATACCATACTACATGGAAATCATTTTCAAGAATATATTTTGATGTGGGCTAAAAGTTTGATTTGCACAGAGTCGAACATCGAATTGGAAGATTTAAGAAAATGATCAGTAATGTAGGCCGCTGGGTTAAACCTTTCAATATCAAGAATGAACTAATTGGACAATTAGTCTACAATGAAGTTGATAATTTATAATACTGCCATAGATTTGCTCATGCATGAATACTTGAGTAGCTGCTAGGATACGTCTTTGTTTAGAATATAAACACATTTGTTTCAATATGAGTTTGTAACAATGAAGGAAGAATGCCAGTTTAACTCCTAGGACAAGAAATTTGTGTTCCTCTGCTTCTGCCTTGCGGTTCAGACAAGAACAAAGCACTCAGACACTTTGGATGAGAATGTGAATTGAAGACTTCCACACTTGTCTGCAGCTGCTCTCCCAGATGAATATTACGAATGTGTTCGACGTATCCAAAGGTACTATTGCTTTCATAGTTGTCCACTGTAAATAATGTTTATTCAATATGTGAAAAGTCGGTTCGGAAATTTGAGAGATCTTTGAGTAAAGAAATGAATTATCTTTTGTGATGGAAATTCATTCGCAAGCAAACAAAGATTGGACTAATTGTAAGTATAGATGTCGGCTTTCAAGATCTTTATTATAATTGCAGGCTCAAAGTCTCTCTACCACTTGTACTGATAACACATTATTTGTTTTGCACACATGTCCTGTGAAAACGTTAGTCCTGTTTCAAAAGTCTAAACATTCATTGCCACTAGGATTTGCAAAATATCGCCTCAAATCTAGAAAAGCTATGTCTGGTGGGTAGGTGGGATCAACAGCAAGTTTAATTAAATCCGGAATGGTAACTAGTGTGCTCTAAAATTCAAACTAAGGCGTTTTAGTGTTGAAATGGGTGACATTGGCCGGGGCGCAATGTTTTTTATTCGCGCCTTCTTTTTGATTTTTCGGTTAATGTCACTAACTGCTAAACGTACTGTTGTTTGATTGTAAATCTCTAATCAAAAATGACCATCATTTTGTTAGTTTTCAAGAATTTTTCCATATTTCAATGTTCTGTCACACTTTGTAAGTGTTGGCATTGTCGAGAATGAATTTCATTGCAAGAACTACGAGAGTATAACATTTGTCTCACATTTCTACATGTTCAGTTACCACTTATACCGATAACACTTGATTGGTTGTGCGTTTGCATCATTCATACATTTTATTCATATCTACACCTGACTATGCATATATTTTGACATTTTGATTTGCATTGTATTGACGTGCATTCAGTTAAATTATTTCTGGTGTAAAGGAAAGATCAACACCAAGTTTCACTAATTTCGAATGGGAACTTGCATTCCCTGACATTCAAAATGAATCGTTTTGCTTTTGGAACGGGTGACCGTAGCCGGGGGCACAATAATCTTTCATTCACGCCATGTTTTTGAGTTTTCGGTTATTGCCGCTAACTGTTTAATGTTTTGTTAATCAACTACATATTTATTCTTTGTGATAATTTTGCGCCATATTCAGATGCCTTGTGTGTTCTACTACATATCATATTGGATATATTTGTTAAGATACTATGTTGGTATTTCTCAAAACATTTGGCCGAGAGTTCCTTGCCCAACTAAACGATTAACATGGAGGTGAGTCATGTTTACTGCAATATACTTCCAATCAATGAATTTGTGAAGAATACCATTAATTCTATAAAGTGTTCTGGAAATTTCGTAGGAAAATTATTTCTTCTGTCATTTGATAATGCATTGCGAAACTTTCTCTGAATATTCAGAAATAATATGGCAATAAATTATTCACCGCGTTTGTGACCGCACAATATAGCGCTTTGGGAATATTGAGAGAAGGTGGAAGATATAGTTTTCATTAGGTTTAACAGCAAATAAGTCAATTCAAGAAAAAACGTCTGATTGACATGAAATTTGACCCTAGAATACTAAAACGTAGAAGGTTAATGCACAAGTTGTACCTCAAGAAATGTAATTCAAATTGGCTATATAAACATGAATTTGTTTATGTGCGTGTGTGTGTGTGTGTGTGTGTAGGTGTTTATTACCTAAACCATCACATCATGCGGTCTCATTTATGACTGCATTATTCTCATGACTATCCGCATTCGTTTAAGAAATCAGAAGTATTGTAACAAGGGTTTGGATGCTATCTTGAATACCATACTACATGGAAATCATTTTCAAGAATATATTTTGATGTGGGCTAAAAGTTTGATTTGCAGAGAGTCGAACATCGAATTAGAAGATTTAAGAAAATGATCAGTAATGTAGGCCGCTGGGTTACACCTTTCAATATCAAGAATGAACTAATTGGACAATTAGTCTACAATGACGTTGATAATTTATAATACTGCCATAGATTTGCTCATGCATGAATACTTGAGTTGCTGCTAGGATACGTCTTTGTTTTGAATATAAACACATTTGTTTCAATATGAGTTTGTAACAATGAAGGAAGAATGCCAGTTTAACTCTTAGGACAGGAAATTTGTGTTCCTCTGCTTCTGCCTTGCGGTTCAGACAAGAACAAAGCACTCAAACACTTTGGATGAGAATGTGAATTGAAGACTTCCACACTTGTCTGCAGCTGCTCTCCCAGATGAATATTACGAATGTGTTCGACGTATCCAAAGGTACTATTGCTTTCATAGTTGTCCACTGTAAATAATGTTTATTCAATATGTGAAAAGTCGGTTCGGAAATTTGAGAGATCTTTGAGTAAAGAAATGAATTATCTTTTGTGATGGAAATTCATTCGCAAGCAAACAAAGATTGGACTAATTGTAAGTATAGATGTCGGCTTTCAAGATCTTTATTATAATTGCAGGCTCAAAGTCTCTCTACCACTTGTACTGATAACACATTATTTGTTTTGCACACATGTCCTGTGAAAACGTTAGTCCTGTTTCAAAAGTCTAAACATTCATTGCTACTACGATTTGCAAAATATCGCCGCAAATCTAGAAAAGCTATGTCTGGTGGGTAGGTGGGATCAACAGCAAGTTTAATTAAATCCGGAATGGTAACTAGTGTGCTCTAAAATTCAAAATAAGGCGTTTTAGTGTTGAAATGGGTGACATTGGCCGGGGTGCAATGTTTTTTATTCGCGCCTTCTTTTTGATTTTTCGGTTAATGTCACTAACTGCTAAACGTACTGTTGTTTGATTGTAAATCTCTAATCAAAAATGACCATCATTTTGTTAGTTTTCAAGAATTTTTCCATATGTCAATGTTCTGTCACACTTTGTAAGTGTTGGCATTGTCGAGAATGAATTTCATTGCAAGAACTACGAGAGTATAACATTTGTCTCACATTTCTACATGTTCTGTTACCACTTATACCGATAACACTTGATTGGTTGTGCGTTTGCATCATTCATACATTTTATTCATATCTACACCTGACTATGCATATATTTTGACATTTTGATTTGCATTGTATTGACGTGCATTCACTTAAATTATTTCGGGTGTAAAGGAAAGATCAACACCAAGTTTCACTAATTTCGAATGGGAACTTGCATTCCCTGACATTCAAAATGAATCGTTTTGCTTTTGGAACGGGTGACCGTAGCCGGGGGCACAATAATCTTTCATTCACGCCATGTTTTTGAGTTTTCGGTTATTGCCGCTAACTGTTTAATGTTTTGTTAATCAACTACATATTTATTCTTTGTGATAATTTTGCGCCATATTCAGATGCCTTGTGTGTTCTACTACATATCATATTGGATATATTTGTTAAGATGCTATGTTGGTATTTCTCAAAACATTTGGCCGAGAGTTCCTTGCCCAACTAAACGATTAACATGGAGGTGAGTCATGTTTACTGCAATATACTTCCAATCAATGAATTTGTGAAGAATACCATCAATTCTATAAAGTGTTCTGGAAATTTCGAAGGAAAATTATTTCTTCTGTCATTTGATAATGCATTGCGAAACTTTCTCTGAATATTCAGAAATAATATGGCAATAAATTATTCACCGCGTTTGTGACCGCACAATATAGCGCTTTGGGAATATTGACAGAAGGTGGAAGATATAGTTTTCATTAGGTTTAACAGCAAATAAGTCAATTCAAGAAAAAACGTCTGATTGACATGAAATTTGACCCTAGAATACGAAAACGTAGAAGGTTAATGCACAAGTTGTACCTCAAGAAATGTAATTCAAATTGGCTATATAAACATGAATTTGTTTATGTGGGTGTGTGTGTGTGTGTGTAGGTGTTTATTACCTACACCATCACATCATGCGGTCTCATTTATGACTGCATTATTCTCATGACTATCCACATTCGTTTAAGAAAACAGAAATATTGTAACAAAGGTTTGGATGCTATCTTGAATAATATACTACATGGAAATCATTTTCAAGAATATATTTTGATGTGGGCTAAAAGTTTGATTTGCACAGAGTCGAACGTCGAATTGGAAGATTTAAGAAAACGATCAGTAATGTAGGCCGCTGGGTTACACCTTTCAATATCAAGAATGAACTAATTGGACAATTAGTCTACAATGACGTTGATAATTTATAATACTGCCATAGATTTGCTCATGCATGAATACTTGAGTTGCTGCTAGGATACGTCTTTGTTTTGAATATAAACACATTTGTTTCAATATGAGTTTGTAACAATGAAGGAAGAATGCCAGTTTAACTCTTAGGACAGGAAATTTGTGTTCCTCTGCTTCTGCCTTGCGGTTCAGACAAGAACAAAGCACTCAAACACTTTGGATGAGAATGTGAATTGAAGACTTCCACACTTGTCTGCAGCTGCTCTCCCAGATGAATATTACGAATGTGTTCGACGTATCCAAAGGTACTATTGCTTTCATAGTTGTCCACTATAAATAATGTTTATTCAATATGTGAAAAGTCGGTTCGGAAATTTGAGAGATCTTTGAGTAAAGAAATGAATTATCTTTTGTGATGGAAATTCATTCGCAAGCAAACAAAGATTGGACTAATTGTAAGTATAGATGTCGGCTTTCAAGATCTTTATTATAATTGCAGGCTCAAAGTCTCTCTACCACTTGTACTGATAACACATTATTTGTTTTGCACACATGTCCTGTGAAAACGTTAGTCCTGTTTCAAAAGTCTAAACATTCATTGCCACTACGATTTGCAAAATATCGCCGCAAATCTAGAAAAGCTATATCTGGTGGGTAGGTGGGATCAACAGCAAGTTTAATTAAATCCGGAATGGTAACTAGTGTGCTCCAAAATTCAAACTAAGGCGTTTTAGTGTTGAAATGGGTGACATTGGCCGGGGGCGCAATGTTTTTTATTCGCGCCTTCTTTTTGATTTTTCGGTTAATATCACTAACTGCTAAACGTACTGTTGTTTGATTGTAAATCTCTAATCAAAAATGACCATCATTTTGTTAGTTTACAAAAAATTTTCCATATTTCAATGTTCTGTCACACTTTGTAAGTGTTAGCATTGTCGAGAATGAATTTCATTGCAAGAACTACGGGAGTATAGCATTTGTCGCACATTTCTACATGTTCAATTACCACTTATACCGATAACACTTGATTGGTTGTGCGTTTGCATCATTCATACATTTTATTCATATCTACACCTGACTATGCATATATTTTGACATTTTGATTTGCATTGTATTGACGTGCATTCACTTAAATTATTTCTGGTGTAAAGGAGAGATCAACACCAAGTTTCACTAATTTCGAATGGGAACTTGCATTCCCTGACATTCAAAATGAATCGTTTTGCTTTTGGAACGGGTGACCGTAGCCGGGGGCACAATAATCTTTCATTCACGCCATGTTTTTGAGTTTTCGGTTATTGCCGCTAACTGTTTAATGTTTTGTTAATCAACTACATATTTATTCTTTGTGATAATTTTGCGCCATATTCAGATGCCTTGTGTGTTCTACTACATATCATATTGGATATATTTGTTAAGATACTATGTTGGTATTTCTCAAAACATTTGGCCGAGAGTTCCTTGCCCAACTAAACGATTAACATGGAGGTGAGTCATGTTTACTGCAATATACTTCCAATCAATGAATTTGTGAAGAATACCATCAATTCTATAAAGTGTTCTGGAAATTTCGTAGGAAAATAATTTTTCGGTCATTTGATAATGCATTGCAAAATTATCTCTCAATATTCAGAAATAATATGGCAATAAATTATTCACCGAGTTTGTGACCGCACAATATAGCGCGTTGGGAATATTGAGAGAAGGTGGAAGATATAGTTTTCATTAGGTTTAACAGCAAATAAGTCAATTCAAGAAAAAACGTCTGATTGACATGAAATTTGACCCTAGAATACGAAAACGTAGAAGGTTAATGCACAAGATGTACCTCAAGAAATGTAATTCAAGTTGGCTATATATACATGAATTTTTTTATGTGTGTGTGTGTGTGCGTGTGTGTGTGTGTAGGTGTTTATTACCTACTCCATCACATCATGCGGTCTCATTTATGACTGCATTATTCTCATGACTATCCACATTCGTTTAAGAAAACAGAAATATTGTAACAAAGGTTTGGATGATATCTTGAATACCATACTACATGGAAATCATTTTCAAGAATATATTTTGATGTGGGCTAAAAGTTTGATTTGCACAGAGTCGAACATCGAATTAGAAGATTTAAGAAAATGATCAGTAATGTAGGCCGCTGGGTTACACCTTTCAATATCAAGAATGAACTAATTGGACAATTAGTCTACAATGAAGTTGATAATTTATAATACTGCCATAGATTTGCTCATGCATGAATACTTGAGTTGCTGCTAGGATACGTCTTTGTTTTGAATATAGACACATTTGTTTCAATATGAGTTTGTAACAATGAAGGAAGAATGCCAGTTTAACTCTTAGGACAGGAAATTTGTGTTCCTCTGCTTCTGCCTTGCGGTTCCGACAAGAACAAAGCACTCAGACTCTTTGGATGAGAATGTGAATTGAAGACTTCCACACTTGTCTGCAGCTGCTCTCCCAGATGAATATTACGAATGTGTTCGACGTATCCAAAGGTACTATTGCTTTCATAGTTCTCCACTAAAAATTATGTTTATTCAATATGTGAAAAGTCGGTTCGGAAATTTGAGAGATCTTTGAGTAAAGAAATGAATTATCTTTTGTGATGAAAATTCATTCGCAAGCAAACAAAGATTGGACTAATTGTAAGTATAAATGTCGGCTTTCAAGATCTTTATTATAATTGCAGGCTCAAAGTCTCTCTACCACTTGTACTGATAACACATTATTTGTTTTGCACACATATCCTGTGAACACGTTAGTTCTCTTTCAAAAGTCTAAATATTCATTGCCACTACGATTTGCAAAATATCGCCGCAAATCTAGAAAAGCTATGTCTGGTGGGTAGGTGGGATCAACAGCAAGTTTAATTAAATCCGGAATGGTAACTAGTGTGCTCTAAAATTCAAACTAAGGCGTTTTAGTGTTGAAATGGGTGACATTGGCCGGGGGCGCAATGTTTTTTATTCGCGCCTTCTTTTTGATTTTTCGGTTAATGTCACTAACTGCTAAACGTACTGTTGTTTGATTGTAAATCTCTAATCAAAAATGACCATCATTTTGTTAGTTTTCAAAAAATTTTCCATATTTCAATGTTCTGTCACACTTTGTAAGTGTTCGCATTGTCGAGAATGAATTTCATTGCAAGAACTACGAGAGTATAACATTTGTCGCACATTTCTACATGTACAATTACCACTTATACCGATAACACTTGATTGCTTGTGCGTTTGCGTCATTCATACATTTTATTCATATCTACACCTGACTATGCATATATTTTGACATTTTGATTTGCATTGTATGGACGTGCATTCAGTTAAATTATTTCTGGTGTAATGGAGAGATCAACACCAAGTTTCACTAATTTCGAATGGGAACTTGCATTCCCTGACATTCAAAATGAATCGTTTTGCTTTTGGAACGGGTGACCGTAGCCGGGGGCACAATAATCTTTCATTCACGCCATGTTTTTGAGTTTTCGGTTATTGCCGCTAACTGTTTAATGTTTTGTTAATCAACTACATATTTATTCTTTGTGATAATTTTGCGCCATATTCAGATGCCTTGTGTGTTCTACTACATATCATATTGGATATATTTGTTAAGATACTATGTTGGTATTTCTCAAAACATTTGGCCGAGAGTTCCTTGCCCAACTAAACGATTAACATGGAGGTGAGTCATGTTTACTGCAATATACTTCCAATCAATGAATTTGTGAAGAATACCATCAATTCTATAAAGTGTTCTGGAAATTTCGTAGGAAAATTATTTCTTCTGTCTTTTGATAATGCATTGCGAAACTTTCTCTGAATATTCAGAAATAATATGGCAATAAATTATTCACCGCGTTTGTGACCGCACAATATAGCGCTTTGGGAATATTGAGAGAAGGTGGAAGATATAGTTTTCATTAGGTTTAACAGCAAATAAGTCAATTCAAGAAAAAACGTCTGATTGACATGAAATTTGACCCTAGAATACGAAAACGTAGAAGGTTAATGCACAAGTTGTACCTCAAGAAATGTAATTCAAATTGGCTATATAAACATGAATTTGTTTATGTGTGTGTGTGTGTGTGTGTGTGTAGGTGTTTATTACCTACACCATCACATCATGCGGTCTCATTTATGACTGCATTATTCTCATGACTATCCACATTCGTTTAAGAAAACAGAAATATTGTAACAAAGGTTTGGATGATATCTTGAATACCATACTACATGGAAATCATTTTCAAGAATATATTTTGATGTGGGCTAAAAGTTTGATTTGCACAGAGTCGAACATCGAATTGGAAGATTTAAGAAAATGATCAGTAATGTAGGCCGCTGGGTTACACCTTTCAATATCAAGAATGAACTAATTGGACAATTAGTCTACAATGAAGTTGATAATTTATAATACTGCCATAGATTTGCTCATGCATGAATACTTGAGTTGCTGCTAGGATACGTCTTTGTTTTGAATATAAACACATTTGTTTCAATATGAGTTTGTAACAATGAAGGAAGAATGCCAGTTTAACTCTTAGGACAGGAAATTTGTGTTCCTCTGCTTCTGCCTTGCGGTTCCGACAAGAACAAAGCACTCAGACTCTTTGGATGAGAATGTGAATTGAAGACTTCCACACTTGTCTGCAGCTGCTCTCCCAGATGAA
Organism: Lepisma saccharinum; assembly: GCF_977018435.1. NCBI lineage: Eukaryota > Metazoa > Arthropoda > Insecta > Zygentoma > Lepismatidae > Lepisma > Lepisma saccharinum. The sequence continues at coordinate 32,660,851 of NC_139239.1, read as the reverse complement.
TATTACGAATGTGTTCGACGTATCCAAAGGTACTATTGCTTTCATAGTTGTCCACTATAAATAATGTTTATTCAATAAGTGAAAAGTCGGTTCGGAAATTTGAGAGATCTCTGAGTAAAGAAATGAATTATCTTTGTTGTGATGAAAATTCATTCGCAAGCAAACAAAGATTGGACTAATTGTAAGTATAGATGTCGGCTTTCAAAATCTTTATTATAATTGCAGGCTCAAAGTCTCTCTACCACTTGTACTGATAACACATTATTTGTTTTGCACACATATCCTGTGAACACGTTAGTTCTGTTTCAAAAGTCTAAACATTCATTGCCACTACGATTTGCAAAATATCGCCGCAAATCTAGAAAAGCTATGTCTGGTGGGTAGGTGGGATCAACAGCAAGTTTAATTAAATCCGGAATGGTAACTAGTGTGCTCTAAAATTCAAACTAAGGCGTTTTAGTGTTGAAATGGGTGACATTGGCCGGGGCGCAATGTTTTTTATTCGCGCCTTCTTTTTGATTTTTCGGTTAATGTCACTAACTGCTAAACGTACTGTTGTTTGATTGTAAATCTCTAATCAAAAATGACCATCATTTTGTTAGTTTTCAAGAATTTTTCCATATTTCAATGTTCTGTCACACTTTGTAAGTGTTGGCATTGTCGAGAATGAATTTCATTGCAAGAACTACGAGAGTATAACATTTGTCTCACATTTCTACATGTTCAGTTACCACTTATACCGATAACACTTGATTGGTTGTGCGTTTGCATCATTCATACATTTTATTCATATCTACACCTGACTATGCATATATTTTGACATTTTGATTTGCATTGTATTGACGTGCATTCAGTTAAATTATTTCTGGTGTAAAGGAAAGATCAACACCAAGTTTCACTAATTTCGAATGGGAACTTGCATTCCCTGACATTCAAAATGAATCGTTTTGCTTTTGGAACGGGTGACCGTAGCCGGGGGCACAATAATCTTTCATTCACGCCATGTTTTTGAGTTTTCGGTTATTGCCGCTAACTGTTTAATGTTTTGTTAATCAACTACATATTTATTCTTTGTGATAATTTTGCGCCATATTCAGATGCCTTGTGTGTTCTACTACATATCATATTGGATATATTTGTTAAGATACTATGTTGGTATTTCTCAAAACATTTGGCCGAGAGTTCCTTGCCCAACTAAACGATTAACATGGAGGTGAGTCATGTTTACTGCAATATACTTCCAATCAATGAATTTGTGAAGAATACCATTAATTCTATAAAGTGTTCTGGAAATTTCGTAGGAAAATTATTTCTTCTGTCATTTGATAATGCATTGCGAAACTTTCTCTGAATATTCAGAAATAATATGGCAATAAATTATTCACCGCGTTTGTGACCGCACAATATAGCGCTTTGGGAATATTGAGAGAAGGTGGAAGATATAGTTTTCATTAGGTTTAACAGCAAATAAGTCAATTCAAGAAAAAACGTCTGATTGACATGAAATTTGACCCTAGAATACTAAAACGTAGAAGGTTAATGCACAAGTTGTACCTCAAGAAATGTAATTCAAATTGGCTATATAAACATGAATTTGTTTATGTGCGTGTGTGTGTGTGTGTGTGTGTAGGTGTTTATTACCTAAACCATCACATCATGCGGTCTCATTTATGACTGCATTATTCTCATGACTATCCGCATTCGTTTAAGAAATCAGAAGTATTGTAACAAGGGTTTGGATGCTATCTTGAATACCATACTACATGGAAATCATTTTCAAGAATATATTTTGATGTGGGCTAAAAGTTTGATTTGCAGAGAGTCGAACATCGAATTAGAAGATTTAAGAAAATGATCAGTAATGTAGGCCGCTGGGTTACACCTTTCAATATCAAGAATGAACTAATTGGACAATTAGTCTACAATGACGTTGATAATTTATAATACTGCCATAGATTTGCTCATGCATGAATACTTGAGTTGCTGCTAGGATACGTCTTTGTTTTGAATATAAACACATTTGTTTCAATATGAGTTTGTAACAATGAAGGAAGAATGCCAGTTTAACTCTTAGGACAGGAAATTTGTGTTCCTCTGCTTCTGCCTTGCGGTTCAGACAAGAACAAAGCACTCAAACACTTTGGATGAGAATGTGAATTGAAGACTTCCACACTTGTCTGCAGCTGCTCTCCCAGATGAATATTACGAATGTGTTCGACGTATCCAAAGGTACTATTGCTTTCATAGTTGTCCACTGTAAATAATGTTTATTCAATATGTGAAAAGTCGGTTCGGAAATTTGAGAGATCTTTGAGTAAAGAAATGAATTATCTTTTGTGATGGAAATTCATTCGCAAGCAAACAAAGATTGGACTAATTGTAAGTATAGATGTCGGCTTTCAAGATCTTTATTATAATTGCAGGCTCAAAGTCTCTCTACCACTTGTACTGATAACACATTATTTGTTTTGCACACATGTCCTGTGAAAACGTTAGTCCTGTTTCAAAAGTCTAAACATTCATTGCTACTACGATTTGCAAAATATCGCCGCAAATCTAGAAAAGCTATGTCTGGTGGGTAGGTGGGATCAACAGCAAGTTTAATTAAATCCGGAATGGTAACTAGTGTGCTCTAAAATTCAAAATAAGGCGTTTTAGTGTTGAAATGGGTGACATTGGCCGGGGTGCAATGTTTTTTATTCGCGCCTTCTTTTTGATTTTTCGGTTAATGTCACTAACTGCTAAACGTACTGTTGTTTGATTGTAAATCTCTAATCAAAAATGACCATCATTTTGTTAGTTTTCAAGAATTTTTCCATATGTCAATGTTCTGTCACACTTTGTAAGTGTTGGCATTGTCGAGAATGAATTTCATTGCAAGAACTACGAGAGTATAACATTTGTCTCACATTTCTACATGTTCTGTTACCACTTATACCGATAACACTTGATTGGTTGTGCGTTTGCATCATTCATACATTTTATTCATATCTACACCTGACTATGCATATATTTTGACATTTTGATTTGCATTGTATTGACGTGCATTCACTTAAATTATTTCGGGTGTAAAGGAAAGATCAACACCAAGTTTCACTAATTTCGAATGGGAACTTGCATTCCCTGACATTCAAAATGAATCGTTTTGCTTTTGGAACGGGTGACCGTAGCCGGGGGCACAATAATCTTTCATTCACGCCATGTTTTTGAGTTTTCGGTTATTGCCGCTAACTGTTTAATGTTTTGTTAATCAACTACATATTTATTCTTTGTGATAATTTTGCGCCATATTCAGATGCCTTGTGTGTTCTACTACATATCATATTGGATATATTTGTTAAGATGCTATGTTGGTATTTCTCAAAACATTTGGCCGAGAGTTCCTTGCCCAACTAAACGATTAACATGGAGGTGAGTCATGTTTACTGCAATATACTTCCAATCAATGAATTTGTGAAGAATACCATCAATTCTATAAAGTGTTCTGGAAATTTCGAAGGAAAATTATTTCTTCTGTCATTTGATAATGCATTGCGAAACTTTCTCTGAATATTCAGAAATAATATGGCAATAAATTATTCACCGCGTTTGTGACCGCACAATATAGCGCTTTGGGAATATTGACAGAAGGTGGAAGATATAGTTTTCATTAGGTTTAACAGCAAATAAGTCAATTCAAGAAAAAACGTCTGATTGACATGAAATTTGACCCTAGAATACGAAAACGTAGAAGGTTAATGCACAAGTTGTACCTCAAGAAATGTAATTCAAATTGGCTATATAAACATGAATTTGTTTATGTGGGTGTGTGTGTGTGTGTGTAGGTGTTTATTACCTACACCATCACATCATGCGGTCTCATTTATGACTGCATTATTCTCATGACTATCCACATTCGTTTAAGAAAACAGAAATATTGTAACAAAGGTTTGGATGCTATCTTGAATAATATACTACATGGAAATCATTTTCAAGAATATATTTTGATGTGGGCTAAAAGTTTGATTTGCACAGAGTCGAACGTCGAATTGGAAGATTTAAGAAAACGATCAGTAATGTAGGCCGCTGGGTTACACCTTTCAATATCAAGAATGAACTAATTGGACAATTAGTCTACAATGACGTTGATAATTTATAATACTGCCATAGATTTGCTCATGCATGAATACTTGAGTTGCTGCTAGGATACGTCTTTGTTTTGAATATAAACACATTTGTTTCAATATGAGTTTGTAACAATGAAGGAAGAATGCCAGTTTAACTCTTAGGACAGGAAATTTGTGTTCCTCTGCTTCTGCCTTGCGGTTCAGACAAGAACAAAGCACTCAAACACTTTGGATGAGAATGTGAATTGAAGACTTCCACACTTGTCTGCAGCTGCTCTCCCAGATGAATATTACGAATGTGTTCGACGTATCCAAAGGTACTATTGCTTTCATAGTTGTCCACTATAAATAATGTTTATTCAATATGTGAAAAGTCGGTTCGGAAATTTGAGAGATCTTTGAGTAAAGAAATGAATTATCTTTTGTGATGGAAATTCATTCGCAAGCAAACAAAGATTGGACTAATTGTAAGTATAGATGTCGGCTTTCAAGATCTTTATTATAATTGCAGGCTCAAAGTCTCTCTACCACTTGTACTGATAACACATTATTTGTTTTGCACACATGTCCTGTGAAAACGTTAGTCCTGTTTCAAAAGTCTAAACATTCATTGCCACTACGATTTGCAAAATATCGCCGCAAATCTAGAAAAGCTATATCTGGTGGGTAGGTGGGATCAACAGCAAGTTTAATTAAATCCGGAATGGTAACTAGTGTGCTCCAAAATTCAAACTAAGGCGTTTTAGTGTTGAAATGGGTGACATTGGCCGGGGGCGCAATGTTTTTTATTCGCGCCTTCTTTTTGATTTTTCGGTTAATATCACTAACTGCTAAACGTACTGTTGTTTGATTGTAAATCTCTAATCAAAAATGACCATCATTTTGTTAGTTTACAAAAAATTTTCCATATTTCAATGTTCTGTCACACTTTGTAAGTGTTAGCATTGTCGAGAATGAATTTCATTGCAAGAACTACGGGAGTATAGCATTTGTCGCACATTTCTACATGTTCAATTACCACTTATACCGATAACACTTGATTGGTTGTGCGTTTGCATCATTCATACATTTTATTCATATCTACACCTGACTATGCATATATTTTGACATTTTGATTTGCATTGTATTGACGTGCATTCACTTAAATTATTTCTGGTGTAAAGGAGAGATCAACACCAAGTTTCACTAATTTCGAATGGGAACTTGCATTCCCTGACATTCAAAATGAATCGTTTTGCTTTTGGAACGGGTGACCGTAGCCGGGGGCACAATAATCTTTCATTCACGCCATGTTTTTGAGTTTTCGGTTATTGCCGCTAACTGTTTAATGTTTTGTTAATCAACTACATATTTATTCTTTGTGATAATTTTGCGCCATATTCAGATGCCTTGTGTGTTCTACTACATATCATATTGGATATATTTGTTAAGATACTATGTTGGTATTTCTCAAAACATTTGGCCGAGAGTTCCTTGCCCAACTAAACGATTAACATGGAGGTGAGTCATGTTTACTGCAATATACTTCCAATCAATGAATTTGTGAAGAATACCATCAATTCTATAAAGTGTTCTGGAAATTTCGTAGGAAAATAATTTTTCGGTCATTTGATAATGCATTGCAAAATTATCTCTCAATATTCAGAAATAATATGGCAATAAATTATTCACCGAGTTTGTGACCGCACAATATAGCGCGTTGGGAATATTGAGAGAAGGTGGAAGATATAGTTTTCATTAGGTTTAACAGCAAATAAGTCAATTCAAGAAAAAACGTCTGATTGACATGAAATTTGACCCTAGAATACGAAAACGTAGAAGGTTAATGCACAAGATGTACCTCAAGAAATGTAATTCAAGTTGGCTATATATACATGAATTTTTTTATGTGTGTGTGTGTGTGCGTGTGTGTGTGTGTAGGTGTTTATTACCTACTCCATCACATCATGCGGTCTCATTTATGACTGCATTATTCTCATGACTATCCACATTCGTTTAAGAAAACAGAAATATTGTAACAAAGGTTTGGATGATATCTTGAATACCATACTACATGGAAATCATTTTCAAGAATATATTTTGATGTGGGCTAAAAGTTTGATTTGCACAGAGTCGAACATCGAATTAGAAGATTTAAGAAAATGATCAGTAATGTAGGCCGCTGGGTTACACCTTTCAATATCAAGAATGAACTAATTGGACAATTAGTCTACAATGAAGTTGATAATTTATAATACTGCCATAGATTTGCTCATGCATGAATACTTGAGTTGCTGCTAGGATACGTCTTTGTTTTGAATATAGACACATTTGTTTCAATATGAGTTTGTAACAATGAAGGAAGAATGCCAGTTTAACTCTTAGGACAGGAAATTTGTGTTCCTCTGCTTCTGCCTTGCGGTTCCGACAAGAACAAAGCACTCAGACTCTTTGGATGAGAATGTGAATTGAAGACTTCCACACTTGTCTGCAGCTGCTCTCCCAGATGAATATTACGAATGTGTTCGACGTATCCAAAGGTACTATTGCTTTCATAGTTGTCCACTAAAAATTATGTTTATTCAATATGTGAAAAGTCGGTTCGGAAATTTGAGAGATCTTTGAGTAAAGAAATGAATTATCTTTTGTGATGAAAATTCATTCGCAAGCAAACAAAGATTGGACTAATTGTAAGTATAAATGTCGGCTTTCAAGATCTTTATTATAATTGCAGGCTCAAAGTCTCTCTACCACTTGTACTGATAACACATTATTTGTTTTGCACACATATCCTGTGAACACGTTAGTTCTCTTTCAAAAGTCTAAATATTCATTGCCACTACGATTTGCAAAATATCGCCGCAAATCTAGAAAAGCTATGTCTGGTGGGTAGGTGGGATCAACAGCAAGTTTAATTAAATCCGGAATGGTAACTAGTGTGCTCTAAAATTCAAACTAAGGCGTTTTAGTGTTGAAATGGGTGACATTGGCCGGGGGCGCAATGTTTTTTATTCGCGCCTTCTTTTTGATTTTTCGGTTAATGTCACTAACTGCTAAACGTACTGTTGTTTGATTGTAAATCTCTAATCAAAAATGACCATCATTTCGTTAGTTTTCAAAAAATTTTCCATATTTCAATGTTCTGTCACACTTTGTAAGTGTTCGCATTGTCGAGAATGAATTTCATTGCAAGAACTACGAGAGTATAACATTTGTCGCACATTTCTACATGTACAATTACCACTTATACCGATAACACTTGATTGCTTGTGCGTTTGCGTCATTCATACATTTTATTCATATCTACACCTGACTATGCATATATTTTGACATTTTGATTTGCATTGTATGGACGTGCATTCAGTTAAATTATTTCTGGTGTAATGGAGAGATCAACACCAAGTTTCACTAATTTCGAATGGGAACTTGCATTCCCTGACATTCAAAATGAATCGTTTTGCTTTTGGAACGGGTGACCGTAGCCGGGGGCACAATAATCTTTCATTCACGCCAGGTTTTTGAGTTTTCGGTTATTGCCGCTAACTGTTTAATGTTTTGTTAATCAACTACATATTTATTCTTTGTGATAATTTTGCGCCATATTCAGATGCCTTGTGTGTTCTACTACATATCATATTGGATATATTTGTTAAGATACTATGTTGGTATTTCTCAAAACATTTGGCCGAGAGTTCCTTGCCCAACTAAACGATTAACATGGAGGTGAGTCATGTTTACTGCAATATACTTCCAATCAATGAATTTGTGAAGAATACCATCAATTCTATAAAGTGTTCTGGAAATTTCGTAGGAAAATTATTTCTTCTGTCTTTTGATAATGCATTGCGAAACTTTCTCTGAATATTCAGAAATAATATGGCAATAAATTATTCACCGCGTTTGTGACCGCACAATATAGCGCTTTGGGAATATTGACAGAAGGTGGAAGATATAGTTTTCATTAGGTTTAACAGCAAATAAGTCAATTCAAGAAAAAACGTCTGATTGACATGAAATTTGACCCTAGAATACGAAAACGTAGAAGGTTAATGCACAAGTTGTACCTCAAGAAATGTAATTCAAATTGGCTATATAAACATGAATTTGTTTATGTGTGTGTGTGTGTGTGTGTGTGTAGGTGTTTATTACCTACACCATCACATCATGCGGTCTCATTTATGACTGCATTATTCTCATGACTATCCACATTCGTTTAAGAAAACAGAAATATTGTAACAAAGGTTTGGATGATATCTTGAATACCATACTACATGGAAATCATTTTCAAGAATATATTTTGATGTGGGCTAAAAGTTTGATTTGCACAGAGTCGAACATCGAATTGGAAGATTTAAGAAAATGATCAGTAATGTAGGCCGCTGGGTTACACCTTTCAATATCAAGAATGAACTAATTGGACAATTAGTCTACAATGAAGTTGATAATTTATAATACTGCCATAGATTTGCTCATGCATGAATACTTGAGTTGCTGCTAGGATACGTCTTTGTTTTGAATATAAACACATTTGTTTCAATATGAGTTTGTAACAATGAAGGAAGAATGCCAGTTTAACTCTTAGGACAGGAAATTTGTGTTCCTCTGCTTCTGCCTTGCGGTTCCGACAAGAACAAAGCACTCAGACTCTTTGGATGAGAATGTGAATTGAAGACTTCCACACTTGTCTGCAGCTGCTCTCCCAGATGAATATTACGAATGTGTTCGACGTATCCAAAGGTACTATTGCTTTCATAGTTGTCCACTATAAATAATGTTTATTCAATAAGTGAAAAGTCGGTTCGGAAATTTGAGAGATCTCTGAGTAAAGAAATGAATTATCTTTGTTGTGATGAAAATTCATTCGCAAGCAAACAAAGATTGGACTAATTGTAAGTATAGATGTCGGCTTTCAAAATCTTTATTATAATTGCAGGCTCAAAGTCTCTCTACCACTTGTACTGATAACACATTATTTGTTTTGCACACATATCCTGTGAACACGTTAGTTCTGTTTCAAAAGTCTAAACATTCATTGCCACTACGATTTGCAAAATATCGCCGCAAATCTAGAAAAGCTATGTCTGGTGGGTAGGTGGGATCAACAGCAAGTTTAATTAAATCCGGAATGGTAACTAGTGTGCTCTAAAATTCAAACTAAGGCGTTTTAGTGTTGAAATGGGTGACACTTGATTGGTTGTGCGTTTGCATCATTCATACATTTTATTCATATCTACACCTGACTATGCATATATTTTGACATTTTGATTTGCATTGTATGGACGTGCATTCAGTTAAATTATTTCTGGTGTAAAGGAAAGATCAACACCAAGTTTCACTAATTTCGAATGGGAACTTGAGTAGAGTAATCAGCCCGGTTCTGCGCCCGAAAATGAGGCTCGGTGAGGCTCGCCTTAATGGATTTCTCTCGTAAGGCGAGAGCCTCATTTTCTTGCAGTGTTGCCAACTCCTCACTCGAAAAAATCACCGAGGTTTTTTTTTGGGTCTAACCTAACCTAAAGCAAGGAGCTGGCAACACTGCTTGAGGTCTGCCTTGCAGCGTTGCCAACATCTTACTCGATAAAATCACCAAGGTTTTTATTTGGTCTAACCTAACCTAATGCAAGGAGCTGGCAATACTGCTTGAGGCTTGTCTTGCAGTATTGCCAACATTTTACTCGATAAAATCACCAAGGTTTTTATTGGTCTAACCTAACCTAAAGCAAGGAGCTGGCAACACTGCTTGAGGCTTGCCTTACAGTGCATAAAGCAAGGTTGCCAACCTACTGGTATTTTTGCCTTAGCTTTTTTACAAAAAAAAAGAGACGAGAGAGGGGGAAAAGTTAAACAACCGACAATGCTGCCAACACCTACCTACAGCTTTTTTTACTTGGCAAGGGTTTAGCCAATTTATACACTGGTGCAACATACACACACTGGGCAAGGAGAGCCGACAACAAACACACACTGCCGTAAAAGAGAGAGAGATGGATGGATGGCAACACAGTATGTGTGTGCGTGTGTGTGTATAATATGTAGCATTATTAACTAGAGTGTGTTGGCAACCCACCTGCAACTAAAAAAAAAGAGATGCCAATATTGCTGTAAGATAAAGAGAGAGACTAAGCTGACAACAGTGGTGAGCGAATATGCCTTATCGTAATTTTTTTCCAAGTCCCCGGCGCCAATGTATCTAACCTAACCTAACCTAACCTAACCTAACCTAAACTAACCTAACCGACAACAAACACACACTGCCGTAAAAGCGAGAGAGATGGATGGATGGCAACACAGTATGTGTATGCGTGTGTGTGTGTAATATGTAGCATTATTAACTAGAGTGTGTTGGCAACCCACCTGCAACTAAAAAAAGATAGAGATGGCAATATTGCTGTAAGATAAAGAGAGAAACTAAGCTGGCAACAGTGGTGAGCGAATATGCCTTATCGTAATTTTTTTCCAAGTCCCCGGCGCCAATGTATCTAACCTAACCTAACCTAACCTAACCTAACCTAACCTAACCTAACCTAACCGACAACAAACACACACTGCCGTAAAAGCGAGAGAGATGGATGGATGGCAACACAGTATGTGTATGCGTGTGTGTGTATAATATGTAGCATTATTAACTAGAGTGTGTTGGCAACCCACCTACAACTAAAAAAAGATAGAGATACCAACATTGCTGTAAGATAAAGAGAGAGACTAAGCTGGCAACAGTGGTGAGCGAATATGCCTTATCGTAATTTTTTTCCAAGTCCCCGGCGCCAATGTATCTAACCTAACCTAACCTAACCTAACCTAACCTAACCTAACCTAACCTAACCGACAACAAACACACACTGCCGTAAAAGCGAGAGAGATGGATGGATGGCAACACAGTATGTGTATGCGTGTGTGTGTATAATATGTAGCATTATTAACTAGAGTGTGTTGGCAACCCACCTACAACTAAAAAAAGATAGAGATACCAACATTGCTGTAAGATAAAGAGAGAGACTAAGCTGGCAACAGTGGTGAGCGAATATGCCTTATCGTAATTTTTTCCAAGTCCCGGCGCCAATGTATCTAACCTAACCTAACCTAACCTAACCTAACCTAACCTAACCTAACCTAACCGACAACAAACACACACTGCCGTAAAAGCGAGAGAGATGGATGGATGACAACACAGTATGTGTATGCGTGTGTGTGTATAATATGTAGCATTATTAACTAGAGTGTGTTGGCAACCCACCTGCAACTAAAAAAAGGATAGAGATACCAACATTGCTGTAAGATAAAGAGAGAGACTAAGCTGACAACAGTGGTGAGCGAATATGCCTTATCGTAATTTTTTTCCAAGTCCCCGGCGCCAATGTATCTAACCTAACCTAACCTAACCTAACCTAACCTAACCTAACCTAACCTAACCTAACCTAACCTAACCGACAACAAACACACACTGCCGTAAAAGCGAGAGAGATGGATGGATGGCAACACAGTATGTGTGTGCGTGTGTGTGTATAATATGTAGCATTATTAACTAGAGTGTGTTGGCAACCCACCTGCAACTAAAAAAAGATAGAGATGCCAACATTGCTGTAAGATAAAGAGAGAGACTAAGCTGACAACAGTGGTGAGCGAATATGCCTTATCGTAATTTTTTTCCAAGTCCCCGGCGCCAATGTATATTGTGATTTTTGTAAATCTTTCTCGCGGGAACGATGAGCTGCACATGCATACGCGCGCGCGTATTTTTTATTATTTTTTTATTGTGATGCAAACAAACAAATAATAATTGTTGTTTTTTAGGATGCCTGGCCTCTATAACCTCGCCAGGGTGCGTGGGTGCTCAACACCAGTTCTAACGGTCATGGCTATCAAAAGCCCAATGCCTCTGTAGAGTTTTGTGAGTTATTATTTTTTTAATTTGTGCATCGAACTAATTTATATTGGATTTTGATCGTAGTGTGCAGCGTTAATTTGATCAGAGGTGCCTTATCGGCTGGATTGTTGTTATTCTGCAGCACCGTCGAGGTGAAATCCAAATCGTACATGTGCTTGTCGAAATGCTTTCGTATGCGTGGAAGGGTGTGTTTGGACCAGTGGGGAAATTTATTTTTTGCACCGAGGTCTGTTGCGGAAGTTTTTGTGCTCGAATTGTGCGAGGGGGTTGTCGTCGAAGATTCGTCCAATAGGAGTTGGCAACACTGACTAGTTGCTTCACAATTTTTTTGTTTTTTAAACATATGATATTTCACAGGCGAGGCTAACCTACAAGTTACAAGTTGACGGCGTAATCTTCTATAAGATGATAAGTATGCAATGAGATGAAGAAGACGCTAACTGGCAATAGCGGTGTTAATGTTTCCAGCTTTCTACCCTCTCTCACCGGGCCTCCTCCCCCTATGGTGCAGTGGTATTTAAGGATTTGATACTCGCACAAGTGGTTTTTGAAACTGTAGGTCCACCCCCGATTAGTCTTACTTACAGGGGGGGGGCTCTTGTATACTTCTGTTTTTCCACATGTATGTATGTATGTAATGCGATTTGTGTGGGGGGTCAAAAAGTTTGAAACTTACGACTTAATTAATCTGCATGAATGCTTAATGTTTGATTTTTTTTTATTTCTAGTTCGATATGAGATACACACAATTTTATTTTTTGAAGTACAGTTAATATTACCTAGTTTGGGTTAAGCTGTAACATACAACTAGCGATCGACACGACCACCTGACACACAGACAGAGAGAGTGTGAGCAAATTCAAAGTGTGATCTATTGTGAACTAAACTAACCTCACTCACCCACCCACATATAGTCTTACAGGTAACTCAAAAAGCAGAAAGTAGTATATAGCATGACAGGTCCATCTATTGTAAACTAAACTAACCTTATTTGCCCACCCACATATAGTTTTACAGGTAACTCAAAAAGCAGAAAGTAGTATATAGCATGACAGGTCGATCTATTGTAAACTAAACTAACCTCACTCGCCCACCCACATATAGCCTTACAGGTGACTCAAAGGCAGAAAGGCGGCTATATCACTTGTAAGGGCCAACACACAAGATCTATTGCAAACTAAATTAACCTACGACATAAGCTATGGACACATCTTCCAGATAGGGTATAAGCAACTCACCTCTTGCAATTGTATAACGGGGAAAATTAACCTACAGCTGGCAACACTGTTTGAGTTGCTTTCGACGAGCCAAACTTATATTTTGCAAATAGGCTAAAGCTAATCTTCTACAGCTAGAAGCTTGAAACATATACCCTCACAGATTATGCCAACTTACCTCATGTAAAAATATTACCTAGTACGGTTAAGCTGTGACATACAACTAACGATCGACACTACCACCTGACACACATACGGAGAGAGTGAGACAGCTTATACGCAATATATTCCTACACATGTACTGGGTTTAAAAGGTAACTTGCAACAACTATTTTACTCACCCCCTATCAAAATCTCCTAACCTCATGTTTTTTATACTTGCTGCCAGAACATGGTGGTTTTAGACTGTAAATTCAACCCGATTATTCTATTTGTGCATGATGCCTGCATTTGGAATATTTTATTCTTGGCATACGGTATTTTGCGTGCTCCAGTAATTTTGCGCTCGATTCACGGAAGCTATGACGTGTATTTCCTGTTTCGCGAACATGCGAGAATCTTTCACAATAGATAATATATTGCAAGAGCGAGTTGTTTGTGTATATATATCTAGTTTTGGAAATGGACATGAATATAATGTCAAAAATTATTGCATAACTTAAAAACATTGACATTTATTGCACTAGCAAAGGTAAATGTGGAATGCCCTGCCCCCTCAGCTGTTAGGTTAAACACCATAAAAATTTCATTACTGATAGCAAGCATTCTCATATCGACAAAACAGATCTAGTAATGAGCTGTCTTGCAAGTCTCCCGAGTGAAGGAATATGATGCCACTATAAACTGTAAACAAGATATGCAGTCCCTCGCATGAGATGTACGAGGCTTATGAACCTCGACCTATAGAGTTGTACAATGGATGTTTTTTTTTTTTTAAGCATAGCGGTGTGTTTTTGCTTATTTCAATGTCATCGAGCGGGCATGTAAAGAAGGGGAGAGAAAAAAAAGAGGAGGAGGGGTTATAACGGATAATTCATATTTTGATTTCAATATTTTTGCTAGTCACGATTCACCTGCTATCTAGAAGGACACTGGACGATGGCTAAAAGCGAGTGAAGGAGAGAAATGTTATTTTTTTTTATTTTTTTGATTGTGTGTGATGAAATAGTTTTAGATAATAATAGTAGGCTAATAGAATTGTAGAAAACGGCTGTATCGTGATGCGAGGCTGAAAGCAATTTCGAAAGCAGTCTCGGGCATCTTCGCGTTCAGCCAACAAGGAAAATGCACATGGAGGGCGCAACGGTATTGTCCATGGATGGTTTTTCTGAATAAACATACATATCAGTTTTTGCAGTCTCCAGATGGGACCGGAGCTTTTTGTTTTGGTTGGACAAGGGGGTTCAGATAAATGCATGGACATCAAAATAAAAGAAAAAAAATTTACTCCACCGCTCACATGTATTGAGTCTTCCAATAACACACCTCGCGGGGCGTACCTACATGTATGCAAAATATAGTTAATGTCTTATTTCTCGAACCTGTGGTCTGTAGATTTGCTTTTGTTGGCAACAGAAACAGAAAAAATGGCACCATGTTATTGTATACTGATATGGGTGTACTGTAATCATAACAATTTTTCTAGTTAAAAATCTATGTCGAAAAGCAATGTTGGGTGACTTGTCTGTGTTGGGTCTTATTAACAACTTCACAGCTGTACCTGCACAACTCATCGACTACAAGGCAATAATGTTAGGAAATGTGTGCATGGCTCCGAGAATACAATTTAAAATCACTAATGTGGCATGAACCCCCCCTTCACTTGTGTGTATTTGAATATGCGAAAATTAGACATTTTGAATAACCGAGGAGAACAATCACAAAAACAGCTTGCACCGGTATGACGTGTTCAAACTTCAGACGATTTTTGTTAATCTACAAAAGCCAAGTGCGAACGGAGATCACTACGAAAATTGGGAAAAAAGAAAGAAGCGAGGCTATTTCGGCTAATGGCAACGATGAGGATGAATAATGGTTGTTTTTGATAAAATTGACGAAGTCAATATGCCTAGCCTAAAATAAAATTCAACAATTAATGTTAAACATTTGCCACTCTGAAATGGCGACGGCTATCATCATAACATCACTTGTTTCTGGCCTGTCCATATTGGCCCTCTGATAGATGAACCGTATGTTTACCGAGGACCAGACGTAATCAAATATTTTTTTTTTTGAAAAGATAGTTGAAGAGGTTGAGACCATTGGCAGCCTCTTATGTGAATCGAAACCAAATGCTCTTATTATCCAGCGATGAACTTCAATCTCACAATAACATTGAAACGTGTCCGGTGTGCGATCAAAGGTTTCACCGACGAGAACCGGAAAGTAATTTCATCATAATTATTTCACCGGAAACTACATCGGTGGAATCTGTAACATAATGTATTCATGTATGTGTTTGACAATCATATATCACTTACTAGAACAAATTTCATATTGTTTTCACTACGTGAGATGATATTTTATTTACATTTATGATGAAATAGAGGTTTGGGTGTAATAACAGTTTTTATTAATTAATTTAGAGATGTATTTTTTATTTGTTGAGTTAATGATTAGGTTAATTCGTTATTTCTCGCGAAAAAAAAGAGGGGACCACAGCTGAAAGAAAATACACAACTTGTATTATTGAGGTCAAGAGTTTGTTTTAACATCACTTTTTGCACACATAGGCTAATCACGACTCGGGATACGTTTAAAATGGAATCTGAAACATTGATTATGCGACCTGACTGGAACTCGGAATAGGACACACTGATTACAAGACGTCGATATATTACCACTTGGTAAGAAATTGTAGTGTTTCAATTCACACACACACACTCACAATTTAAAACAACTAAACTGATCGCAGGCCCAACTGGTGGCTGGCATACACAACTATCCATCCACCGGTCGTCTTCTGGGGCGTGTGTCTCGATGAGTGTCAACAACCTCCATTGTGAAGTAAAATCTGTAGGGGTAACATCACTCTCCAATTACAATGTTGGCAAACTTTCCAACTTCATCGTGAACGACGACAAAGGTATCGGCTACCTGATCAAAATTATCAACATGCTGCCTCCGAGATTCTGGAACGTTGCCGAAGGAAAGGGACTCGTGAACGACATCATCAACAAGTTATTTTTCGAGATGCATTTACTTGGCTACCAATACTGCGGACCGGGTACCAAACTCGAAAAAAGATTGGAGAGAGGAGACAAGGGTGTGAATCTGTTGGACGCGGCATGCAAAGATTACGATATTGATTACAACACGCACACGAATTTGGATGCACGTCACGAAGCAGACAAGAAATTGGAGCATGCCGCTTTCAGGAGGGTCATGAGCAGAGACGTTTCTTTGCGAGAAAAAGTTGCAGCATTGGGCACCACCATCGCCATGAACACGAAACAAAAATTTGGATGGGGAATCCTACCTAGAGTTATCTTTAACTGGCAACGAGGTGATCTTGGTCAGCACGACGAACCCTCAGCCGTTATAGAAGATATCTGAAACCAGCTTACACCAGTCATTCATAGCTCCCCCAATTTTCTCACGATGGTGGGTTGCTACCGGCCCTATACGTAGGCCGAATAAATTCCGACCAGAGCCGGATTCGAACCTATGCCGTCTCGCAGCGAACAATCTCAAGACGAGTGAACGCCGTAACTCGCTCAGCTACGGAGGACGACTCTCTCTCTCTCTCTCTACTCTTTCTCTAATTTTCATCATCATTGTTAAAATTAATCCAAGAGAAAATATATATTTTGTGTTGACATGGGAAATATGCAATAAAAAAATGCATGATCAATAGTTAAGGTCAAAATCTGAATAAACAGTGAGGGTGATACACGCAAGCTTCCAGGCATGTGATTTGCACAGAATTAAATATAAAATGAGAGATGGAAGGTTTTTGTTACTATTAGAATTTAAGGACGGAAAATATGTACAGCGAATGAATACTACGTTTGACTAATCGTGAAGATGAGTATTACAGTACGTTTTTATCGTTCTTATATAAACGTTGAAACGTTTAAGAACGTATAAGAACGTTTCAACGTTTATATAAGAACGATAAAAACGTACTGTAATACTCATCTTCACGATTAGTCAAACGTAGTATTCATTCGCTGTACATATTTTCCGTCCTTAAATTCTAATAGTAACAAAAACCTTCCATCTCTCATTTTATATTTAATTCTGTGCAAATCACATGCCTGGAAGCTTGCGTGTATCACCCTCACTGTTTATTCAGATTTTGACCTTAACTATTGATCATGCATTTTTTTATTGCATATTTCCCATGTCAACACAAAATATATATTTTCTCTTGGATTAATTTTAACAATGATGATGAAAATTAGAGAAAGAGTAGAGAGAGAGAGAGAGAGTCGTCCTCCGTAGCTGAGCGAGTTACGGCGTTCACTCGTCTTGAGATTGTTCGCTGCGAGACGGCATAGGTTCGAATCCGGCTCTGGTCGGAATTTATTCGGCCTACGTATAGGGCCGGTAGCAACCCACCATCGTGAGAAAATTGGGGGAGCTATGAATGACTGGTGTAAGCTGGTTTCAGATATCTTCTATAACGGCTGAGGGTTCGTCGTGCTGACCAAGATCACCTCGTTGCCAGTTAAAGATAACTCTAGGTAGGATTCCCCATCCAAATTTTTGTTTCGTGTTCATGGCGATGGTGGTGCCCAATGCTGCAACTTTTTCTCGCAAAGAAACGTCTCTGCTCATGACCCTCCTGAAAGCGGCATGCTCCAATTTCTTGTCTGCTTCGTGACGTGCATCCAAATTCGTGTGCGTGTTGTAATCAATATCGTAATCTTTGCATGCCGCGTCCAACAGATTCACACCCTTGTCTCCTCTCTCCAATCTTTTTTCGAGTTTGGTACCCGGTCCGCAGTATTGGTAGCCAAGTAAATGCATCTCGAAAAATAACTTGTTGATGATGTCGTTCACGAGTCCCTTTCCTTCGGCAACGTTCCAGAATCTCGGAGGCAGCATGTTGATAATTTTGATCAGGTAGCCGATACCTTTGTCGTCGTTCACGATGAAGTTGGAAAGTTTGCCAACATTGTAATTGGAGAGTGATGTTACCCCTACAGATTTTACTTCACAATGGAGGTTGTTGACACTCATCGAGACACACGCCCCAGAAGACGACCGGTGGATGGATAGTTGTGTATGCCAGCCACCAGTTGGGCCTGCGATCAGTTTAGTTGTTTTAAATTGTGAGTGTGTGTGTGTGAATTGAAACAC